>NC_090366.1:3115623-3440786 GCF_035084215.1 Heptranchias perlo | reverse complement strand
AATTGTGCACCCTAGATTTTTCTCGTGAAGAGCAGATGATGGAATGAAGTTGAGCACGGATAAAACTTTCCGAGAACCGGAACTTTCATTGACAATTTCTGTTCCATCTTTAGTATCCCATGGAAGAGGAAGGGACCCATTGCAATCAATCCACCTCAGTTGCAGTTTGCCATCGGGGCAGCTGTGGGTGATCGCACACATCGCTCGAGCTGCTTTCCCGGAAGCCAATTGCCCATAACTTGAAATCTGAGGCTTATCTGTAAGAACAGGAGCAAATGCGCTTGTTAGGTGAATTTCAATCTTAAAACGGGCAAGTGGTCTGCGCTTCTATCTCAATCTGAGAAAGAGTTATTGCAATACATTACATTTTGTTGATATTTGTCTGTTATGTGTGGCAAGTGAGTTTGCTATTCTGAATTAGTCCTTGAAGTTATGAAGTATTTTAGTGCCTCAATGGGCAATATATCGCCTCACCTAATTAAGCATCAGTCGTTTTATCACATGAATTATTCATATCATGGATCTGATACGTATAGTTCAGTGAATCAGTCTTGCACGCTGGACTTAGAATCAACGTTAGATCTATAAATATAAGCAACGCGGTTAACAGTGACTAATGCAGATACGAGAGTTCGTGGATTCTGTTGAAAAGGAACTTCAAAATAGAAAGATGATGCTCAAGCAATGGACAGATCAGGAAAACGACGAATAACATAGTCTTGTGCCGGAGAACAACAGCAGGTTCCTCTGTGGTAAAACTCGTGAAGCCTTCAGCAGAAACACAATTTTGGCAAGGTGAGATCAGAATCAAGAAATAAATCATAATTCGAACGTTAAAATGTACTTATTCATTCAGATCTAATTGAAAGCGGGGTAAATCAGCTAAGAATATGTGTGGACAGGGAAAATGAATTTACATTAATTTACCGCCTTTCACAGACTGCGTCACAGAAAAGTAATTTGAAGTGTAATCAGGAAGCCATTGGCAACGTAAAACGCAGGAGGTTATTGGAGAAGATATTGATAGGTTTGGAATTAAGGGTCAGGTGTAAACTGCAATAAAAACTGGTTAGAAGGGAGAAAGCAGTGAGTAGCAGTTAAGTGCAGTTGCTCGTTATGACTGGAACTGAGTACGGTGTCCCACAGAGTTATGTTCAGATGGAAAGCATTAACCAACGGAATTATGTACATTGATGACTTGGATATAGCGCTAGAGGGAGTAGTGGTCAAATTTCAAGGTAATAATTAATATCAGATGTAGGGGGTAAATTTTAACATTTGAAAATGGCGTAATAATGGAAGTGTTCGGATCGACCGCCGACTATACATCCTGCCGATTTTACTATCCATTCGTCAGATTGACAACTTTCCCAAAATTGAACGTTCCGCACAGCAAACTACTCTGAGAACCAAAGGGAGTTGCAAGGGGATAATGGAGGGATTGTCGAATGTGGAAATAAGAGGCAGATGCAATTCGATATCAGTAAACGTGACGTGGCAGATTTTAGTTTGAACGCTGTGGAGTTGGGTGATGAGGACAGGCAGAGGAATTTGGGAATTCAGGGTCACAAGACAGTAAAAAGGGAGTGGAATGGGACATGAAAAAGCGACTGGAGTCATGGGTCCAACAGCAAGAGATGTACAATATAAAAGTCGAGATGTGATGCAGATTCTCAAGAGAACCATAGTTAGTCCACAGTTGGAATGAGAAAGCGAGTTTTGGTTTCTGCTCTAGAGGAAGGCTGCAGGGCGGATTCGGGTGGATTCTGTCTGGTAACAGGAAGTACCAATACGAGTAGCGCCTTCACAAATTGGGGCAGAACTCAATAGGTCAAAACAGATTTTGGAATGCTTTGAGAGGACAGTTTAAACCGACGAAGCAAATGGTCAGAGTTGATAGAAACAGACTGGGGTAGATTCTGAACTTGCCTCCGGCGTCAAAACTGGCGTTCCAGATCAGGCGCCCATTCCAGCAACCGCCCGATTTACATTTCCTTGCACTTCAATGGACATGAAATCTGTTGGTTTCTGTATTAGGCGGACGACCCTCAACGCCAGTTTTACGTTTCAGTCAACAATTTGAAAGTCTATCATCATGTGAACACTTAACAATAAGTTAGAAAGGTCGCTGAAGGGAATGGAAATCAAGGGATATGGGAACAGGCCAGGCAAGGCGATTAGGAGTGTTGCTCATGTGGAGAATAAACAGCAACACGGACTGGTTGGTCTGAACGGCCTGTTTTACTGCTGCAATTTCCATATATTTCTGTCTTTAGGATATGAAGTACTGCGTCGCTTATCCGTACCTCTGCACCCTATTTTACAAATATCCTTTGAGTTTGGCTGGAGACATCACAAAATGTGCTCATTTTACACATTGGTTGATTAAACAATTAAGCATTGGAATAAAATGTAGGAAAGGAACAAAGGAAAACTCACCTGAAACAAAAGGATGACTTCAGAACGGCCAGTGATATATTTATTTCTAAGCCAGCCCCGGTGGCCTTGCTTGCTAAAGTAATTTGTACCCTCATCACGCTTCCTGTTTTTCTTTATCAAAAGGGAGCAAGGTTGCCCTTGAACTCCGCTCTCCCACCATAGTTATAACGCTGCCCATAAGGATTTCTCAAGTCATAGAAAACGTTGTCCCCAGCGTTACGAGGATCACGGTTCCTCTTTAATCACTTCCCCTTTGGGATTAGGGTATAGACCAGATTATTAAACTTACACGGGATCTATGCACATGAACCCGACACTGCCGACACAATATTTAGGATCACCACAAAATATTCTGCACAACAAACAACAGAAGAAAGAAAAAAAACATTAGTTCCTCTTTTCAGTATCCATTCAAAACCCATTGTGACATTTTAAATATCAATTAACGTATTTGTTAATTGATAAATAATCGCCCATCACCATAGTAATTGAAACATCAGTTACACGCCCTTTAAAAATCAAGTAACATACTAATTACATACCAATACTAATTACGCCATGCACTGCGTGTGATCGACTGATACGGAATATGCTCTCATGGTATATCTAACATTTGCTAAAGAATCCTTAACACAGATACAGAATGACCCTCTCTCATACCAAATACTGATTTAAATGTCCATTGATATACCGATTTGACAGCAATCTTAAGAAACGCTAATAGACAAATGTAATTGTCATATTAACACCGAATACATATGCGCAAAACAGAAAGTGAATGCCCAATAAGATTGTTATAAATATTTATTTAATATTAACGATACTATACATTACACATCCATTGAACATAAAAGTACTTATTAAATATAAATTAACCTAATATTAAATGTAGATTAAAAGAGACAATCAAAGTAATTTGTAATGCCCAATAAATACCATTTGAATAGGAATTAAAACGCAATGAAGCATCTATAAAGCATGCGTTAAACTCCCATGAAATTGTTTCGCTAAATTTACAATCAATAGCCACGTAGCATTGGCAGAAAGAATAGTCCTGCACTCTTCCTGCAAGATATCAACCATTTTTTTGCAGAAATTATTAGTAAAAGTTATTTACCGTCTGTCGATGTCATGAGAGAGAGAAACACGCAACTCCTCATGGCTGGAAACTGTCCCCGGTTTCACTGTCAACATGGAAAACCTATTTCACAACAAAGACCAATCAGGTTTCTGCATTATTCTTCCCGGTCATTTGTTAGAATTCTTCACGAATCCCATCGGACTACGGCGGAGGTGAGGTGTTCCCAACAATCCATAGGGACAGCGGTTACTCACTCAACTTGTGAAACTCCACCAATTACTGGTGAGGTTGGCTGCTAGCACATCCTAGCCATGCACTGCGTGTGACCGATTGATACAGAATGTGCTTTCATGGTATATCTAACAGTTTCTAAGGAATCCTTAACACAGATACAGAATCTCCCTCTCTGTTAAACACACACACACCAAATGTACAGTTATTTATGAACATATTGTATTGGATCCTGCTACCAGAAAGCTCTGCCCCCGCTTGCAGACGCCTCTGACTCACATTTCACACATTTAGCTTTTTGCAGCTCATACGAGATGTATGTTGGAGACGTGTAACTGTCGTCAGTATTGCTGCTGCAGATTGTAGACGTGTGGTTTCCTCACCTTCGTTAAATAGTCGTGCAATAGGAGATGTTGTATCAGTAAGCCGCTTGGCCCTGTGGTTCACAGCCATTCTTTCAAATAACTTAACTATTTATATTCAGACTCCAGTTCTGCAAATTTACTGAAATTAATAAATACTGTGCTCAATTTGTTACATTGCATTTTTCTCATTTTGCGCTTAGGTCTGGAACTTCGAAAATGGATTCGAGGTTTTTGTCGAAAATGCAAACGCCGTTGGAAAATACGTCGATATAATTCATTGAGTGGACAAGGATGAATGGGAAGGATGCTTACTCTCTCAGCTTGTGTACCCCACCAAGTCTTCGTGACGATGCCGGCTCGCATATTTACATATGCACTCTGAAACGACTGTTTCCTGATATGATGCTATGATACAGCCAATAGTTTCTATAGAATCCACAACACAAAAACAGCATCTCTCTCAGACAAACACACAGTTTGTTTCTACAACATAATGCAGTGAAGTCTGTGGCAAGAATATTCTGCCCACGCTTGCAGATGCCTCTGACTCAATTTTCACACATATTTAGCTCTTTTGCAGTACATTAACGTTGGTATCGTCTAACTGCAATTAGTTTTGTTGCTACATTCTGTGGACTTGTTGATTCCGTGCTATCTCGAAGTACATTCAGTAAACAGTTTTACAGTATGGCAACATCCATTCTGCGAAGTGACTAAAATACCTACACTCCCTTCCCAACTCTATAAATTGCTCAAATTCATGAACATTGCATCCCATTTGCTGCAGTTACTTTTTCTCATTTTGGTGCTGGGTCTGGGACGTGTGAAATCGACTTCAAGGCGTGAAATTGATCTTCAGCCTTGGCACAAAATAGGCGATAGCGAATCGAACTCCGTGTTGCCTCCCGCCATATTCCCATTTTCCAAAAGTTCAACGGGAAAATAATTGGGCGTGTTGCAAAACGTTCTGCAGATTCGCTGTCGCCCATTTTGCATTATCGGCAAAGTCTCAGTTTTAGTATTAAATGCTGATGAAAAATGTATGGATAATATTAATTGAATGAACAATTGTTGCCAAATTGATCAGCGTGACGAAATGCTGACTACCTGGTGCATCTCAAGCATTCCTTCAACTGGGGGACCCTGGAAATAAACTGATGGGGGAACAGGACCAAACTATTTATTTTACATCAAATTACATAGAATTTACAGCACAGAAACAAGCCATTCGGCTGGTGATCATGCTCCACACGAGCCTCCTCCCACCCGACTTCATCTCACCATATCAGAATGTCCTTCTATTCCTTTCTCCCTCATGTACCCATCGAGCTTTCCCTTAAATACATCTGTGGTATTCGCCTCAACCACTCCACGTGATAGCAAGTCCCCTCTGCGTAAAGAAGTTTTAACCGAATTCCTTATTACGGTGACTTTTGCCAGAAAGTGCATGTTTATGTATGTTGGTGGACGACAAAATTCAGCATGTCTCTGATGCTTGTTGTGGTCCAATAGCAACTGCAGACAATTGACAGAAGGAAATGATTTGCGATTAATTCAACCGCTTTTTAAAAAAAATATCAATTACTTTCCCTGGACTTCCCATATCCATTGCTTCAGTCTACCTCCTCAAATAATTCCAGTGGATTCATGAGGATTGGCCTACTGCTTTTGAATCCATGAGACTATCCCTTCTGCTTTTCAGATGAATATTGATGGCCTTCCATAAAATGATTTCGAGCGTTTCCTCCGCAAGTGATGTTTGACGAACTGGTTTGTAATTCTCTGATTCATGTCTCACTGCTGCTTGAATATTCACTATCATCCAGTTATCAGCCAGCGAGAGCTGGCGGATAGATGGAGTCCCGAAGAATATTTCCAAGACCCTTGACCATTTCCTCCAGGACTCAAGGTCCAGGTGTTCTGTAAACAGTTGTTTTTTCGTTTTCTTTCCAATTTTCTCTGCGAAACCTTCTTCTCCTGAAGGTTTTGACTCTTGGTGCGACACGAGTTCAATTATTCCAGCTGTCCCGAGCTACATTGACCAATTGGTCTTCCTTCTTAGGGAGCCCATAACGAATGAGTTTTGGCAAGCTATTCGACCAAGAGGGGCATTACAGTTGAAGCCGATTTAACGCTCACAAACAAGCATCAGTGGCAGTCAGGAGAAGGTATGCCGACTGATATTTCCCCTCCCAAACCCAGGGGTGATGGTCCTAACAGTAACATGCCTACTGCCTTCCTGGCTTGAGATCAGTTAACTCAACACAAAACTGGCCTGTACATTGAATTCTACAGGCGAACAAACATACCAAGCGAACTGTTGGGGAAGCATCAGATTACTTCACCTTAACTCGTCACTGTTCACAGCGAAATGTTTTGGGCAAACCTGTTTTTGTTTGGGAGGGATAAGAGCCCCGGATTTGTCGATCACAACGATGTCATACACAAGTATTCTGCCGGTGATGACATCATGTAGGTCACGACGATGTCACACACAAGTAATCTGTCGCTGATATCTCATTGAAACATATGAGGTAATGAGGGGCCTTGACAGGGTAGATGCTGCGTGATTGTATCCCCTTGCCATTGAATCTGGAACAACGGGGTCTTTGTGGCAGGACAAGGGGACGGCCATTGAAGACTGAGATGAGGTGGAGTTTCTTCACGCAGAGGGTTGCGAATCTTTGGAATTCTACCCCAGGGGGCTGTGGATTCTGAGTCATTGGGTATATTCAAGGCTGAGATGGATAGATTTTTGGACTCTAGGGGAAATCAAGGGATATGGGGATCAGGTGGGAAAGTGCAGTTGAGGTCGCAGATCAGCCATGATCTGATTGGATGGTGGAGCAGGCTCGACGTGCCGGATGGCCTACTTCTGCCCCTATTTCTTATGTTCTTATGATATTATGTAGGTCGCAATGATATCACACACAAGTAATCTGTCGCTATTTCTTCAAGTTGGGGATAAGAGGTCCCCATCTTTCTAAACAAAGTCGCCAGGATCATTGGGCAGTTGAACTCCACCTTTTTCTTGCCTAACTCGTTGTATTTTGCGGGTTGACCGCCTCCAGGATGGAGCTTTCCAGTCATCGCTCAGCCTGGTTTTTCAAGGGGGTTGGACATAATTTGTGAAGTGTTTTTTTTCATGACCTCTAAAAATCAGGAATTCTTTCTCTTAATCTAACTGCAGGAGGTTCAGTTCATTGGATAATATGAATGGTATACTTGATCTCTTTCATTGCAAAGCCGTTCTTCTCTCGACCTCAAAGCCTCTCTCTTCTCCGGTAATATTTCTCATAATCTAACATCTATACTCAAGGCTCCCGAGCGATAGCAGCGACTGGACCCAAACATTCACTTAGGTAAGAATAGCCACGATCTTGCAAAACTTGCTGTGAGGAATTAAGTCATTCGAAGAACTTTTTCTTGCGTTCCATGGATCCATGTTATGATACTGACCTCTACCGTCCAACTGCCACACTGAGATCACTGACCTGCCAAAGCACGCCTGCAAAACAAGTCCTTTAATTTCCATTAACAAACGACTGTAACTCACATCGCTAACATGGTTACCTCTCTGCATCACTCGAAGCTTCAATAAACTCTATATTAGTGTTGAAGCCGTTGTCACCAGCACCAACAGGCAACGCTCTTTTTCACGGAAAATTCGTGCACCAACAACTTGTCAGGTTGATGCTATTTACTGCCCTGTTGGTGCTGTATTCCGTATTCCGATTAAATCATCGCAACAGCTGTTGCAATCTGCTCTGCAAACCCTTCAGTTTGCTCATTTGTAGGTGTTTCTGGGCATTACGAGTTCTTTTTTTTTTACTTTCCTTTCAATTTCAATAGTCAGGAGCTGACAAGGAGCGCGAGATAGCTATTTAACTAAATGTGATGTGACGTGATAAATCATTGGCCAGTCCTCAGCTGGAGTATTGTGTCCAAATCTGGGTGCCACATTTAGTGCGGGTTTCAAGCCCTTGAAGAGGGTGCAGCGGAGAATTACAAGAGTGGTATCACGGGTAAGGGACTTCGGTTATGTAGGGAGACTAGAGAAGCTGGACTTGTTCTCCTTAGAGCAAAAGTGGTTAAGGGGAGTTTTAATAGTGTTGTTCAAAATTATGAGGGGGTTCTCCTCGAGTAAATAAGGAGAAACTCTTTCCACTGGCAGTTGAGTCCGAAATCAGATAACACAGAAGTAACGCAATTAGCAAAAGAGCCAGAGGTGAGATGATGAGAATGTATTTTAATGCAGCGGGTTATTATAATCTGGAATGTACTTGAATGATAACCTTCAAAAGGAAATTGAATAAATAATTGAAGGGGAGAAAATTGCATGGCCATGGGGAAATAGCAGGGGAATGGGACGAACTGGATAGCTCTTTCAAAGATTCGTCACAGGCACTGTGGGTCGAATGGGCTCCTAATGCGCTGTAAGATTATATGATTCTATCATTCAATGATTCAATGTGATGTCTTGTGTGATGTGATAATATAATGTGGTGTGATGTGTTGTGATTTGAAATGATCAACTACGTGCAACCTATTAATCTGGTGGATCCGTTTCGACATCTCCCACTCTCATTGTGCTCACCAATTCTCGATGATGAGCAAAATAATATTAATCTACGTGCTGCACTTCAGAATGTGAAATGCATGATGAAAATGTACTGAAGAATGGGTCCTTGTCATGGTCAGTCATGCTCAAAACTGACTGGACACATCAAAGGGATGCTGGAATGGCTTTCGGGTGTCCTTAAGTAGAGACAACCATTCATGAACAAAAGTTAGCGATAGACATAGGTGACCCTGCCTTTGTATTTAGAACAGTCTTTGGGTAAGAGGCGCTCCACCACAACACATGTATTCTCTGAGTCAGGCAATGAGCACTTGATCTCTACAGTACTGCAATTGAATTCTGCTCAGTTAATCTTCTATGTGAGCGTTTTTATTTCTGGTGTCCAAATTCGCTGGTTACACAAACAGAAACTAGAGTAGTCACTATCCCTATGAGGCAAACATAGCGACCCATGCAAAAAGCATAATCTAATGGGTACAGTTCTTCTATGCCGTGTGTATAATTAAAATACATTGCTCAACGTGCTTAGGCCGAATCGATTTCTGTTGATGATGTGATCACATCGCAATTGAACAGAAGATTTTGCTGCACAAACGAACAGCGTTCGTGCCCCATACAATAGATCATTACAGTTATCAAGCAGAAGATCTTCATCTCACTGCTGTCACTCTGCTTTCAGAAGGACATTGTTGCTTTTGATTGCAACATTCGTGTTGCGACGATATTGGGGTTGCATGTACTGGCAGCCGCACTGAACCACCCGTTTGCAGGTATTTCAGTCAATTGGGATATAATCGAGACCTTTTCTGGTCGACATCCACTACCATATAAACTGCACTGGTCGCCGACAGTGAGCAGTGTGGTGCAGATTTAATTCAATCCTTCTTTTGGCACCTGTATCTGTAATTAAAGCATAGGTGAAGTGAGAATGTGACTAGATTGCATCCAGTTGTCTGATATAATCAAGCAAGTTAACTTTCTTATCACAGAACTTTGAAGCAGGAATACCCGGTCATTTGGCCCATTGAGTCTGTGCCGGCAACACCATCCTCGCCCCCATTCCCCCCCCCCCCAACCCGCAACTCCACCACACACACACCTTGGTGTCAACCTTAGCCTCGATTTTTACCAAATCTCAACGAAGCCTCGTTAACTCAGGTGTGTTGGGGCGAGGGATAGTGTGAATTCAGTGTCAGCCAACTGTTATCTGTATAATAATACATTTTTCAGTAATTTTATTAGGAAATGTTTATGCTTTAACATCATGGATATATTATAATAAAAACTATTTGGAGCTGTATGCTCTTCAGCCTTCAAATCTATGAATAAGCCAATAATTAAGTCTGTTTGGCTGTTTTCTGAAATCGACCTTCACCTTTGCCTTTTTATTTAATTCCATATACATTGAAATGCAAGGCGCCACATGAACAATCACACATATAGCCTTTGCAAATGGGCTAAAATATTATTATTTCTACAAGACGATGTCTGATATTTGAAGATGTGTACACAAATCGTCCTATGGAATTAACTTCGAGGGTTTGATGACGAAATTAGATGGTGACTTCCATGGTATCCTGTCAAAGTGCAGCTTTATATCCAATACTGTTCCCTTCTATGCGATGATTAAAGCATTAATTATTGTTGGACAATGATTCCATAGCCACCGATTGCCCACTATGTATAGCTCAAATAGCCAATATTCAAGTTCCAACCAAGACAAAGTGTGCCAATTTGGAGGGACATTTCACTGAGAAGTATAATTGTGCTGCCAAACAACATATACAAATAAATACACGAAGCCACGCAATTTACTGCAGATCGCAATGAATACAAATCAAGAATAAGAAGTCTGGCTGAATTTTTGCCCCTCTTTTGTGAGAAACCTGGGCAATAATAATAACCCCTCATTCACGCTGGCTGAGATGAAGAAACCAGGATAGAGGAGGAAACGATATTCGGAATTCGCTAACATGTGATTTTAAAAAAAATCCATTGTAAAGAAAAGCACCCCACATTAAACGAGTGTCTCAATCTGTTTGTTCAAATGACTGGAGGCAATTAACGATATGAAGTTAATGGAAAGAAAAATTCGGAAAGGTTTATGACGGCAGCCGGTCCGGTAAATTACGTTTTAGACGATCGCCAAAACTGATACCCATGCTTGGTGTCACAGTCACAGGATCCCTGACATACACTTGCAGGAAATCTCAAGCGAGATAATTAGGTAACACAATTACTGATGTTATTTAGTGACTTGTTCAAATTGGAACAGATGTTTTCATTCACCTTATTTTCAATTCAAGTAGATACATTTCAATGATTAAATACACAATCAAAGTTTATTAAAGCATTAGAGTCATAGAGAGTCATAGAGTTATACAGCACGGATAGAGGCCCTTCGGCCCATCGTGTCCGCGCCGGCCATCAAGCCCTGTCTACTCTAATCCCATATTCCAGCATTTGGTCCGTCGCCTTGTATGCTATGGCATTTCAAGTGCTCATCCAAATGCTTCTTGAATGTTGTGAGGGATCCTGCCTCCACAACCCTTTCAGGCAGTGAGTTCCAGAGTCCAACCACCCTCTGGGTGAAAAAGTTATTTCTCAAATCCCCTCTAAACCTCCCGCCTTTTACCTTGAATCCATGTCCCCTTGTTATAGAACCCTCAACGAAGGGACAAAGCTCCTTAGTATCCATCCTATCTGTGCCCCTCATAATTTTGTACACCTCAATCATGTCCCCCCTCAGCCTCCTCTGCTCCAAGGAAAACAAACCCAATCTTCCCAGTCTCTCTTCATAGCTGAAGCGCTCCAGCCCTGGTAACATCCTGGTGAATCTCCTCTGCACCCTCTCCAAAGCGATGACATCGTTCTTGTAGTGTGGCGACCAGAACTGCACACAGTACTCCAGCTGTGGCCTAACCAGTGTTTTATACAGCTCCATCATAACCTCCGTGCTCTTATATTCTATGCCTCGGCTAATAAAGGCAAGTATCCCATATGCCTTCTTTACCACCTTATCTACCTGTTCCGCCGCCTTCAGGGATCTGTGAACTTGCACACCAAGATCCCTCTGACCCTCTGTCTTGGCTATGGTCCTCCCATTCATTGTGTATTCCCTTGCCTTGTTAGTCCCTCCAAAGTGCATCACCTCGCACTTTTCCGGGTTAAATTCCATTTGCCACTGTTCCGCCCATCTGACCAACCCATCTATATCGTCCTGCAGACTGAGGCTATCCTCCTCGCTATTTACCACCCTACCAATTTTTGTATCATCAGCGAACTTACTGATCATACCTTTTACATTCATATCCAAGTCATTAATGTAGACCACAAACAGCAAGGGACCCAGCACCGATCCCTGTGGTACCCCACTGGCCACAGGCTTCCAGTCACAAAAACAACCTTCGACCATCACCCTCTGCCTTCTGCCACTAAGCCAGTTTTGTATCCAAAGTGCCAAGGCACCCTGGATTCCATGGACTCGTACCTTCTTGACCAGTCTCCTGTGGGGGAATTTATCGAAGGCGTTACTGAAATCCATGTATACCACATCCACTGCGTTACCCTCATCCACACGCCTAGTCACCCCCTCAAAAAATTCAATCAAATTAGTCAGACGTGATCTTCCCTTGACAAAGCCATGTTGACTATCCTTGATTAATCCTTGCTTCTCCAAGTGGAGACTAATTTTGTCCTTCAGAATTTTTTCCAATAATTTTCCTACAACTGATGTTAGGCTCACTGGCCTGTAGTTCCCCGGTTTTTCCCTACTCCCCTTCTTGAATAATGGTACTACATTAGCGGTTCTCCAGTCCTCTGGCACATCCCCTGTGGCCAGAGAGGTTCGTGAGCTCGTCATGGTTTAATTCCACCTTGTACTGAGATCGTTGATCTCTGCCAGTTGCGCTTATATGTTAGCAGAGCACAATGACGGAATGATCCCTGTACTTCGGTCGACATTCTTCCAGCAACGAATACCAAGTAAATAAAGGAGCACATTGTTCAACAGATTATTTCATTGCAACTTAGATACTTTAACCTGCCATGGTTGCCTGATTTCCACAGTTAGTACTAGTTAAGGCATGTGCCAGTCGAGAAATAAGCATCATTCCGGGAATGCCCGGATTAGCCATTCTTTTGCCAACGGATAT
The DNA here is from genome assembly GCF_035084215.1 of Heptranchias perlo. Taxonomy (NCBI): domain Eukaryota; kingdom Metazoa; phylum Chordata; class Chondrichthyes; order Hexanchiformes; family Hexanchidae; genus Heptranchias; species Heptranchias perlo. The sequence goes on along the minus strand of NC_090366.1, from coordinate 3,427,934 downwards.
CCTATTGAATCAGTTCACCCCCCAGAATGAGGAGGTCATTTTAATTATCGTTAACAAGAAGGAAGTGACGAGAATAAAACCACCATTTGTAAAGATGGAAACTGCGGTGATTACTTTCAAAGCACGTGTATGGTCCATTCGCTCCGCCGATTATAGATAGTTGTTTCATTCATTTAAAGCAGCAGACAAAATCACAGATTTTTAAGGAACAATATGATAAGCCCCTTTTTAAATGGGGGCGGGTGAAACTGGAAAGCGCAAAGGGGCAACAGTCAATCGGCAGGGCACCTTACATCACGCCCAATTTTATTTTCCATTTAAGTCAAATCAAATGAAAAGAAACGATGGGCCGCAGTGTAAAACTGCCTCCCCCCCGCAGACGCGCCCCTCCCACTAGGGACTTGCCCCTCGTCCCCCAACGAACCCGCCCACCGACCGACCGGCCTCCCAAAGGATCCGACCATTCTCCCCATCGAGATGGAGGGACAGTTGCAGAGAGTGAAGGAAGGATAGATGGAGAGAGATTAATTGCGAGAGAGGCAGATACAGATGAAGCAAGACAAAAAGAGAGTGGGATGGATAGATGGAGAGAGCGTAACAGAGAGAGCGAGATATAGAGAGAGAGTGAGATAGAGATGAAGAAAGTGGGAAAGATAGAAATGGAGGGAAAGTTTGAGGGAGGTATGTAGGGATAGATGAAGTAAGTATAACAGAAAGAATGGGAGATTGAAATAGAGAGAGAGTGATAGAGATAGTGGGAGATATAGATGGAGATATGCTAGCAGAGAAAGTGGGAGATAGAGATGGAGAGAGTAACAAAGAGAGGGATGTATAGATGGTGAGTGAGAGAGTAACAGAGGAGGATAAAGCTAGAGAGAGATTAACACACGGGGAGGCAGATATTCAGAGAAAACAATAGAGATAGAGGGAGAATTAAATGGAGAGAGAATAAAAGAGAAAGGCGTTGATATAGGTGGAGAAAGCGTATCAAAAAGAGAGGGAGGTATGGATAGAGAGAGCAACGGAGATGTTGATTGAGACGGAGAAAGAGCAACAGAGAGAAGGAGATAGAGGTGGTGAGAGAGAAATAAAGATGGAGTGACAGTAAAAGAGACCGACGGATATAAATTGGGGAGAGATTAAGAGAGTGAGGTAGAGATGGTGAGAATAATAGAGAGTAAGGAAGGGAAATATGGAGAAAGAGGAACAGAGAGAGATAGAGCGATAGTTGAAGAAAGTAACATATGTAGATATAGATAGAGAATAACAGAGGGGAAGATAAAAAGGGAGAGAATAATGGAGAGAGGTTGAGAGATAGAACTGGAGGCAGCATAACAGAGATGGAGATAGTTGGAGACATAGAGAAGGGGAGCAAGTAGCAGATGAAAATGTAGAGATAGAGAGAGTAACAGAGAGGAAGTGAGGGAAAGAGATGAAGAGAGAGTAACACAGAGAGAAGGAGATAGAGATGGAGGTAAAAGTACCAGAGAGAGAGACAGAGAGATACATAGACTGAGAGAGAGTAACAGAGAGAAAGAGAGAGGTAGAGATGGAGATAAACGTAACAGAGGGAGAGTAGTAGATAGAAAGGGAGAAAGTCGCGAATAGGGTGGGAGGGATAGATAGAGTGAGAGTAACAGAGAGAGGGAGAGATAAGTGGAGAGAGGGTATCAGCAAAAAAGGGAGATGGGAATGATGATAAAAGTAATAGAGAGTGGAAGAGAAAAAGAGAGAGGAAACGTAATGCATGGAAAGGGAGAGATAGAGTTGAACAGATTAATGCAGAGAGAGGGAGTGATCGAGATAAAGATGGAGAGATAGATTAACTGAGCAAAAGGGAGAGATAGGTTTGGAAAGAGGGGGAGAAAAGAGAATGAGAGCAAGTAACAAAAAAAATGTAAAGTAATAGAGAGTAACAGAGAGACAGGGACAGAAAAGGATGGAGAGAGCGTAACAGAGAGAGGGGGAGATAGAGATAGAGTAACACAGAGAGAGGCGGACACAGATGGGGAGAAAGTAACAGAGAGAGGGAGGCACCGATAGAGAAAGAGTAATAGACAGGGAGATAGGTGTGCAGGGAGAATAATAGACAGAGATAAAGATGTAGAGAGATGAACAGAGAGAATGGAGGGATAGATGGAGAGAGACAGTAACAGAGAGAGGGAGATATAGATCGAGAGAGTAACAGAGAGGGAGATTTGAGATCGAGACAGTGAGTAATAGAGAAGGATAAAGATGGAGAAAGTGTAACAATGAGGGACTGAAATAGAAATGGAGAGAGATTAAATGGGTAAGAGGTAGGAATGGATCGAGCGAGAGTAATAGACAGAGGGAGATACAGATAGAGAGCAAAAGAGAAGGAGTTAGAGATGGAGAGAGACTAACACAGAGAGAATGAGGGATAGATGGAGAGAGAGGGAGATGTAGATAGAGAAAGTAACAGAGAGAGAGAGATAGAAATGGAAGTGGTGCCACAGAGGGTGATAAAGTTGGAGCGAGAGTAACAGAACATATGAAGGTAAATCTGGAATGGTAGGAAAAGGGAAACAGATGCAGAGTCTAACGGGAAATTCGAAGTTCCGGAATTTACGCAGAGGGTACTGGGTCTAAAATATAACGTAAATTTGCCACAATTTAAACACAGATACTGAATTAAAATCTGAAATGGCAGGAAAAACACAACAGATACAGAGTATACAGAGAGTGCGTGTAAAATAGCTAAAAGTCCTAGAGACACAGGGTATACAGAGAGAATGAGAGAGTGAAACACTCGGGGTATAAAACACCGGGTAAGATCAGCTACCTCAGCACGGGACCGGGATGACACCTTAGCCTTTTCTGGTCTATGTGGAGCTCACTGCCATAAAGGGTGAGATCTGCTCCCTCAAGACAGGTCTGGATTGAAGCCTGGGCCCTTCTTGCTCTGTGTTTCTGGATCAGTATATCACCGAGTGAGATCAGATCGCTCAGCACAGGCCGGGGATGGAAGCTGGGCTATTTCTACTCTGTGTGGGCCTGAGTAACACAGGGGCTGAGATCAGCTAAGTCAGCAAAGGCCGGGAATGGAGTCTGGGCCCGTCCTTCTCTGTCTGTGGGGCTCAGGACATGAAGGCTGAGATCAGCCAACGTTAATGGAGCCTGATCCCTTCCTGCTCTCTGTGGGGCTCAGTAACATCCGGAGTGAGATCAGCTAAGAGAACAAGCAGGGGATGGAGCTTAGGCCCTTGCGCTCTGTGTGGAGTTCACTTCCACAGCGAGTGAGATCAGTTAACTCAGCACAAGCCGGGCTGGGGCCTAGCTTCTTCCTGCTCTGTATTTGGGGTTCACTACCAGACCGGGTGAGATCACCTAATTAAAGCACAGGCCGAGAATGCAACCTGCGTCCTTTCTGCTCTGCGTGGAGTTCAATACCGCACGGCTGGGATCAATTAGGAAACTGGGTCCCTTTTACTCCATGTGGGGCTCAGGACAACACCGGATCAGATTGGCTAACTCAGCACAGGGCGGTCATGAAACGTCGGACCTCGCTGCTCCATTTGGGGCTCAATACCAGATAGGCAGTCATTAGATAACAATACGTGGTCGAGATACAATCAGTGAACTTCGTGCTCTGTGTGGAACTCGGTGCCAAACCGGGAGAGATTAGCGAACTCAGTATAGGCCGGTGATGGAATCCAAGCCCTTTCTACTCTGTGTGGTACTCACTACCTCACTGACGGCGCGATGTCACTCCCTGAAGACCACTTAACAAAATCCCGGAGAAAATTACCTCTCCCCCGCACAACTAATCTCCTGTCCCCCAATCGGACCCGCCCTCCCCCTTACTGAGCCGCTCCTACCCACACACGGACACCCGCCCCTCACCCACAGTGAAACGCCACTTCCGTCCCCCACCACATGTATACCCACCTCGTCCAGCAAGGACCAGTCCACCTTCACTGACACGCCCCACCTCCCTCACAGTCAAGTCCCTCCCACCCCTCCACACGTAACCGCGACTCCCACCACCACCCCCCAACACGGAGCCACCCATCCACCACAAGAAGCCCTCATTCCCCCGAAATGCAATCGCCACTCCACCCCTACGAACAGCCACTTCTCCCACACAGATCCTTCCCTGCCCAACACACGGGCCCGACCCTCTCATCACATTGAAACGCCCCACCACCTCACACGTACCCCTGTCATTCGCCCCCTCTCCAAAACACAGACACAGACACTCCCCTGCTCTCCACATGGAAAGGCGCCTCACCACAAACGGACCCTCCGATCCCGCCGCATGTACCCTCCCTTCCCACACACGGAGACGCCTCTCCCCCACCACCGAAACACCCTCCCTCATAGTCAACGCCCCCACACGCCCCACACAGACTCGCCCCTACCCAGCACCCACCACAGGGCGATGAGATTTATCTTTTACCGTGGAAGTTGTTATGATTTGGGGTGCCTTGCCTGAAACGGTTGTGGAAGTAGATTCAATGGTAAATTGGAAAAGCGAATTGGATATGTACTTGAAAAGGAAACATTTGAGGGTTATGCTGGAAGAGCTGGGGCATAGTGTATCTCCTGCCAATTATGTTTGATTGTTACGTATTCGAATGTCTCCTCATTTTGGATATATCGTTCTTGTTTGCGGAAGTTTGAGATATTGATAGTTGCGTACAGAACTTCTTCCTTATGAGCTGGCTTGGTCGATATCAAAGCATGAAGGCCAGCATCGGTATACTGACTTCGCTCTGTAACGAAAGGCATTTGTGTTAGTAATGGCGCTACTACGCATATGAACTGAACACAATGGCAGTGTGCTGTGCTTTTCAGAGCAAATCACGTTATAGTATCTCTGGTCGGTTTCTATTGGCCACGAGGAATGAGTTGACCATTTTGAAGTGCTCATGCAAGCAAGAACTTGCAATTATATATCAGGATAAGTTGATGAGGATGCTAAAAACATACGGGATTCTGGGCTTAATACATAGAGGCATCGAATATCAAAGTAATGAAATTACCGGTTAGGCCCCTGCTGGAGTACTGTGCCCAATTCTATCACCACAATTTAGGAAGGATGTCAAGGACTTGCAAAGGGTGCAAAGGAGATGTATCAGAATTATAACAGGGATGTGGGTCTTCAGTTATGCGGAGACACTAGAGAAGCTCGAATTGTTCTCCATAACGCCAGGAAAGTTATGGGAAGATTTGAAAGAGGGGTTCGAAATTATGAAGGTGTTTGATAGAGTAAATCAGGAGAAACTGTTTCAACTGGCAGGATGTTCGGTAACCAAAGGACACAGAATTAAGATACTTCGTAAAAAGAACTAAAGTGGAGTTAAGGAGATTTTTTTTTCAAGCAGTGAGATGTTATGATCTGGAATGCACTGCAGGAAAGCATGGGAGAAGCAGATTCAATTGAAAATTTCAAATGGGAATTGTAAATACTTGCAAAGGAGAAAAGTTGCAGGGCTATGGGCAAGAGCAGGGCGGATGTGAAACTAAATGGATAGGTATTTCAAATGTCCGGCACCAGCACAATTATCTGAATGGCCTCCTTCTGTGCTGTATGATTGTATGATTAATAAGACGTAAGCGCTGCCATGAAATGAATAAATTTGAAGTGCATATACTATATTGAAGAATGCAGCCACAGTAATTCAGACAAATGGCGAATTAATTTGTTTTGGATGCTGCCCATTGGGGGAAACATGTATGCATGGGCATTGGGAGTGCCCTCTTCCGTTCCTACAATAGTACCATGAGATCGTTTACCTAAACATGCAGCACCAAACCGGGCCTTGGTTTAAAGTCTCATCCAAAAAACTGAACCACTGACATTGCAACACTCCCTTAGTATTGCACTGAAGTTTCAACCTAGATTATATATTCGAGTGCTGGAACAAAGCACAACATTCTGACTCAAAGTTGAGTGACAACTGAGCCACATTGACACCAAGATGCATTTGGGAAATTGCAAATAATGCTGAGGATCTGCAATGTACTTTCCCTTCTGCGGATCCTGACACCTGTAAATATTGTTGAACGCCTGTGACCTTGTTGAAAATCAAACCCATGAGACCTAATATCAAAGGGGTGGTGGTAAATTATCTTCTGGCCTGTGTGTGAGATAGGAAACTCATTCCATTAAATGAGTTTGGTTTGATCAGAAATGCCAACGTGAGAAACACTCCCTAATCCCATTCACTAGGACACTGCGCACATAGCCCAATCTTCTCTTGCAAGATGCGATAAAGAATCTCTCCTCAGCTTCAACTTAAATTCTGTTAGTTCGCAGATCTGACATTTAAACTCATTACTATCTTTTCATACATCTCTATCTCTTGTCTCTCCGTGCTTTCCCCCCATGGACCCATGAACGGCCAGGGCTGATCTAACCCGCACTATCAGCAGAGACGGGTAGAGAAAGGCGGTGGGAAAAGTAAAGGTGCAACCTAACTGATTAATTCGTGATTAATGTCATCACGTGTATGTCTCTTCGCTCTCACAGTGAAAGAAAGCAGCAATGTTGTAAAGTATATTTATGGTGGAGTGTATAATATAAGGATGTCGAGAGACACGACAATGTGGCTTCAGAGCAATTCATTCTGCAAAGTCTTGATAAAGCAAGTCATACTTTCAAAAGGATTTTAATGAAGAGAGGCTAATATTGGTGAATTGAAATATTTAGTGTACAGCTTGATAATGTTGGACATCGGAATAGAAAACGAGATTAGATGAACAGAAGCGGGCTGAAAGGTTGGCTAATCGGCTGTGGGTGGCAGATAAATTTTACATTGGCTGCACAGCAACGTCCCCAGCGGCCCGATTGTCCAGGGTTATGATTCTCGCTGAGGCGGTTTTATTGAATGACTTGCGCGAGGCCCAGAGTTCACATGTCATCTATGTCACTAATTTTAGTTAAAAATCACCAATTGGTTTCTCACATCTTATCAGCGTTGCCGACGGCAGAATTGTCTTAAATGAAGGGCATGTTTGAGAACCAGAGGACAGAATGCAAAGGGTTTGTCGACGCAACGTTCGGGCTGCAAGGAAAACGTCTTAAGATGAATCGGAATTTATCCCAATTCAATGAATCGCATGGGTGCAGAATGAAAAAGCTCCGGAATTGGTCCGGAGTCGCACCCCCGTCCCCCCACGTGGCCGGCGAGAATTCGGCCACTCAAACAACAACATCAGCATTGGCCGTTCAAGAAAACACAGAGAGACAGAGACAGGGAGGGATCGAGACAAAATAGAACAAAATAGCCTAAATATCAAGTTAGCATAGTTTAAGATGGAGTTTCCGAGAGGTTCCTTCACGTATCTTGAAATCTTGTAAGAGACGATTCCTCTGCCGTTAGCTGCGTGTGTCCAGTTGGAAATCTGTCTGATGGAAAATACAATCTCGCAGCTCGCCTGTGATGCCCGTGTGCATTCTGATATAGAGCCGTGCGGTACTTATTGCTCAAGTTGCGCTGGCTGAATATGCAAGTCGTTGGACTTGAAATCCCATGGAGTATTCCTGCAAATGTTCGAATCCTACTCGCAGCGGGATGCTTCAACCACATGGGAACTGGAGTTGTCTGACCGTGTTTCCGACACTGAGGAATTAATTGTTCTAATTACTTAGGAATTATTACTTCTGGCTCGTTGGTTCAGGGGTATGATTCTCGTTTTGATTAATATGCTGAGCGGTCACGAGATCAAATACCAGACGAGCCCTGCGTTGCTACCAATTTTAGTTCAAATTCAGCAATTGGCTTCTCACGTCTTGTCAGTGGTACAATAGATAGGATTGATTGTATTCCAAAGCACGTATGAGCTTCAGAGGAGAGAATGTAGAGGTCCTGTCGACGCGAATCACATGGAGAAAAGGAAATGTCTTCACAGGGTGCGCAGTTTGAAGATCAATGTATCCCAACTCACGTGCAGGAATGAAACTGCTCCTCCATTGGCCGGTGATCGAACCCAGACCTCCCAGGCAAGGGTGAAATTTACCATTGAAACAGCAATATCCGCACCTTAGCCGGCTCCACGTGTCCAACTTGAAACCTGGCTGAAAGAACAGATTCTCAGATATCGCTTGTGATAATCCTACGCGTTGTGATTTACAGCCGTGCTGTGACTCTGGCGCTTGGTGAGATCTTAGAAATTGAAAGCGATTAATATCAAAGGTAACTTTGGTCACCGACATGCTCACAGATACAAAGCAGCCACACTCTGCTTCAACGAGATGAACGCCCAGAGCGGTTTCATGGTCGAATGCAATAAAGCTTGTTCAATGTGAATGTAGGTCATTGTGGAGCCTTTAAAGTCCTCGTTGTTTGAATCATGGAATCGGAGAAATTTACGGCACAGGACGAAGCCATTCGGCCCATCGTGTCTGTGCCGGCCGAAAAAGAGCTGACCAGCCTAATCCCGCTTTCCAGCTCTTGGTCCGTCGCCCTGTAGGTTACGGCACTTCAAGTACTTTTTAAATGTGATGAGGGTTTCTGCCCCTACCTTCATTTCAAGCAGTGAGCTAAGAACCCTCACAACCCTTTTTCCTCAGCTCCCCTCCGATCCTTCTACCAATCACTTTAATTCCATGCCCCCTGGAATTGACCTCTCTGCTAAGGGAAATAGGTCCTTCCTATCCACTCTAACTAGCCCCCATCATAATTTCATACACCTCAATTAAGTGTCCACTCAGCCTCCTCTGTTCCAAACAAGACAACCCCAGCATATCCAATCTTTCCTCATACCTGAAATTCTCCAGTCCTGGCAAAATCCTCGTAAATCTCGTCTGTAATCTCTCTCGTGCAATCACATCTTTCCTGTAATGTGGTGACCAGAACAGTACGCAATACTCAAGCTGTGGCCTAACCAGTGTTTTATACAGTTCCAGCATAACCTCCCTGCTCTTATATTCTTTGCCTCGGCGAATAAATGAAAGTATCCCGTATGCCTTATTAAAGACCTTATCTACATGTCCTGCTACCTTCAGGGATCTGTGGACATGCACTCCAAGGTCCCTCTCTGCCTCTACACCTCTCACTATCGTTCCATTTATTGTGAATTTCCTTGACTTATTTGGTCTCCCTAAATGCATGAGCTCACACTTCTCCAGATTGAATTGCATTTACCACTTTTCAACCCACGTGAACAATCCATTGATATCGCCCTGCAGTCTACAGCTTTCCTCCTCACTATCAACTCAACGACCAATTTTTGTATCATCTGCAAACTTCACAATCATGCCCCCTACATTTCAGTCTAAATCAGTGATCTGCACTAAGAATAGCAAGGGACCTAGTACGAAGAGCTGTTGAACCCCACTGGAAACAGCCTTCCAGTCACAAAAACACCTGTCGACCATTCCCCTTTGCTAACTGCCACTGAGCCAATTTTGGATCCAACTTGCCACTTTTCCTTGCATCCATTGGCCCTTTGCATTTTTTACCAATCTGCCATGAAGGGCTTTGTCAAAAACTTTGCTAAAATCCATGAAGGCTACATCAAATGCGCTACCCTCATCGACCCTCCTTGATACCGCCTCAAAAATTCAACCTGGTTAGTCAGACACGACTTTCCCTTAACAAAGTGCACAGTGTTCAGTTCTATTCGCAATATCTCAGATAATGACAGTATAGTTGAGATCATTGATGTTTGTTTTGGATATTGACAGGGTCGAGGCTGAGAAGATGTTTCCGCTGGCTGGAGAATCTAGAACTAGAGGGCACAGACACAGGATAAGGCGTCGGTCATTTGGAATTCTCTCTCCCAAAGTGATGTGGATGCTCAGTCGTTGAGTATATGCAAGGCTGAGATAGATAAAGTTTTGGACTCCAGGGAAATCCAGGGAAGTTGGGATTGGGTGGGAAATTGGAGTTGAGGTCGAAGATCAGCCATGGTCTTGTTGAACGGTGGAGCAGGCTCGAGGGGCCGAATGGCCTACTCCTGCTCCTATTTCTTATGTTTTGTGTCAGTGTTGTGTCTGTGTTGGATGAAAGTGCAAGCGAGATCGCTAATACAAACTCTTTCTCTGTCTCTTTCTCTCTGTCTCTTTCTAATTGTCTGTCTCTCTCTTACCCTCTGTCCCTTTGTTTCCCTTTCTCTTTTGTCTCTCTCTCTCCCTTTCTCTTTGTTTCTCTCATTATCCGACTCACTGTTTCTGTCTCTCTCTCTGTCTGTCTCAGTCTCACTCTCTCTGTCTCTCTCTGTCTCACTCTCTCTCTGTCAGTCTCAGTCTCTCTGTCTCAGCCTCTCTCTTTCTCAGTCTCTCTGTCTCGCTCTGTCTGTCTCTATCCCTCAATCCCTCTCTGTCTGTCTCTATCTTTCTCTCTCTCACTGCCTCTGTCTCTATCTCTGTCTCTCTCTCTGTCTACCTCTATCCCTCTCTCTCGCTCTCTCACTCACTATCTGTCTCTCTCACTGTCTCTCTCTCTCTCTGTCTCAATCTCTCAGTCTCTCTCTCTGTCTGTTTCAATCGTTCACTCTCTATCCCTCTCTCTATCCTTCTCTCTTTCTCTCTCTCTCTCTCTCAATCCCCCCTATCTCTCTCTGTCTTTAACCCTCACTCTCACTCTCTCTCTCCCTCTCTTTGGTGTGTCATTACCTCGACGGCTGAGAGGAGCGGATCGGAGCAGCTGAGAGGAGCGGATCGGAGCAGCTGAGAGGAGCGGATCGGAGCAGCTGGGAGGAGCGGATGGGAGGGAGCTGAGAGGAGCGGATCGGAGGGAGCTGAGTGGAGCGGATCGGAACAGCTGAGAGGAGCGGATCGGAACAGCTGAGAGGAGCGGATCGGAACAGCTGAGAGGAGCGGATCGGAGCAGCTGAGAGGAGCGGATCGGAGCAGCTGAGAGGAGCGGATCGAAGGGAGCTGAGAGGAGCGGATCGGAGGGAGCTGAGTGGAGCGGATCGGAACAGCTGAGAGGAGCGGATCGGAACAGCTGAGAGGAGCGGATCGGAGCAGCTGAGAGGAGCGGATCGGAGCAGCTGAGAGCAGCGGATCGGAGCAGCTGAGAGCAGCGGATCGGAGGGAGCTGCGACGGAGTTCGAAGTGACGTCAGGAATCAGAAAGGGACGCGACACAGGGGAGTCACCTGATTGGTGAGTAGGTTCAGGTGAGTATTTCTATTTATCTGCAGTAACTAAAGTAAAAAGAAAGGTAAGTCTGCAGGTCTTATAGCAAGTAGCGTTTTTTAGTGAATCAAGGTCCCTAGTGTAGTTAACATTCTCTAAATTAAGAATAATTTAAAGGAGTAAACTCCTTAAAGGGAGTGGTAATTAGTTTGTCTTTCCTTTTTTTTCTCTTGACATTGTAGTTGTCTTAAGCTAACTTAAGGGTTAAGTGATGGCAGGAGATCCCAGACCCGTGTCATGCTCCTCTTGTGGGATGTGGGAATTCAGGGATCCTTCCTGTGTCCCTGGTTCCTTCACCTGCGGGAAGTGTGTCCAGCTGCAGCTATTGTTTGACCGCTTGACGGCTCTGGAGCTGCGGATGGACTCACTTTGGAGCATCCGCGATGCTGAGAAAGTCGTGGATAGCACGTTCAGTGAGTTGGACACACCACAGATAAAAATTACTGAGGGAGATAGTGAATGGGTGACCAACAGACAGAGGAAGATTGGAAAGGCAGTGCAGGGTTCCCCTGCGGTCGTCTCCCTCCAAAACAGGTATACCGTTTTGGATACTGTTGGGGGAGATGGCTCACCAGGGGAAGGTGGCAGCGGCCAGGTTCATGGCACCGTGGCTGGCTCTGCTGCACAGGAGGGTCGTAAAAAGAGTGGCAGAGCTTTTGTGATAGGGGACTCGATTGTAAGGGGAAGAGACATGCGTTTCTGCGGACGCAACCGAGACTCCAGAATGTTATGTTGCCTCACTGGTGCAAGGGTCAGGGATGTCTCGGAGCTGCTGCAGGGCATTCTGGAGGGGGACGGTGAACAGCCCGTTGTCGTGGTGCATATTGGCACTAACGATATAGGTAAAAAACGGGATGAGGTCCTACAAGTTGAATTTAGGGAGTTAGGAGTTAAACTAAAAAGTAGGACCTCAAATGTAGTAATCTCAGGATTGCTTCCAGTGCAACGGCCTTGTCAGAGTAGGAATGACAGGATAGCTAGGATGAATACGTGGCTTGAGAGATGGTGCAAGAGGGAGGGATTCAAATTCCTGGGCCATTGGAACCGGTTCTGGGGGAAGTGGGACCAGTACAAATTGGACGGTCTGCATCTGGGCAGGACTGGAACCAATGTCCTCGGGGGAGTGTTTGCTAGTGCTGTTGGGGAGGGTTTAAACTAATGTGGCAGTGGGATGGGAACCGATGCAGGAAGTCAGTGAGAAGTAAAGTGGTGACAGAAACAAAAGGCAGTAAGGGAGAGTGCACACAACATGATCGGACAGATGGTCTGAGAAAGCAGGGCAAAGACCAAGGGAAGTCTAGATTAAACTGCATTTATTTCAATGCAAGAAGTCTGATGGGCAAGGCAGATGAACTCAGGGCATCAATGGGTACATGGGATTGGGATGTTATAGCTATTACTGAAACATGGCTAAGGGAGGGGCAGGACTGGCAGCTCAATGTTCCATCGTACAGATGCTAGACGAAAGATAGAGCAGGAGGTAAGAGATGGGGGGGGGGGGGGGTGGGTTGCGTTCTTGGTTAGGGAGAACATCACGGCAGTAGTGAGAGGGGATATATCCGAGGGTTCGCCCACTGAGTCCATATGGGTAGAACTGAACAATAAGAAGGGAGAAATTACTTTGATAGGATTGTACAACTGACCCCCAAATAGTCAACGGGAAATTGAGGAGCAAATATGTAAGGAGATTACAGACAGCTGCAAGAAAAATAAGGTGGTAATAGTCGGGGACTTTAACTTTCCCAACATTGACTGGGACAGCCATATCATTAGGGGCTTGGATGGAGAGAAATTTGTTGAGTGTATTCAGGAGGAATTTCTCATTCAGTTTTTGGATGGCCCGACTAGAGAGGGGGCACAACTTGACCTCCTGTTGGGAAATAAGGAAGGGCAGGTGACAGAAGTGTTAGTGAGGGATCACTTTGGGACCAGTGATCATAATTCCATTAGTTTTAAGATAGCTATGGAGAATGATAGGTCTGGCCCAAAAGTTAAAATTCTAAATTGGGGAAAGGCCAATTTTGATGGTATGAGACAGGAACTATCAGAAGTTGATTGGGAGAGTCTGTTGGCAGGCAAAGGGACGCCTGGTAAGTGGGAGGCTTTCAATGGTGTGTTAACCACGGTTCATGGTAAGCACATTCCTAATAAAGTGAAGGGCAAGGCTGGTAGAAGCAGGGAACCATGGATGACTCGGGAGATTGAGGCCCGAGTCAAAACGAAGAAGGAGGCATATGACATGCATAGGCAGCTGGGATCAAGTGGATCCCTTGAAGAGTATAGAGATTGCCGGAGTCGAGTTAAGAGAGAAATCAGGAGGGCAAAAAAGGGGCATGAGATTGCTTTGGCAGATAAGGCAAAGGAGAATCCAAAGAGCTTCTACAAATACATAAAGGGCAAAAGAGTAACTAGGGAGAGAGTAGGGCCTCTTAAGGATCAACAAGGTCATCTATATGCGGAAGCAAAAGAGATGGGTGAGATCCTGAATGAATATTTCACATCGGTATTTACGGTTGAGAAAAGCATGGATGTTAGGGAACTTGGGGAAATAAATAGTGATGTCTTGAGGAGTGTACATATTACAGAGAGGGAGGTGCTGGATGTCTTAGCGCGCATCAAGGTAGATATATCTCCGGGACCTGATGAAATGTATCCCAGGACGTTATGGGAGGTTTGGGAGGAAATAGCAGGTCGCCTCGCAGAGATATTTGAATCATCGACAGCCACAGGTGAGGTGCCTGAAGATTGGAGCGTAGCAAATGTTGTGCCTTTGTTCAAGAAGGGCGGCAGGGAAAAGCCTGGGAACTACAGACCGGTGAGCCTGACATCTGTCGTGGGTAAGTTGTTAAAGGGTATTCTGAGGGACAGGATCTACAGGCATTTGGAGAGGCAGGGACTGATTAGGAACAGTCAGCATGGATTTGTGAGAGGAAAATCATGTCTCACGAATTTGATTGAGTTTTTTGAAGGGGTAACCAAGAAGATAGATGAGTGCTGTGCAGTAGACGTGGTCTACATGGAATTCAGCAAAGCCTTTGACAAGGTACCGCATGGTAGGTTGTTACATAAGGTTAAATCACACGGGATCCAAGGTGAGGTAGCCACTTGGATACAAAATTGGCTTGACGACAGAAGACAGAGGGTGGTTGTAGAGGGTTGTTTTTCAAACTGGAGGCCTGTGACCAGCGGTTTGTTATTTATATTAATGATTTGGATGAGAATGAATTTAGGAGGCATGGTTAGTAAGTTTGCAGATGACACCAAGATTGGTGGCATTGTGGACAGTGAAGAAGGTTATCTAGGATTGCAACGGGATCTTGGTAAATTGGGCCAGTGGGCCGATGAATGGCAGATGGAGTTTAATTTAGGTAAATGTGAGGTGATGCATTTTGGTAGATCGAATCGGGCCAGGACCTACTCCGTTAATGGTAGGGCGTTGGGCAGAGTTATAGAACAAAGAGATCTCGGAGTACAGGTTCATAGCTCCTTGAAAGTGGAGTCACAGGTGGATAGGGTGGTGAAGAAGGCATTCGGCATGCTTGGTTTCATTGGTCAGAACATTGAATATTTGAGTTGGGATGTCTTGTTGAAGTTGTACAAGACATTAGTAAGGCCACACTTGGAATAATGTGTACAGTTCTGGTCACCCTATTATAGAAAGGATATTATTAAACTAGAAAGAGTGCAGAAAAGATTTACTAGGATGGTACCGGGACTTGATGGTTTGACTTATAGCGAGAGGTTCGATGGACTGGGACTTTTTTCTCTGGAGAGTAGGAGGTTAAGGGGTGATCTTATAGAAGTCTATAAAATAATGAGGGGCATAGATAAGGTAGATAGTCAAAATAATTTCCCAAAGGTAGTGGAGTCTATAACGAGGGGACATAAATTAAAAGTGAGAGGGGAGAGATACAAAAGGGTCCAGAGGGGTAATGTTTTCACTCAAAGGGTGGTGAGTGTCTGGAACGAGCTGCCAGAGGCAGTAGTAGAGGCTGATACAATTTTGTCTTTTTAAAAGCATTTGGACAGTTACATGGGTAAGATGGGTACAGAGGGATATGGGCCAAGAGCAGGCAATTGGGACTAGCTTCGTGGTATAAACTGGGCGACATGGACATGTTGGGCCGAAGGGCCTGTTTCCATGTTGTAGCTTCTATGATTCTATGATTCTATGTGGTGCAGCAGCTTCTGACCTGTTGCGAGCGGTTCCCTATTGAACCGCAGCAGTTCGACGCTGCCCAATCTCTCTCTGTCTCTCTCTCTCTTTGGATTGTGATGGTCCCTGTCTGCTCGCGGTGTGTTTCAGTGTCTGGGTTAATTTTACGCTAGCTTGCCGCTGTTTTCTGTCTTTTAACTGATTAACCCTGACTGGGACTTTCCAACATATGCTGCCAACATCAGCTTGTAGATTTCTGGTGCCGGGCTGTGTTCAAACATCATGTTTTAAAGATCCAGTCACCAATCCCCGTGTAATTCTTCCCGCTTCGCATTTCCACCTTTAATCGTGAAACGGGCAGTTTAAAGAGCTGAATGTACAAGATTATCATGTGGTGTTTAATTGACAGGATTTCGCAAGATTCTCCATCTGCTGTGCACTCATTGAAACATATCCTCTTGACAGCACTCACCAATCTGCTGTGTGCAACTTACTGTAAGGAACATGATGTAACCTCCCCTCCCGCTCCCCGCCTCGCGGGGGTTTCCTCCTCTCTAGAAATAGGAGCTCTACTCAATGCATCGTGTGAGAGGGGATGGGAGTGGGAGTGGGAGTGAGAGGGATTGGGACTGGCAGCGAGAGGCTGCAGCACTAACCGACTCACGCCATGGACTATGGACTGTTAATGAAGATTGTCTACCCTATAATTGCTGCTGTTTCTATTCCAGGTAAGTGACTGTGTGTTGCTGCTGTTGCTGATAATCTAATATTTTCGTCTTCACCCGTTTGTCCTATTTGTGACATCAGTTCAACCAATGTCACATTTCCCATGTTCACTCAACTCCTTTACACAAAGGATACTAATGGGAATCTCCAGTGTAAGTGCCGCTGCCCCGCGGATCTGTCTGACAAACTCTGATCCAGACCGCGCCCTCGCTCCAGATGACAGGTTTATGACCAGGTCTGAGCTCCGCAGTCACTTCAGAAAAACGGATCCTGACAGATGCATTTTCAATTCAGTCTGTGCCGGTCACTTGTTCCACCTGTTTCAGCCTCGCGCATCCTGCTTTCCCGCTCGGTGCTAGCTTATTGCAATAACTGGAATCCACAATTTGCAATAACATCAGCCAGATTCGATTATATTGCAAGTCATGGCTTTGAAACTTTTTAACATTGCGATTAACGGGCGTTGCTCGGGTTATATTGAGCAGTACAGATTGATTGAGTTTCGAACATCTCTCTCTGACTCTGTGCCTGTCTGACTCCATCTCACCCCCTCTCTGTCTGTCTCTCTCTCTCTGCCTCTTTTTCTCTCGATGTATGTCTCTGTCTCGCTTTCGGTTCCTCTCTCTCTGCCTCTGTCTGTCTCTCTGTGTGGGTCTGTCTCTGTCTCTGAATCTCTCTCTCCATCTCTCTCTCTCTCTCTCTGTGGGTCTCTCTTTGTCTCTGACTCTCTCTGTCTCTCCCTCTCTGTCTTGCACTCGTTCACTCTTTGTTTATCTATCTCTGTCTCCCGATCTCTGTCTCGCTCTCTCCCTCACTCTCTCCATTTCACTCTTTCTCTGATTCGCTCTCTGTCTCTCTTTCTATTTTTCTCTCTCTCCTCTGAGTTCACTGCCCTCCTATCCTCCCTTAATCGTTCCCTCCATATAAACTCTCCTCCCTATATTCACAGTCACCACCTCGACAATGCCATCTCACGTGGCCTCTCTACTCCCATCATGAATAATGCCATCTCTGATAACTTATTTGCAACCATCTCCACCGACATCCCCTTTCACCCTCTCAACCCCACTCCCTTCAGTGTTTTGCTTGCAAAATAATCTGTCCCTCAAGTCACAACGGCACTTTCAAATTCCCAACTATTTCACCGTTGGCTTGCCATTCAACATGACATTTCTGCAACTACCGATCTGCTGAATCACACCCTCACCTCCATCTTTGGTGCCCTTGTCCCCATTAAAACCATTACTCTCTCTCACCCTGGTCGATTCACCCGGTACGGCCACATCTCCAGTCCCGTATGTCCAAGGGACGCAGACGTGAACGTTTATGGCGGACGACTGGATTAGCCATTTATCGCCAGATGTCTCTGCTCTTGTATTCCGTTTAGAGTTGTGCTCTCTAGTTTATATTGCCTCTCCTCGTTCTTCCTACTGAAATATATCACTTTGCGTTTTACTGCATAAAATTCCATAGACTGGCTCGCGGCTATCTGTGCCTTCAGATCATCTGCCTCATTCAGTATACTTCTTGCTTTGAGGTATATACCTTAAGCACTGCCAAATTCCTTTGTTGTTTATTTTCTTACTTTTGATTCCTCTGTCTTCCAAACTCACTTACTAATTTTCTGCCTTCCATCTCCAGTTCTGATGCTGTCCTATCTGAATCTACACTCAGCTTCCCACCCCCTGTCAAGTTAGTTTAAACACTCTCCAACAGAACGAGCAAACCTCCCCGCAAGGGTATTGGTCCCGGCCAAGTTGAGGTGCAAACCGTCAGGCCTGTACAGCTCCCACCTCCCCCAGAACCGATCCAAATACCCCAGGAATCTAAAGCCCTCCCTCCTGCACCATCTCTCCAGTCACGCATTCATCTGCTCTATCCTATTTCTATACTCACTGGCGCGTGGCACTGGGAGTAATCCGGAGATTGCTACACTTGATGTCCTGCTTCTTAATCTCTTTCCTCACTCCGTAAATTCTGCCTGCAGGAGCTAATCTCTCTCTCGACCTATGTCGTTCGTGCCGATATTGACCACGACCTCTGGATGTTCACCCTCCACTCCCGCCAGAATGTTCTCCAGCCGATCAGTCATATCCTTGTCCTTGGCACTATGTAGGCGACATACCATCCTGGAGTCACATCAGCGGCCGCAGAAACGCCTGTGTGCTCCCGTAACTACAGAATCCCCTATCACTATTGCTTTCCTGAAACAGGGCACAGTACCAGGTCCCTTGCTTTTTCTGGTATATATTAATGTCGGGGGCATGATTAAGAACTTTACAGATGATACACAAAATGGCCATGTGGTTGATAGTGAGGAGGAAAGCTGTCGACTGCAGGAAGATATCAATGGACTGATCAGATGTGCAGAAAATGTGGCAAATGGAATTCAATCCAGAGAAATGTGAGGTGATGCATTTGGGGAGGGCAAATAATGCAATGGAATACACAATAAATAGGACGATACTGAGAGGTGTAGAGGAGGTGAGGGACCCTGGAGTACATGTCCACATATCCATGAAGGTAGCAGGACAGGCAGATAAGGTGGTTTCGAAGGCATATGTAACACTTCCTTTATTTTCCAAAGCAGAAAATATAAGAGCCGGGAGTTTATGCTAGAACTGTATAAAACATTAGTTAGGCCACAGCTTGAGTACTGTGTATAATCCTGGTAAACGCATTACAGGAAAGGGGTGAGTGCACTGGAGAAGGTACAGAAGAGATTTATGACGATGTTGCCAGCGCTGGAGACTTTTAGCTATGATAACAGATTGGATAGGATGGGGTTGTTTTCCTTCGAACAGAGGACGCTAAAGGGTGATTGATTGAGGTGTACAAAATTATGAGGGGCCCAGATAGAGTGAATAGGAAAGACCAATTACCCTTAACAGAGAGGTAAAAAAACAGGTGACTTGGAATTAAAGTGATCGGTAGAAGGATTAGAGGGGAGCTGAGGAAGATTTCTTTCATCAGAGGGTGGTGGAGGTCTGGAACTCACCGCCTGAAACGGTGGTAGAGGCAGAAAACCTCAACTCATTTATAAAAGTACCTGGATGTGCACCTGAAGTGCCGTAACATACAGGGCTACGAACCAAATACTGGAAAGTGGGATTAGGCTGGGTGGCTCATTTTCGGCCGGCGGAGAAACAATGGGCCGAATGGCCTCCTTCTGTGCTGTAAATTTTCTATGAATCTATGCTATCTCTTCCCCACCTTCTTTTAATATGCGCAGATGCAAACTATCTGGACCAGGGGTTCTATCCTCTCTAAGCTTAAGTAGTTCGTTAACGATTTCTCGCATTTCTTTCTTAAATATCTTTACATATTTTTCGATCTCTTCTTCAAATGTCATCTCCACCTCGCTGGTAAATGCTGAAGCAAAGTGACTAATCAATATTTCTGCCATTTCGCTGTAAATACCTGTGAATTTATCTTGTGCATCCGTTCGTGGCTCCATTCCGATCCTGGTCTTTCTTCTGTTATTTATGTGTTCGTGTAATACTTTCCTATTACTTTTTATATTCCTTGATAATTTAATTTCGTTGTTCCTCTTTACTTTCCTAATTGTTTCTTGACTTCTTTAATAACCTCTTCGGATTCCCTTCCGTCATCCTCTCCTGTATTGTCGATGTCCTTGGTGTATGTGTTTCTCTTTGGTGTCAATTTTACACTTACCTCTTTATACATCCGTGGTGTTTCATTACCGGGTGGATTGTTCTTGTTTTTTTGAGGAATATGTTTCTCCTGAACGCTACTGATCACTGTTTTAAATATTTCCCACTGCTGTTCCATCACTTTGTCTGTCAAAACATTTTCCCGTTTGCCTTCCCAAGTTCCATTGTCCTGCCCTCCAAAATTAACCTTTTTTTTACCAATCTATTACTTTTGTCTTTGTCTTACTTATGTCTTTCTCAATCATTGCTTTAAACCTTATTATGTTATGATCGATATTGCCTCGATTTCCACGGTACTTCCTTCTCTTATCTGTTTCGGTTGAGTTCCCATTACTGGATCCATCAGTGATTCCTCTCTTGTTGGACTTCTCACATACTGGGTAAGAAAGGATTCCTGTACTCACTGTAAAAACTCCATTCCCCTTTCACGACCTCTTCTTTCCACTTTATTTGAGGGTAGTTGAAATCTCACATGACGATTATTTTATTTTTTGCCTCATTTCATAGATTTGCCAAAATATTTGTTCCTCCACTTTCCTTTCACTATTAGGTGACCTGGAGAATATCCCCATTAATGTGATCGATCCCTTCTTATTCTTTGTCCCAATCCATATGGATTCTGTTTCTGTCTTCAGGTTAGTTATGTCCCATTTTGCTACTGCCATATGTTGTCTGGTGAAAGCAGCAACTCCACCTCACCTGCTTCCTTCCCGATCTTTTCTAAATACGCTATATCCTGCAATATTTAACTGCCGGTCATATTCTTTATGGAGCCATGTTTCAGTTATCCCGACTACACCTGACTCCTCACTATGAATTATTACCTCAAGTTCCCCCATTTTGTTTCGGATGCTATCCACATTGATGTACAGGCAATTTAATTTGTTTTTACAAATTGTTCCCCTCACTTGATTTTTAACAGTCGTTTTCTCCTGATGTTCTATAACTGCATGGTCCACTTTTAAGGGAGTGTGGCAACAGAGAGACCTGGGGGTGTACGTGCACAAATCCTTTCAGGAGGCAGGACAAGTTTATATGGGTATTAAAAAAGCATACGGGATCATTGGATTTATAAACAGGAGTATAATGTAGAAAAGCAAGGAAGTTATGGTAAACTTTTCTAAAACACTGGTTAGGCCTCAGTTGGAGTATTGTCTCCAATTCTTGGCACCACACTTAGGAAGGATGTCAAGGCCTTCGAGAGGGTGCAGAGGAGATTTACTGGAATGGTCCCAGGGATGAGGGACTTCAATTACGTGGAGAGATTGGAGAAGCTGGGGTTGTTCTCCTTAGAACAGAGAAGGTTAAGAGGAGATTTGATGGAGGTGTTCAAAATCATGAAGGGTTCAGATGAAGTAAATGAAGAAAGACTGTTCCCATTGGCGGAAGGGTCGAAAACCAGAGGACATAGATTTAAGGTGATTGTCAAAAGAAGCAAAGGGGTATGAGGAAAAAACAAAAATGTTTTATAAATATATAAAGAGCAAAAGGATAACAAAGGAAAGAGTAGGGCCTGTTAGTGACTATAAAAGCAACCTGTGTCTGGAGGGAGAATATGTGGGTATTGCTCTTAATGAATACTTTGCGTCTGTCTTCACAAAGAGGGGGACGATGCAGAGATTGTAGTTAAGGAGGAGTGTGAAATATTGGATGGGATAAACTTATTGAGGGAGGAAATATTAAGGGGTTTAGCATCTTTGAATATAGATAACTCACGAGGGTCTGGATCAATTGTATCCCAGGCCGTTAGAAGAAGCAAGGGAGGAAATAGCGGAGGCTCTGACCATCATTTTCCGATCCACCCTGGCTATGGGCTTGGTGCCAGAGGATTGGAGAACTGCTAAAAATGCACCGTTGTTTCAACGGGGAGCGAGGGAAAGACTGAGGAATTACAGTCCAGTCATCCGAACCTCGGTGGTGGAGAAATTATTGGAATCAATTCTGAGGCACAGCATAAACCGTCATTTAGAAAGGCACGGGTTAATCAAGGACAGTCAGCATGGATTTGTTCAAAGAAGATCGTGTCTGACCAACCGAATTTATTTTTTTGAGGAGGTAACCAGGAGGGTCTCCGAGGGTTAATGCGATTGATGTCGTGCAAATGGATTTTAGCAAGACGTTTGAAAAGTTCCCACATGGCAGACTGGTCAGAAAAGTTAAAGCCCATGGGATCCAAGGGAAAGTGGCTAGTTGGATCCAAAATTCGCTCAGTGGCAGGAAGCAAAGGGTGATGGTTGAAGGTTGTTTTTGTGATTGGAATGCTGCTTCCAGTGGGGTCCGAAATGATGCAAAATTAGGTCCCTTGCTTTTTGTGGTATATATGAATGATTTGGACTTGAATGTGGGGGGCTTGATCAAGAAGTTTGCAAATGAAATTAAGAACATAAGAAATAGGAACAGGAGTAGGCCAATCGGCCCCTCGAGCCTGCTCCGCCATTCAATAAGATCATGGCTGATCTGATCCTAACCTCAAATCTAAATTCATGTCCAATTTCCAGCCCGCTCCCCGTAACCCCCAATTCCCTTTACTTCTCGGAAACTGTCTATTTCCTTTTTAAACTTATTTAATGATGTAGCTTCCACAGCTTCCTGGGGCAGCAAATTCCACAGACCTACTACCCTCTGAGTGAAGAAGTTTCTCCTCATCTCAGTTTTGAAAGAGCATCCCCTTATTCTAAGATTATGCCCCCTCGTTCGAGTTTCACCCATCCTTGGGAACATCCTTACCGCATCCACCCGATCAAGCCCCTTCACAATCTTATATGTTTCAATAAGATTGCCTCTCAATCATCTGAACTCCAATGAGTAGAGTCCCAACCTACTCAACCTCTCCTCATATGTCCGCCCCCTCATCCCCGGGATTAACCGAGTCAACCTTCTTTGTACTGCCTCGAGAGCAAGTATTTATTTTCTTCAGTATGGACACCAAAACTGTATGCAGTATTCCAAGTGCGGTCTCACCAATACCTTATATAACTGCAACAATACCTCCCTGTGTTTATATTCTATCCCCCTAGCAATAAAAGCCAACATTCCGTTGGCCTTCTTGATCACCTGCTGCACCTGCACACTGACCTTTTGAATTTCTTGCACTAGGTCCCCCAGATCCCTTTGTACTGCAGTACTTTCCAGTTCCTCGCCATTAAGATAATAACTTGCTCTCTGATTTTTCCTGCCAAAGTGCATAACCTCACATTTTCCAATATTGTATTGCATCTGCCGAATCGCCGCCCACTCAACCCGCGTGTCCATATCCTCTTGTAGGTTTTTTTCTGTCCTCCTCACTCTCTACTTTCCCTCCCATCATTGTATCATCTGCAAACTTTGATATGTTACACTCGGTCCCCTCCTCCAAATCGTTAATATAGATTGTAATGAGTTGGGGACCCAGCACCGACCCCTGCGGAACACCACTGGCTACTGGTTGCCAGTCCGAGAATGAACCATTTATCCCAACTCTCTGCTTCCTGTTAGATAACCAATCCTCCACCCATGCCAGAATATTACCCCAAATCCAGTGATTCTTCATCTTGAGCCATAATCTTTCATGTGGCACCTTGTCGAATGCCTTCTGGAAGTCGAAATACACTCCGTCCACTGGTTCCCATTTAGCTACCCTGTACGTTATGTCCTCAAAGAATTCAAGCAAATTTGTCAGACATGACTTCCCCTTCGTAAAGCCATGCTAACTTTGTCCAATTAAATTATGCTTATCCAAATCTTCCGCTACTGTCTCCTTAATAATCGACTCCAAAATTCCACCCACCACAGATGTTAGGCTAACTGGTCTATAATTTCCAGCCTTCTGCCGACTACCCTTTTTAAATAAGGGTGTTACATTAGCAGTTTTCCAATCTGCCGGGATCTTTGCCGAGTCCAGAGAATTTTGGAAAATTATTACCAAAACAAAAATAGGCCGTATAAGTGTGAGTGAGGAGGGAAGCTGCAGACTGCAGGAATATACCAATGGACTGGTCAGGTGCGCAGAAAAGTGGCAAATGGAATTCAATCCAGAGAAGTGTGAGGTGATCCATTTGGGGAGGACAAACTAGGCAAGGGAATCCACAATAAATGGATGGAAACTGAGAGGTGCAGAGGAAGTGAGGGACCATGGAGTGTATGTCCACAGATGCCTGAATGTAGCAGGACAGGTAGATAAGTTGGTTGAAATACTAAAAGGATACTTTTACTTATCAGCCAAGGCATAGAATATAAAAGTAGTGAGGTTATGCTGGAACTGTATAAAACAGTGGTAAGGCCACAGCTTTAGTGCTGCGTACAGATGTGGTCACCACATTGCAGACGGGTCAGTGACAGGGGACATAGATTTAAGGTAATTGGTAGAAGGATTAGAGGGGAGCTGAGTATAATTTTTTCACCCAGAGTGGGGTGGGGGTCTGGAACTCACTGCCTGTAACGGTGGTGGAGGCAGAAACCCTGAAAACATTTGAAAAGTACCTGGATGTGCACCTGAAGTGCCAGAACCGACAGGACTCCGAACCAAATGCTAGAAAGTGGGGCGAGTAAAAAGGAAGGTGGTTGTAGTCGGCGACAGTATAGTTCGGAGGATAGACACTGTTCTCTGCAGCCAGGAGCATGAGTCGCGATAGCGATGTTGCCTTCCCAGTGCCAGAGTTAAGGACATCTCCTCTGGGCTGGGGAAGAACTCGGAATAGGAGGGGGAGGTTACAAGTTATCGTGGTCCATGCAGGTATCAACAACTTAGGTAGGACTAAAAAACGGTTCTGCTGAGAGGGTTTGAGCAGCTCGGGATTAACTTAAAAAACAGAACCACAAAGGTAATAATCTCTGAATAATTACCTGAGCCACGAGCAAATTGGCATATGGTAAATAAGATCGGAGAGATGAATGCGTCGCTCAAAGATTGGTGTGGTAGAAGTGGGTTTCGATTCGTGGGGCACGGACACCAGTACTGCGGAAAGAGAGAGCTGTTCCGTTGGGACGGACTACACCTGAAAAATGCTGGGACTGGAGTTATACAGAATCCAATGACTAGTCAGCTAAATAGGGTTTTAAATTCAATAAGGGCGTGGAGGGTCCCGGTGGAGAGAAACCGAGAATGCTAAAGAGAAAAATCAAGGAAGCAGTGCGGCAAAGTGATTGGGATTATGAAAGGAAAGAGTGCACAAACAAAAGAGTGCATTAACAAATAGGCTCCGAGTAAGAAAAACATGGTAATAAGACAAATAGGGCCATCGTAAAAGAAAAATGATAAGATGTCTAAAAATGTTAAAAAGACAAATCTAAAGGCACTGCATCTGAATGCACGAAGCATTCATAATAAGGAACACGAATTAACAGCGCAAACAGATGTAAATGAAGACGATATAATAGCAATCACAGAGACATGGCTGCAGGGTGACCAAGGCTGGGACCTGAATATCCAAGGGCACTCAATATTTAGAAAGGACAGGCAAAACGGAAAAAGATGTGATGTGGCGTTGTTGGTAAAGGATGAAATCAGAGCAAATTGAGAAAGGATACTGGCTCAGAAAATCAAGATGTCGAATCAGTCTGGGTGGAGTTAAGAACCTCCAAGGAGCAGAAAACACTGGTGGCAGTTGTCTATAGACCCCAGGAGTGCTAATCTAGGGGATGGGATCAAACAGGAAATTATAGCTGCATGTAACAAAGGTACTACAGTAATCATGGGTGACTTTAATCTACATTTTGACTGGCCAAACCAAATGAGCAATAATACTTTGGAGGATGAATTCCTGGAGTGCCTACAAGTTGATTTTTTAGACCAGTATGTTGAGGAGCCAACCAGGGAACAGGGTATCCTAGATTGGGTATTGTGCAATGAGAAGGGGTTAATTAATAATCTTCTTGCACGGGGCCCTTTCGGGAAGAGTGAGCATAACATGAAACAATTCTTCATTAAGATGGAAAGTGAAGTAGCCCAATCCGAAACTCGGGTCCTAAATCTAAACAAAGCTAACTACGAAGGTATGAGGGATGATTTGGATATGATAGTTTGGGAAGCTTCTTGAAAGGCATGACGGTGGATAGGCAATGGATAACATTTAAGAAACAAGTGCATGAATTTCAACAATGATACATTCCTTTCGAGCGCAAAAACACAAAAGGAAAAGCGGCCCAACCGTGGCTAACAAAATAAATTGAGGATAGTATTAGATCCAAAGAGGAGTCATGCAAAGTTGCCAAAAAAAAGTAGCAAGCCTGTGGATTGCGAGCCGTCTGGAATTCAGCAAAAAAGAAACAAGAGATTGATTAAGAGGGGAAAATACAATATGAGAGTAAACTTGCAAGGAACATAAAAGTGGACTGTAAAAGCTTCCACAAGATTAGTGAAGACCAATGTAGGTTCCTTACAGCCAGAAATGGGAGAATTTATAATGGGAAACAAGGAAAATGGCAGAGCAATTTAACAAATACTTTGGCTCTGTCTTCACGGAAGAGGACGCGAATAAATCCCAGAAAAGCTGGGGAACCAAGGGACGAGTGAAAAGGAGGAATTAAAGGAAATTAGTATTGGTTAAATAATAGTGCTTGAGAAATTAATGGGACTGAAAGCCGATCAATCACCAGGACGTGATAATCATCATCCCAAAGTATTAAAAGGAAGTACATCCATGGAAATAGTGGATGCATGAGTTGTCATCTTCCAAAAATCTATAGATGATGGAACAGTTCCAGCAGATTGGAGGGTGGCAAATGTAACCCCACTATTTAAAACAGGAGGGAGAGAGAAAACAGGGAACTACAGACCGGTTAGCCTAACATCAGTTGGAGGGAAAATGCTAGAGTCTATTATAAAGGATGTGATAACAGGACACTTCGAAAATATCAAAGGGATTCGACAAAGTCAGCGTGGATTCATGAAAGGGAAATCATGTTTGGCAAAACTACTTGAAGTTTTTCTTGAGAATCCATGTGGGAGAATAGATAAGGGTGAACCAGTGGATGTGATGTATTTGGATTTTCAGAATGCCTTTGCTAAAGTCGCACATAAGAGGTTACTGTGCAAAATGAAATCACATGGGATTGGTGGTAATATACCGGCATGGATTGAAAATTGGTTAACAGACATGAAACAGAGAGTAGGAATAAATGGGTCTTTTTCAGGGTTGCAGGCAGTGACTAGTGGGGTACTGCAGGGATCAGTACTTGGGCCACAGCTATTCACAATGTATATCAATGATTTGGATGAGGGAATCAAATGTAATATTTCCAAGTTTGCTGACGACACTAAACTAGTTGGGATCGTGATGTTATGAGGAGGTTGGAATGAGGCTTCAAGGCGATTTCGGCAAGTTGAGTGAATGAGCAAATATTTGGCAGATGTGGTCTAATCTGGATGAATGTGAAGTTATCTGCATCGGAAGGAAAAACAGAAAGGCAGAGTATTCGCTGAATGATGATAGATTGGGAAATGTTGATGTACAAATTGACCCGGGTGTCCTTGTACACCAGTCACTGAAAGCAAACATGCAGGTGCAGCAAGCGGTTAGGAAGGCAATTGGTATTTTGGCCTTCGTTGCAAGAGGATTTGAGTATAGGAGCAAGGATGACTTACTGCAGTTAGACAGGGCTTTGGTGAGACCACACCTGTCGTATTGTGTGTAGGTCTCCTTAACTAAGAAAGGGTATACTTGCCACAGAGGGAGAGCACCGAAGGTTCACCAGACTGATTCCTGGGATGGCAGGACTGTCGTATGAGGAGCGATTGGGTCGACTCGGCCAGTATTCACTGGAATCTAGGAGAATGACAGGGGATCTCATTGAAACGTATAAAATTCTGACAGGGCTAAATGCAGGGAGGAAGTTTCCCCTGACTGGGGGTCCAGAACAAGGACTCACAGTCTCAGGATATGGATTAGGACACTTTGGACTGAGATGAGACATTTCTTCAATCAGAGGATGGTGAACCTGTGGAATTCTCTACCACAGAAGGCTGTGGAGGTCAACATAGGAACATAGGAACACGAGTAGGCCATTCAGCCCCTCGTGCCTGCTCCGCCATTTGATAAGATCATGGCTGATCTGTGATCTAGCTCCATTTACCTGCCTTTGGTCCATATCCCTTAATACCTTTGACTGCCAAAAAGCTATCCATCTCACATTTAAATTTAGCAATTAAGCTAGTATAAATTGCCGGTTGCGGAAGAGAGTTCCAAACTTCTACCACCATTTATGTGTCGAAATTTTTTCTTATCTCGCTCCTGAAAGATCTGGCTCTAATTTTGCGACTGTGCCACCTCCTCCTAAAATCCCCAACCAGCGGAAATAGTTTCTCTCTATCCACCCTATCCGTTCCCCTTAATATTTTATAAACTTCTATCAGATCACCCCTTAATCTTCTAAAATCTCGAGAATACAACCCCAATTTGTGTAATCTCTCCTCATATCTTAACCCTTGATGTCCGGGTATCATTCTGGTAAACCTACGCTGCACTCCCTCCAAGGCCAATATATCCTTCCGAAGGTGCCGTGCCCAGAACTGCTCACAGTACTCCAGCTGTGGTCCAACCAGGGTTTTGTACAGCTGCAGCATATCTTCTGCCCCCTTGCACTCTAGACCTCTTGATATAAAGGCCAGCATACCATTAGTCTTCTTGATCATTTTCTGCACCTGTTCATGACACTTCAATGATCTATGTTTCCATCTACACTGCTCACAATGCCACCAATCTTTGTCATCGGCAAACTTAGATATGAGACTTTTTATGCCTTCATCTAAGTCGTTAATAAATATTGTGAATAATTGAGGCCCCAAGCCGCTGAATATCGTTCAGAAGGAGCAGGATTGATTTCTAGACACAAAAGACATCAAGGGGTATGGGGAGAAAGCAGGAATATGATATTGGGATAGAGTAGCAGCCATGATCATATTGAATGGTGGAGCAAGGTCGATGGGCTAAATGCCCTCCTCCTGCTCATATTTTCTATGTTTCTGTGTTTTTTCATTTGTTATCACTGTCCAAGTCTGTGGATCAGTCTCCATTTGATGGCACTGCCAAAGCCCAGGAATCACTCTCCATTTGATACCACTGTCCACATTTGGGGATCAGTCTCCATTTGACACCACTGTCCACGTCTGGGGATCAGTCTCCATTTCATACCTCTGTCAATATCTGGGGATCGGTGTCTATTTGATGCCACTGTCCATTCCCAGAGATTAATCTCCTTTTGATAGCACTGCCCATGTCCATGTCCAGAGATCGGACTCCATTTGAAAGCACTGTTCTCATCCCGAGATCAGTGTCAATTTGATGCCACAGTCCTGATCCTGATTTCAGCCTCCATTTGATAGATTTTCCCAGGTCCGGACATCAGTGTCCGTCTGATGGCACTGTCCAGGT
Organism: Heptranchias perlo; assembly: GCF_035084215.1. NCBI lineage: Eukaryota > Metazoa > Chordata > Chondrichthyes > Hexanchiformes > Hexanchidae > Heptranchias > Heptranchias perlo. Next base: position 3,398,919 of record NC_090366.1, on the reverse strand, counting down.
CCGGATATCAGTGTCCATCTGATGGCACTGCCCTGGTCCAGAGACTAGTATCCATTTGCTAGAGCTGTCCAGGGTGAGCGGTCACTGTCCATTCCAGTGTACTTTCCAGGTCCAGAGACTCAACAACATTTCAGAGCACTGTCCAATTCTGGACAACAGTGTCCATTTGATAGCACGGTTCAAGACTGGGGATCAGTGGCCATTTGGTTGCACTGACTAGGCCCAGGGTTCAGTTTACTTTTGATAGAAACGATTTGGTGCATCGATCAGTGTCCATTTGATAGCACTGTCCATTGCCAGAGATCAGTGTCCATTTGATAGCACCGTCGATTGCCAGGTATCAGTGCCCAATTGATAGCACCGTCCATTGCCAGAGATCAGTGTCCAATTGATAGCACTGTTCATTACCAGACATCAGTCTCCATTTGATAGCACTATCAGAGTCTAGACATCAATCTCCATTTGATAGCACTTTCTCGGCTGAGAGCGCAATGTCCATTTGATAGCACTGTCCAGATCCAGACTTCAGTCTCCATTTTACAGCACTCTCCAGGTCTGGGGAAAAGTCTCCGTTTGATAGTGCTGCCCAGTTCAGCGATCAGTCTCCATTTGGTAGCACTGCCAGGTCTATAGCGCAGTCTTTATTCGATAGCACATCCTAAATTCAGAGATTCGTATCTATTTGATACCACTGCCCAGGACTGTGAATCAGTGGCCATTTGATAGCACTGTCTCCATTTGAAAGCACTGTCCAGGTCCAGAGATCAGTCTCCATTTGATTGCGTTGCCCAGGTCCAGAGATCAGTGTCCATTTGATAGCACTGTCCAAGTCCGAGGATCAGTCTCAAGTTGATAGTATTGCACAGGTTTAGGAATCGGTCTCCATTTCATAGCGCTGTCCAGTCCAGAGATCAGTCTCCAATTGATAGAATTACAAGGTCAAGCGATCAGTGTTCATTTGATAGCAATACCCGGTCCAGAGTTCAGGCTCCATTTGACAGCACTGTCCAGGTCTGAAGTTTGGACGGGTTCGACCTCAACAGAGCTGGGACTAATGTTCTCGCAGGGAAGTTCACTCGTGATGTGGGGGAGGGTTGAAGCCAATGTGGCAAGTGGATGGGCACCAGGATGTAGCATTAGAAAGAAGAAACAGGTGCACAAAGGATTGGGAGACACAGGGTACACTAGAGTGAGGAAAGTACAGTATTAAGTGGGATCAGACTGAGAGAGAATACTAGAAAGTTTAAGGTAGGTTTACAGCGCATGTCTGTCAATGCACGAAGCGTGGCAAATAAGGTTGGTGAGCTTCGGGCACCAATAGCCACATGTGAATATGATGTAGTGGCGACAACGGAGACCTGGCTCAAAAAAGGGCAGGATTGGGTACTGAATATTCCTGGATACAAGGTGTTCAGGAAAGATCGGGAAGGAAAGAAAGGAGGTGGTGGCAATTTTACTCGGGCTCCTTGGGACCACACTCGGTCAAATGTTGCCTTCATGTCAAGGTCAGTCACTCTCACGCTACCTCTGGAATTCAGAACTTTTGTCCATGTTTGGACCAAGCCTGTAGTGAGGTCTGGAGCCGAGTTGTACTGGCGGGACGCAAACTTAGCATCGGTGAGCAGGTTATTGGTGAGTAAGTGCCGCTTGATAGCAATGTCGATGACACTTTCCATCACTTTGCAGATGATTGAGAGCAGACTGATGGGCTGGTAATTGACCGGGTGGGATTTGTCCTGCTTTTTGTGGACAGGGCATACCTTGGCAATTTTCCAAATTGTCTGGCAGATGCCAGTGTTGTCGGTGTACTGGAACTGTTTGGCTCGATGGGAGGCTCGTTCAGGAGCACAAGTCTTCAGCACGACAGCTGGGATGTTGTCGGGGCCCATAGCATTTGCTGTATCCAGTGCACTCAGCCGATTCTTGATATCACGTGGAGTGAATCGAATTGGCTGAAGACTGTCTTCTGTAATGGTGGGAATATCGGGAGGAGGCCGAGATGGATCATCCATTTAGCACTTCTGACTGAAGATGGTTGCAAACGCTTCAGCCTTGTCTTTTGCACTCACATGCTGTACTCTGCCATCATTGGGGGTGGGATTTTCACAGCGCCTCCTATTCCGTTAGTTGTTTAAAGGTCCTCCACCATTCACAACAGGATGTGGCAGAACTGCAGAACTTTGATCTGATCTATTGGTTGTGGGATCGCTTAGCTCTGTCTATAGCTGACTGGTTCCATTGTTCAACATGCATGTAGTCCTGTTTTGTAGCTTCACCAGGTTGGCATCTCATTTTTAGGTACGCCTGGTGCTGCTGCTAGCATGCTCTTCCATACTCCTCATTGAACGAGGTTTGATCCCCTGGCTTGTTGATAACGGTCGAGTGAGGAATATGCGGGAACATGAGTTTACAGATTGTGCTAGAATCCAATTCTGCTGCTGCTGATGGCCCACAGTGTCTCATGTATGCCCAGTACTGAGACGTTAGATCTGTTCTGAACTATCCTATTTAGCACGGTGATAGTGTCACACAACACGATGGACGTTGTTCTCAGTGTGAAAACGGGACTTCGCGTCCTCAAGGACTGTGCAGTGGTCACTCCTACCAATACTGTCATGGACAGATGCATCTGCGACGGGTAGATTTATGTTTCCACCCTTACCTCCCATATCAACCATGTCGCGTCCCATGCTCTTCATCTATTTCTATCCTTTACAGCTTATCGAATGCCTCCTCCTTTTCTGTGACTCTGGCAGCATCCTCTTCTTCATTGAAAATAGAAGCAAAGTACTCATTTAGAACTTCAGCAATGCCCTCTCCCTCCACAAGGTGATTAGTAGTTTGACCCCACCCTGCCTTTCAATATCCATTTGATCGCACTATCCTGCTCTGGAGATCTGTCTCCATTTGATGGTACTGTCCAGGTCTGGGGATCAGTCTCCATTTGACGGCACTGCCCAGATCTGGGATTCAGTCGCCATTTGATGGCATTGTCCAGGTCTGGGCTTCAGTCTCTATTTGATCTTACTGCCCAGGTCTGGGTTTCAGTCTCCATTTGATGGCCCTGCCCAGGCTGGGGTTCAGTCTCCATTTGATGGCCCTGCCCAGGCTGGGGTTCAGTATCCATTTGATGGCCCTGCCCAGGCTGGGGTTCAGTATCCATTTGATGGCCCTGCCCAGGCTGGGGTTCAGTATCCATTTGATGGCACTGTCCAGGTATGGGCTTCAGTCGCCATTTTATCGCACTCCCCAGGTCTGCGAATCAGTCTCCATTTGATGGCACTGTAGGGTTTCGGGATCAGTCTCCATTTGACAGCTCTGTCCAGGTCTGTGGTTCTGTCTCCATTTGATGGCACTGCCCAGATCTGGGGTTCAATGTCCATTTGCTGAACACAGTAAGCTCAGTATAAATTCCTTTCAAAATCTTGTCCAATCTTTGTTGCCAATCTGATGAGTTATTTTCCTGACCTTTTTTCTTCCGATTTCTCCCAGTTACGCTGCTGGTGATCCTGATCTTATCCCGGGGAAAGTGTGGTCTGTTTCGTTGCATCTCCTGTTACCTGGTATCCATGGCAGCGGCTGATCTAACCGTTATCCTCACTGCTGTGATACTGGACCGTATTGTCACCCTTTATTTCATTGATATATTCAGAAACAGCGTTACCATGTGTGGTCTCGGTGATTGCCTCACTCATGCAGCCACGGACTGTTCTGTCTGGTTCACCGTGGCTGCATGAGTGAGGCAGCCACAAATCGATCAGTTCACCTTTGATCGATTTGTGGCCATTTGTTGCCAGAAGTTGAAAACGAAATATTGCACCGCGAGAACAGCGGCTGTGGTTCTCGGAACAGTGAGTGTGTTGAGCTGTTTGATGAGCATCCCGTGGTACTTTCGATATAAAGTTATATATCTCTTTTCCATGCCGATATATTGCCAGGTGAGGTTGAGCTACTATAACTCACCCCTGTGGAAAGCATTCGACTACTTTCATCGTGCGTTAACTCCACTGCTCCGTTCGTGCTGATTCTGCTCCTCAACGCTCTGACGGTCAGACACATTTTATTGGCGAGTCGAGTGCGCAGGGCGCTCCGGGGGAAGCGTGATCGGGAGAATCACAAGGATACTGAGATGGAGAACCGCAGGAAATCCATCGTTCTGCTCTTCGGCATATCTGCAAGCTTCATACTGCTGTGGATGATACAAGCTGTGTCCACTATCCACGAACGGATTGTGTTAAATCAATTCACTGATATAATCTTCGGCAACGACCTTCCTGGCTGCTTAGAATACATCGGGCCGATACTGCAACTCCTGAGTTCCTGCAGTAACACCTGCATCTACGTCGTGACTCAGACCAAAGTCAGACAGGAGTTTAAGATTGTGCTCACTTATCCCTTTGTTCTGATTGTCCAGTTGGTTAAATAAACCCAAGAGCTGACCGCTCTTCTGCACTAGAAGTGAGATTGTTTCACATTCCATCCCATAAATCCCGTCCCAGCTCCTGTTAAAGGAGACACAAAACATCACAGAAACGATTACAATCATGTGACATTTGGTGCTGCCTAACTTAGTATTCAGCAGTACCCGGGGGTAGAAGCATTTGCTCGGGGCAGGCAGAAATTATACCCCTTTCACAGGAGCAAAGGAACATGGGAATATTGGAACAAGAGTAGGCCATTCAGCCCCTCGTGCCTGTTCCGCCATTTGATTATTTCATGGCTGATCTGTGATCTAATTCCTTAAACCTGCCTTTGGCCCATATCCCGTAATATGTTTGGTTGCCAATAAGCTATCTCTATCAGATTTAATTTTAGGAATTGAGCTCGTATCAATTGCCGTTTGCAGAAGAGAGATCCAAACTGCTGCCACCCTTTTAGTAGAAACGTTTCATGTCCCTTAATCTTTATTTGTTATACTTTGTAAACTTTCTTTGACCTCATGGTGAGGCACCTGATTTAGAGCAGGGACTGATGGTGAGTTGCCCCCATTAACTCCATCAAGCAACAGTGATATTGGGAGTTTGACTTTCTTCCCATTGTTCCCTTTTCCCCTTTATGTTGCGTTGTTTGTGCAGTTTCTTTCTCTCGTGCCTCTTCTGGTTCCAATTTTATACTCCAAAGATAACCTGTGGAAGACAGCAGGCCGTCCCAGCTGGCCCTGAATCCAGAAACCACATCTAACCCTCCTCCAATCAATAGAGCTTCATTTTGGGGAAATCCCACACCTCTGGACTTGTACTTCTCAAAGTGCGTCTCTGAGAAACATCCCACCAACTTGGCAAAGGTGGTTTACTCTACTCTAAGGTGTCTGATGGGGGGTAATAGAGTGAGAGAGGGATTGGACAATCTTTTGGTTGAGGGTAATCTAATGAAACCGACAGGTTCTCATTGTCGCCATTCCAGTCTGAATAAGACTTGTGATCCAAGGCCTCCTCAAAGAATTCACTGGCGCCTTTCACTGACAGATATCCAGTCTCCAGCACAGTGCAGGCTCATCTATCAATCACACCAGGGCAGCCCTGAGCTGCTTTCTCGCAGGCCTGTGACTCTCGTGACTGAGTGCAATCATCGCCACCATTTTTTTTTTGCACACTTCACTGTTGCTGAGTAAAATGGATTGCTTGATCAAATCTCTGTCCCATCGATCTGCAGCCTCCTTGCAGGCGAAAGGCGAGTGTGAAACGTTTAGATTGTCAAGTTCTAATGGGTGGTACAGTCCCTTATATTGTCCTGGACTGACTTTTTGGAGACCATTTTCCATAAGTGATGAACAATGATGAATGTTTAGGGGCTGCAGCATCACATGGTGTTCTTTGGTTGTCTGGTCAGAATGCAACTTTGTGCCTTCAAATGAAATATCCTGGGTTTTTGCCGGGAGTTTGGAATGATTATATCTGGCACCAACCTTCCCACCCACATCCCCTCCATCGGGGAGATAATCCTGACATTCCCATATTGTCCCACAGCTGACTGCTTTTGCTTGTTTTCCCTAGATGTTTATGCCAATATTTCTCAACTTGTGTTGGGAAATATTAAAGATGTCTTCGAAGGGCTGTCCCTTGTTTCTCCAGTTCTTGGTCGCCCTCACTGGATTCCAACCCACTGGACTCTGCATTTCTCTGGAGAAGCTCTCACAGTGGGGCACACACGTAGAATCTTGGCAGGCCTCACAAATCTTTGCGAGGAAGTTGCTGGTCTTGTAGAGCTGGACGGGAGGAGTATGGTTGTAAAATTGAGGTGAAGCAGCATTTGAAAACATGTGTTTTTGTGACACTGGAACATGCGTAAGTCTCTTTGACTGGTTCAAGTCCTGATTCAGCATCTTCACTCATTCTGTTCTGTGATTCCACTTCCTCTCTGATCGTCTATTTCCAACAGGAGGACTTTTAAAGATGATTCTAGTGACATTTGTCATTTCTAAATTGCTCACATTTTTCCTCATCCATGGGTGCTGGTGGCTGGCATGTTTGAATTAAGTGTCCTCGTCAGTTTGGACCCCGGCAGTTGCTGAAGAGGAACCACCTTGTAGTTCATGAAACAAACAACTCCTCTCTGTGACTTTCTGTGGCCAGACTTCTGATAACCCTGGACCGGCTGGGAAACACTCTGAAATCCTCAGTCCAGCCAAACCGTTCGCATCCTGCTTTCTGGAAGAAAGTCGATTCACCTAGTCATAAAACAAAACATTGGGTGAGTGATTGACAGAATTTATAACAAACAGCAGGCAAATGGAAGGAAGGATGTTCCAGACAAAAAGCTACAGATTGTAGTTAAATCCTGATAACCACAACGTTATGATATTTCCAGAGGTACCATCACTCGTCGTATAAGATGGGTTGGCATCTGGGCACAGAAGGAGATGATTGTGCCAACCCTGATATAACCACAATTGATATAGGATGATGCAGGCGGACTATGGGCTGATGGTGTACTTCAATGCTGTAGGATTTAGGAGGAAGTGCAGTTAGGGCCCTATCCTTCACACTCCCTTAAAAAGTGTTAAGAGACAGTCAGACAAATTTTCCAATCTATTGGGTTCAATGCTGAACTGGAACCAAGGCTCGGATTCTGCTCGTTACTGCTCTCAAAACCTGCCCAGTTCTCCTGGGTCCAAACTTTTGCCGTCCCGCACGGTCTCCCCGCACACTCCACCCCAAGTCCTGCATGCCACCCTCCTCGCCCCAATCCACCCCATCCTACCCGAGCTGTTACATCCCATCCCATCCCGTTCCGGACAGCCTCCCCCATCCCGGACCTCTCTGGCATCACAACAGTGCATACCGGAAGCTGAGAGTTTAGTAGTTAGCACGTTTCAGGAGGTGGTCACCCCACAGCTACAGAGAATTCAGGGGCAGAGGGAGTGGGTGATCACCAGATATATGAGAAGGAACAGGCAGGCAGTGCAGGAGTCCCCTGGGAGTGTTGCACTCACAAACCACTGAGGGTGTAACACCTCGGGGGAGTCCAGTCAGCAGTAAATCCACAGCGACGTGGGAGACTCGACTGCACAGGGGAGCAAAGGAAATGCAGTTTTTGCAGGGAATTCGATTGTCAGGGAAATAGACATGTGTTTCTGCAACTGCCGACATGAGTTCTGCATGGTGTGTTACCTCACTGGTGCCAGGCAGGGTAAAGGATATCACCAAGAGGGTGCAGAACATTTTGAGGGTGGAAGGGGAACAGCCATACTTTGTGGCCGATGTGGGAACCAATGATGTAGGAAGGAAAAGGGTCGAGCTCCTGTCGTCAGAGTTTCAGGGGCTATGGAAGAACTTTAAAAAGCAGGACCGCAAAGGTAGTAATCTCTGGACTACTCCCAGTGCCACATTTTAGTAAATATAGGAATAGTTGGATCAGATATGTTAACACGCGGCTGGAGAAAAGGTGCAGAATGGAGGGCTTCAGATTCCTGGGGCATTGGGACCAGTTCTGAGGCAGGTGGGATTAAAAGGCATTAAGTAAGGTGCCACACAAAAGGTTGTTATGCTCATGGGGTTGGGGGTAATATATTAACATGGATAGAAGATTGGTTAACAGACAGGAAACAGATAGTCGGGATAAATGGGTCATTTTCAGATTGGCAGGCTGTCACTAGTGGGGTGCCGCATAGATCGGTGCTGGGCCTCAGCTATTTACAATCTATATTAATGACTTCGATGAAGGGACCGAGTGTAATGTATCAAATTTTGCTGATGATACAAAGCTGGGTGGGAATGTCAGCTGAGAGGATGACACAAAACGTCTGTAAACGGATATAGACAGGTTAAGTGAATGGACAAGGAGGTGGAAGATGGAGTATAATATCGGGAAATGTGAGGTTATTCACTTTGGTAGGAAGAATAGAATAACAGAATATTTTTAAATGGTGTGAAACTATTACATTTTGTTGTCCAGAGAGAGATGGGTGTCCTCGTAAAAGAAACACAGAAAGTTAACACGCAGGTACAACAAACAATTCGGAAAGCAAATGGCATGTTGGCCTTTATTGCAAGGGAGTTGGAGTACAAGAGTGAGGAAGTCTTGCTACAAATGTACAGGGCTTTGGTGAGGCCTCACTTGTAGCAATGTGTACAGCTTTGGTGTCCTTATCTAAGGGAGGATATACTTGCCTCAGAGGCGGTGCAACGATGGTTCACTACATTAATTCCTGGGATGAGAGGGTTGTCCTATGAGGAGAGATTGAGTAGGATGCGCCTATACGCTCCGGAGTTTAAAATAGTGAGAGATGATCTCTTTGAAACATATAAGCTTCTGAAGGGGCTTGACAGGGTAAATCCTGAGAGGTTGTTTCTCCTGGCTGGAGAGTCGAGAACTAGGGGGCACAGTCGCAGGATAAAGCGTCGGCCATTTAAGACTGAGATGAGGAGGCATTTTTCACTCAAAGGGCTGTGGATGCGAATCATAGAGTAAATTCACGACTGAGGTCGATCGATTTTTGGACTCGAGCGGATTCAAGGGATATGGGGATTGGGCAGGAAAGTGGAGTTGTGGTCCAAGATCGGCCATGATCTTATTGAATGGCGGAGCAGGCTCGAGGAGCCGTATGGCCTCCTCTTGCTCGTATTTCTTATGTTAGGATCTGTTCAAGACGGGCGGGCTGCACCTCGACAGAGCTGGGACCAATCTCCTTCCGGGGACGGTCATTGGTGCTGTGGGCGAAGGTTTAAGTAAATTTTGCGGGCGGGTGGGGGTGGGGGGGCGGCGGTGAGCACCAGGATGAAACATTGGGGAGGAGAATCAAGGTGCACTGAGGACTGGAGGGACAAGCAGCACTGGAGTAAAGAATAGTTCAGAAATAAGATGGATCAGACAGGGGGGAAATGCGTTGCAGAATAAGATGAGTCTCGAGTGCATGTGCGTAAATGCACATGGCGTGGTAAATAAGGTTGCTGAGCTGCAGGCTCAAGTTGTCACATGGGATTATGATATAGAGGCTCAATGAAGGGGAGGACTGGGAACTTAATATTTCTGGTTGCAAGGTATTCAGGAAAGACAGGGAATGAAAGAAAGGCGGAGGCAGATGGCAGTTTTGAGCAAAGAAACTATTATAACAATGGAACGGGATGATGTGGTTGAGGGGTCAAGGTCAGAATATTTCTGGTTCGAATTAAGGAACAGTTGAGGAGCTATTATACTACTGGGTGTATACCACATGCCACTAAATAGTGGGAAGGAGACAGAGGAGTAAATGTGCAGGCAGATTACAGAATGATGCAAGAACTATAGAGTGGTGATAATGGGAATCTTCAATTATCCCAATATAGACTGGAACACTAACACTGTAAAGGGCAAAGAGGGAGAGGAATTCCTGAAATGTTTTCAAGCGAACTTTCTGGAACAGTGCGATTCCAGCCGAACCAGGAAGTAAACAATGCTGGATCTAATTCTGGGGAATGAAGTGGGGTAAGTGGAGCATGTTTTATTGAGGGAGCAATTGGGGAACAGTGATCACAATATCATTAGGTTTAGAATAGTTACAGAAAATGACAAGGAGCAATCAAATGTGAAAATGCTGAACAAGAGGAGGGAAATTTCAATAAGTTAAAGGGGATCTTATCCAGGTGGATCGGAATCAAAAAAATTGCAGACAAAACCATAATTGAACAATGGGAGGCCTTCAAGGAGGAGATGGTCTGAGTACAGAGTCGACACATCGCTACGAAGGGGGTAAGGAAGGGCATCCAAATCTAGAGCTCCGTGGATGACTAAAGATGTAGAGATTTAAAAGAAACAGAAAAAAAGGAGACTTTTAAGGTTCATAATTCGGTAGAGAACCAGACTAAATATGGAAAGTACAGAGGAGATCTAAAAAAGGGATTAAGAGGGGCAAAGAGACAGTATGAGAATAGATCAGTGGCTAACATAAAAGGGAACCCAAAAATCATAAAAAGGGCAGTCAAATGGTGGGGCAGATTAGGGTCAAAACGGGAGATCCTCTTTTGGAGGCAGAGGGCATGGCTGAGATAATAAATGGATACTTCACATCAGTCTTCAATGGAGAAGAGCATGCTGTTATTGTAGCAATAAAGGACGATGTGGAAGCAATATTGGATAGGATAAAAATAGATAAAAGGTACTTAAATGATTGCAGTACTTAAAGTAGTAATGTCACCCGGTCCCGGTGGGATGCATCCTTGGTTACCAAGCGAAGTAAGGGTGGAAATTGCCGAGGCGCTGGCCACAATCTTCCAATCCTCCTTAGATATGTGGATGTTACCAGAGCACTGGAGGATTGAAAATGTTACACCCCCGTTCAAAAAATGGGAGATGTTATACCCGGCAATGACAGGCCAGTAAGTCTAACGACAGTGATGGGAAACCTTTCGAGACAATAATCCAGGACAAAATTAATTGGCACTTGGAAAAAGATGGGCTGATAAATGAAAGTTAGGACGGATTTGTTGAAGGCAAATCGTGTTTGACTCACTTAATTGAGTTCTTTGATGAAGTAACAGAGTAATGACATTTAATAAGGTGCCACATAAAAGATTGTTATACAAAATAATGGGTCATGGGGTTGGGGGTAATATTAGCATGGATAAAGAATTGGTTAACGGACAGAAAACGGGTAATTTTCAGCTTGGCAGGCTGTAACTAGTGGGTAGCCGCAAGGATTGGTGCTTGGGCCTCAGCTATTTACAATCGATATTGATGATTTAGATGAAGGGACCGAGTACAATGTATCCACGTTTGCTGACGATATAAAACAAGGTGGGAAAGTAGGCTGTTCGGAGGACATATAAAGAGTCTGCAAAAGGATATAGACAGGTTAAGTGAGTGGGCAAGAAGCTGGCAGATGGAGTGTGATGTGGGAAATGTGAGGTTATTCACTTTGGTAAGAAGAATAGAAAAACAGAATCTGTTTTAAATTGTGAGAAACTTGTGAATGTTGGCGTTCAGACTGTTTTGAGTGTCCTCATGCAAGAAACACAAACAATTAGTATGCAGGTACAGCAAGCAATTAGGAAGGCACATGGCATGTTGGCCTTTATTGCAAGAGCGTTGAAGTACAAGAGTAAGGAAGTCTTGCTACAATTGTACAGGGTTTTCGTAAGACCTCTCCTGGAGTAGTGTGCACAGTTTTGGTCTCCTTATCTAAGGACGGATATACTTGCCTGAGAGGGGGAGGAACGGAGGTTCACCAGATTGATTCCTGGGATGAGAGGGTTGTCCTATGAGGAGAGATTAAGTGGAATTGACCTGCACTATCTGGATTTTAGAAGAATGCGAGGTGACTTCATTGAAACATAGAAGGTTTTGAAGGGGCTTGACAAGGTTGATGCTGAGAGGTAGTTTCTCCTGGCTGCAGAGTCCAGAACTAGGGGGTATAAGTGTCTGGAAAAGAGGTCGGCCATTTAGGACTAAGATAAGGAGGAATTTCTTCACGCAGGGGGTTGTGAATCTTTTGAATTCTCGAACCCAGAGGGCTGCGGATGCTCGGTCGTTGATTATATTCAAGGTTGAGATAGATACATTTTTGGTCTCTAGGGGAATCAAGGGATATGGGAATCGGGCGGGAAAGTGGTGTTGAGGTGGAAGATCAGCCATGATCTTATTGAATGGCGGAACAGGCTCGAGGGGCCATATGGCCTAATCCTGCTCCTATTTCGTATGTTTTTAGGAGGACAGAGACAGACTGCTGAAATTTAACGCAGAGAAGTGTGAAGAGATACATTTTGGTAGGAAGAATGAGGAGAGGCAATATAAACTAAATGGCGCAATTTTAAAGGGGGTGCAGGAACCGAGACACCTGGGGGTGCACACACACAGATTTTTGAAAGTGGCAGGACGAGTTGAGAAGGCTGTTAAAAAAGCATATGCGTCCCTGGGCTTTATTAACAGAGGCATAGAGTACAAAAGCTAGGAAGTTATGTTAAACCTTTATAAAACACAGGTTAGGCCTCAGCTGGAGTATTGTGTCCAGTTCTAGGCACCACACTTTAGGAAGGATGTCTAAGCCTTGAGAGAGGCCTTAGGCCGTAGAAGAGATTTACTAGAATGTTCACAGGGATGAGGGACTTCAGTTACATGGACAGACTCGAGAAGCTGGGGTTGTTCTCCTCAGAGCAGAGAAGGTTAAAGGGAGATTTCATAGAGGGGTTCAAAATAATGAACAGTTTTGATAGAGTAAATGAGGAGAAATGGTTTACATGTCGGAAAGGTCGGTAAGCAGAAGGCACAGATTTAAGGTGATTGGCAAAAGAACCAGAGGCAAAATGAGGAATCATGTTTTTACGCAGTGAGTTGTAATGATCTGGAATGCCCTGCTTGAAAGGGCGGTGGAAGCAGATTCAATAATAACTTTCAAAGGGGAATTGGTTAAATACTGGAAGGGAAATAATACAGGGCTACGGGGAAAGAGCAGGGGAATGGGAGGAATTGGATAGCTCTTTCAAAGAGCCGGCACGGTCATGATGGGCCGAAAGGCCTCCTCCTATGCTACACCTGTTATGGTACTGTGAGTGGGGCCAGATGATGGACATCAGTGGGAGATTGGGGAATGCGACAGTGAGCCTAAGTCTGTCCTCACCAGATGTTCGATAGGGACTGGCCAGCACCAATCACTGGATCATTAGGAGAATCGAGACCTGGCTGAGCTGGGCTGATTCAGCACTGAGCGGGAATCAAATCTTCGTTGATGTGGTAAGTACCATACCGAGCGCTACCAGCTCCCAATGTGGCAGTGTTTGGAGAAAGGTCATATTCGGGGTTACACGTCAGTCTCTTGTGTTGGGAATGCCTTGATTATCACAATCACTGGGTCACAACACACAAAACGACAGGCTCCCAAACACCACCACTTCATCTCAGAGCTCTCAAAATTTAATTCAAAAATAAATGATTGGTTCACCATTGCTGGAGACGAATGGATCGGAAATCCATAAGCCATGCTGTCTTTCTCGGGGAGAAATGTCTCATCATTCAGCTGATCCCTTGGAGCCGACCGTTTACTTGCAGCGGTGTTTTCATAACGTGATTCTATACAGGAACTGGAGGGTCGGCTCAGCCTTGAAGAAATTCAGGAGCGATTCATTAGATGCAGTTAGTTATCCAGCAAGAGCACGCACGGAAAGTTGAGGAGTTAATAGGGAAAGTTTCCCTCCAGGGGCCAAGTATAATAATAGACTCTTACAGCTCTCGAGGCCATTCGACCCATCGTGCCTGTGCCAGCTCTTTGAAGGAGCTATCCATTTAGTCCACTTCCTCCGCTCTTTCATAGAATCATGGAAAGGTTACAGCATGGAAGGAAGCCATTCGGCCCATCAAGTCCGCGCCGGGTCTATGCACGAGCACCCAAGCTGGTCACACTCCCTCGTCCTTTCCCCGTTGCCCTGCAATTTATTTCCTCTTAATTGTCCCTTTTGAAGGCCAGGATTGAATTTTACTCCACCACCACCACCCGGGCAGTGTGCTGCAGATTCTAACCACTTGCTGTGTGAAAAATGTTTTCCTTTGGATCTGTGGCCAATCACCTTAGATCAATGTCCTCTGGTTCTTGACACTTTCTTCAATGGGAACAGTTTGTCACGATACTCTGTCGAGACCTTTCATGATTTTGAAGTCCAAGTCTTTAATATATGTCAAGAAAAGCAGTGGTCCTCGCACTGACCCCTGGGGAACAATACTGTACACCTCCCTCCAGTCCGAAAAACAACCGTTCACCACTACATCTCTGTTTCCTGTCACTTAGCCAATTCTATATCAATTTTTCTGCTGCCCACTTTATTCTCTGGGCTTCAATCTTGATGATAAGCCAACCGTGCGGCACTTCATCAAATGCCTTTTGAAAGTCCATATACACCACATCAGCTGCATTGCCCTCATCTACCCTTTCTGTTGCAACATTAAAAAACTCGATCTGGTTTGTATAACACGATTGGCGTTTAGAGAAAGCGAGCACCGATTTGTTAATCAATCCACCCTCATCCAAATGATTGTTAATTCTGTCCCGGATTATCGTTTCTAAAAGTTTCCCCAACACTGTGGTTAAACTGACTGGCCTACAGTTGCTGGGTTTATCCTCACACCCTTTTTTGAACAAGGGTGCAACATTTGCAATTCTCCAGTTCTCTGGCACCATCCCCGTATCTACGGATGTTTGGAAGATTACTTTCAATCTGTGTCCTCTGGTTACCAACACTTCAACCAGTGGAAACAATTGTTCCTTGTTTACTTCATGATTTTGAACCCCTCTATGACATCTCCCTTTAACCTTCTCTGATCTCAGGAGAACAACCCCAGCTTAGGAAACAGGAAAACATAGGAAACATAGGAACAGGAGTCGACCATTCAGCCCCTCGTGCCTGCTCCGCCATTTTATAAGATCATGGCTGATCTGTGATCTAACTCCACACACCCGCCTTTGGCCCATATCCCTCTAGACCTTTGATTGACAAAAAGCTATCTGTCTCAGATATAAATTTAGCAATTGAGCTTGTATCAATTGCCGTTTGCAGAAGAGAGTTCCAAACTTCCACCACCCTTTGACTGTAGAAATGTTTTCAAATCTCGCTCCTGAAAGGTCTGGCTCTAATTATTAAACTGTGCCCCCTACTCCTGAAATCCCCAACCAGCGGAAATAGTTTCTCTCGATCTACCCTTTCCGTTCCTCTTAACATCTTATAAACTTCGATCTGAACACCGCTAAATCTTCGAAACTCCAGAGAACACAACCGCAATTTGTGTCATCTCTCCTCGTGACTTAACCCTTGAATTCTAGTAAACCTCCGCTGCACTCCCTCAAAAGCCAATATGTCCTTCCGAAGGTGAGGTGCCCAGAACTGCTCACAGCACTCCAGGTGCCGTTTAACTAGGATTTTGTAGATGTTGGCCAGGGGCTGCAGAAAACTACTGAGTATATTTCTAATTGCTGACAAAGACACGAACATTTGAACTGAAGTGACCTGAAGTTCAGTCACTGGTCTGAGCTGGCCGGAACCGGTTTGAACTAGTTAATCTTCTAAGGGACAATGGAGCTCTGATGAGACACCAGTCCTTATTTAGAAAAGGAGTAATGTGATGATGCTACATAACCCCTTGGAACAGAGCCAATCAGGGGATGACACCGACCATTTGAGGAACTTTAAGCCAACCGGAGAAAGACAGCATCATTCGAAAAGACAGACTTGGAGTTAAAACTGGAGAATTACAAGCTTGGTGCCAGTGTGTGTGCGAGACTCCGGAGACTAACCATCGCGGAAGTAGGGACCCTACGTCGGGGACGTAGAGACTACGTCAAGAGAGAGAGAACGAAACGCCTGGCCAGCGTCAGCTCTCCTTTCCGGGTAATATAATATCCTTTCCATTCTGTGACCACTCAGGGAGTGTTAGCCAGCGAAACCGAGTGGGTGTGCGTTTAAATCCTAGTTTGAGTATAAAACTGTATAACCTGCTGTAAACTGTATGCCTATATCTAACCAGACGTATAAGCTATATGTACATGATCTAATAACGTTAATAAAGCGAATTGAGAATTTAGAGAGAATAGACACCTCTGCTCTATGTCCTCAGCCAATAATCGTAACCGGTGACTTCCGGTCAACATCTTTGGCGTCGCTGGGTGGGCTCGAGGATAAATCTGTCCGTTGCGTCAGCAGGAGACTCGAGTCGAACCGACTTTGGCAAAGTACACAGAGAACAGGAGTTTGGGTTAATTCATAGCGATTAACATAAGAATAAAAAAACTCCGTGAGGAGATAGCCCGCCTTAGTGAGAAGGTAACTGATGTACAGGGACAGAGAAGTGCAGATTTGATGCACATGCACCATCATCAGTTACAGTGCGAAAAATTGACTCATGAAAAGAGTAAGAGAGAGGGAAAAGCCCAAGCAGCTAAAGCTGAGGTGGAGAGATTGAAACAACAATGTAATGATTTAAAAACTGCTATGAATGTGATTCACAGATCAGCTCAGGAGAATAGGAGTAGTACCGGCGATCGCACAAAGTGTCAGAAACTGATAGGGAGGCAGCAAGATCATCTAGCTGCACAGAGGGCCATATTGTGTGCTTTTGCACCCGGAAGAGGTGAAGAAAGTGGTCTAGGAGATGTAGATTGGGATGATTTAGCAGATAAGGCTGATAGATACAGCAGCGGTGATTGGGAACATCCACGAGCGGACCCACCGCCAGCAGATGCTCCAGAGCCGAAAGAAACGCCTGACCCAATGGCCCCCCTTGTAACCACTAGAGCACAGATGGGGAAAGATGGCCAGGATATGACATATTCCACCTCACTTGGCGGACAAGAACTGAGGGTTTTAGCGAAAGATATTGGAACGTGTGCGCCTGGGGATGATCCTGGGGATTTGTTCCTAGCGGTCAGGCAACAGAGAGCGATACACGGCTTTGACGATGCTGAGGAAAAAAATAATCCAAATGTGCCTACATCCACAAATACACTTTGCGCTACCAGAGGAACAAAAACTTGGTCGAGGCACAAATGAGGCCTTAAAGGACCAGCTATTATCTGTCATGGGCGACAACAGAGGGGATCCAGTGGAGGCGCTAATGAAATGCTATCAAAGGGAAGGTGAACACCCCACTGTATTTTCGGCACGCATTTGGGCGGTGTTTCAAGGGGTCTACGGTACAGACTTAGACAGGGATAATTTACAGCGGGAAGTTAGGAACCGATGGCTGAGAACGCTCGTGTGGCATGGGACTGAGGATTCGAGGAAGGCACTAGATCAGTTTGACCACGCTGATGACACATATATTGAACGCTGCATAATTAGGAAGATGGTTAGAGTATGGGAAAGGGAAAAACCAAAACGATCCAATGCATGCGGGGACAGAGCAATGCCTGTTAAAGATCAGACGATAACCTGGAGGAATGAAGGGAGGGGACCTACTCAGTGGGAACCCACTTCAGCTTACCAGAGGAAGAGGAAACTTCACGGGAACGGGGAGAACTCAAGGCGAGGTGTCCAAATGTTATAACTGTGGCCAAGAGGGAGACTTCGCAAGGGACAGCCCGAACCCGAGACGAGAGAATCCAGGTCGCGGAAGAAATCAGAGCCTACCCGCGGAAGGGCCGAATAGACCAAGTCCTCAGTGTGATACGATAGAAATATCACCGAACTGCAATGACAGTCTCAGGCCTCTCCGTTATTGTTGTGTGACGCGCTGTTCGATGACACGGGGAGACCCCAAGTGAATGGTTGGGTCGGAGGCCGCCCTCTTACAATCCTTCGGGAGACAGGGGGATCCCGAACCACCGTTAACACCACTCAGATCAATGATATAGATTGGAAAATTCAAAACAAAATTATTCTAAGTGGATTCACAGGGCATTCACAAGTGGGATATGTGAGTGTACCGCTGGAAGTCGGTGTGGGAGACATTGTGATAGAGCATTCAGTGGTCCTTATTAAATTACACAGAGAACAAGAACATATATTGGGGAGTGACTATTTGGCCAAAGCGGGATTTTGCTTCGACCCTGTTAATTGTATGATTTGGCAAATGCCTTTGTGCATGGGCAGTATAAATCACACACTCGTCCCGGTGGGGGAATATCAGGATAGGATATGCACGATCGGGGAAATATGGATAGAACCAGGCGAAATGAGTAACGATCGTGAAGTACAACAAATGATTGCACAAAACTCAGTGGTATTTGCTCGACATAAACATGGTTGTGGGAAAATGACCGGGAGTGTGTGTATACAAGGACCAGACCCGAAACAACAGAAGCAGTGTGATTTCCCAAAGCAAGCAGAAGAAGAGATAGAGAAGGTGATACAGAGTCTGCTGCAGCAAGGGATATTAAGGCCAATAGATTCGACTAATAGCGCACCTATTTGGCCAGTGAGGAAACCCGACGGTAGCTGCCGACTAGCGATAGACCACAGAGAATTAAATAAAGTCACCCCGATAACAGCCCCTACTGTAGCAACTAGCCCAGGGACAGTAGTTCGACAAAATGAGGATGTGCAGTGGTTTACGGTTTTGGACATAAGTAAAGGTTTTTGGTCTATTCCAATGGAGAAAGAATGTCAATATAAATTTGCATTTACTTTCCAAGGACAGCAATATACATGGACCGCCCTGCCGCAGGGGTTTCAGAATTACCCGTCCATATTTCACCAACGGCTGAGGGAAGGGTTAAAAGGATTCTTGACACCTGAACTCCTACAAACTGAAACCAACAAGGAACATTATCAACTGCTATGTGAATTACTGAAGTAGTTACATGACTTGGGATTAAAGATTAACCCTAAAAATGCGCAGATCATGAAACAAAAAGTTACTTACTTGGGAATGATTCTGACGCCGGGACAAAGGGTCATTGACAAGCGAAGGGTAGAGATCGTTAGCAGACTCCCTGTTCACGGGATGTAAAAGGGTTAAGGTCCTTCTTGGGGTTGGTGGGATATTGCAGGGACCATATTGATGGATTCGCCACAATGGTGGCCCCGCAGATGGAATTATTAAAAAAGAATGTGGCCTGGGAGTGGTAAACAGAACACACCCAGGCCATGACTGATCGAAAGCAAGCACCAGCTGCCGCGCCTGCTCCAAAAAGCCCAAATCCAACTGCGCCGTTTTCATTGTAGGTGGCGACCACGGACACCACCCTCTCGGCAGTTCTATTGCAGGAGACACACGGGAAATTACGACCAGTAGCGTACGCCTCACATATGCTCTCACCAGTAGAGCAGGGGTATACGGTATGCGAAAGACACTTGCTCGCTGTCTTTTGGGCAGTGCAGCATTTTACCTATATCGTGGGACTTAACCCACTTACAATATTAACAGAACACACCCCCGTACAGCTACTGTTAGACGGAAGGATTAAGGATGGTTCAGTTCGCCAAATTAGAATCGCCAGATGGACATTGTTGCTGCAAGGAAGAAATATAACCGTAAAGGGGGTAAAAACCACCACCATGTTAGCAGACAACTTCGTTTATCAGGGAGAAAAACATGAGTGTCAATTGATGATAGCAAATGACCCCAAGGGCCCATTTGTATCAAAACAAAAGGAGGGGGTAAGCCGCGGCCTGAAAGCCGAAAGACAAAGGAAACAGGAAAGGAAGGACCCTATTTTAATTTTTTAGTGGATGGCTCTTCATCAGTACAGGATGGAGAAAGGAGAACTGGCTGTAGGATATACATGGAGAATGACCACGGACAGGAAAGATTGAGTGCGGCTCTGAAATTACCTAACACTATGAGTGCGCAGGTAGCAGAACTAGCAGCTGTCGCATATGTGGTTGGTCACCCGGAATATTTTCCGCCCAGATCAGTCATATATTCTAATAGCATGTATGTTTGTAATAGCCTCACAGAACAATTGCCCCTATGGGAAGCGAGAGGATTTGTCTCAGCGGATGGAAGGCCCCTTCCGTCAGCCCCGCTATTACGCTGAAGCTTTGATGAAGCACAGGGGAAAGGATTTTGGGTCACAAATGTGAAAGCTCATTCAAAACTATCTCCCGAAGGGCACAGGAATTCTGATGAACGAGCCAAACGAGGTGCTGTCAGTGGACAGGAATGGCAGCCACCGGTTGGGGCAATCGGGGGCCAGAAAGAGAAGCAGGTCAAAGTAATGGATTCAACCGAGGAGCAAAAGAAAGACGGAGAATGAAAAAAAAAATAATGGAATGAGCAGAGTCAGACACATACAATAGGCAAAAGGGGGTCTATAATCAAGACGGAGTGGTTTTGTGTGAAGGAAAATTTGTGGTGCCAGAGGGATGACGAAACCAAATAATCCACTGGTACCATGACTTTTGGGGACATAAAGGGACGGAGAGCACACTAGACAGGATAAAGGAGGTGTGTTGGTGGCCCGGAATGACAGGTGACGTGGAACACTATGTCAAGAATTGTTTGATCTGTGCACAACACAACCCCGATAGAAATATTAAGAAAGGGGCCCTCCGACATACTAAACTAGTAGAAGGGCCTTGGACGAATTTAGAGATAGACTGTACGGGACCGCTTCCCCCCACTCCAGGAGGATACATGCACATTCTAGTAATAGTGGATACCTTCACTAAATGGGTGGAAGCTTTTCCGACCAGAACAAACACAGCCAAATTTACTGCGAAAATTCGATTAGAAAATGTGTCCACCCGTTGGGGTTTACCCCGAAGCACAGAATCGGATCAGGGAACACATTTTACAGCCCAAGTAATGCAAGATGTTAGGACCCTTTTTGGGGTCAGGCAGAGATTTCACGTACCCTATAGACCACAGTCTAGTGGAATTGTGGAATGAATGAGTCGGACATTGAAAAACATGATAGCCAAAATGGTGCAGCAGCGCAAGACAACCTGACAGGTGGTTCTGCCCTTTGTGCTGATGATAGTCCAGAATACCGTGGATTCATCAACAGGCTACACTCCTTATAAACTCAGGAGAGGAATGGACATTGGGGGGAATGGAGGGGTTGGTTGGTTTGGAATTGTCTGTACCCGAGGTAGACCACATTATGTCAGAAAAATGGGGACAACAGGTAGTAGAAACAGTAAACGAAGCAAATTATTTCGCCGCTCACCGACAGGGAAAGAAGAAACAGCAAAGCAAGGCTCATTTCGATGCAAAAGCCAGCCCGATAGAGTTGAGCCCCGGACAGAGAGTAATGATTAGAATACAACAGCCCACCTCATTCTTGAGTCCAAAGTTTGCCGGTCCCGATGAGATAGTAGGCAAAGCTAGCCCATCTGTAAACAGGATATTAACGGCACCAGATAAGAATGGCTGGTGCCACATTAATCAGCTAAAGTTGGTGGGAGAAAAACAAGATAATCACCATTGACATGTGCTGCTCGATGATAACGATGTTCTGAATTCTGAAGGTCAGGGAGATCAAGAACAGGACCAGCTGCAGGTCCAAGAGGAGGTGATTGAAATCAAATTTGATACTGTCCGTTCACATGCAGAGGCGAATCCAGGGAAAAAAAACGAAACGGACATAAAACAAAAAGGGGGAATAAGTGGTTTAGAAGAAACGAACGGTTCGAATCTGAAACAAATTGGGAACAGGATATGGATGGTCGAGCTCCGTATATGGAGAGACTGGACTTGTGAAAGTACCTAAAAGAAACTGTAAATAAGAGCAGAAATTACACTTGTTTATTACAGGTCCAGCCGAGAATGAAGGGGATAATGCATATTGTTGCTATCGGATTGACCGTCATCAGAACTGCGGTTGAACCTGCCTCGGAGCCGTCACGACGAATGAACGTGCCAGAAGCGGTGTCGGCGATGGAGGGATATCCCGAGACCAGGAACAACTTTGCTCTGCAGAATAAGACATCCCGAAACAACAAAGGGAAAAGAGAGGATTTAAATGTGTATTATACGGGAGTGGATGGGTTATCGTGAGCGGGAAAGACTTTGGGTATACCAAAGGGAGCGGCAGTACAGTTTCATGAAACACAGTTTTAGACGTGACATTTTCGGTAATCCCAGAGGGAAAAAATATCAATCAATTTGTGGGTCCATTTATGGAGCGACTATCAGGGAGCGATGGTCGAGGTAAAATGATGGTCCACTGGGACCACACCTATGTAAATATTGATTGGGGTAGTGAATCATACGAGAGATATATTGATTGGGGTGCGTATAGTCGGCGTTTCAGAATGATTGGCCGGATCATCATCATCAATTGCACAAAGGAAGACACAACACAGAAAAGGGATAGAGCACTAAGGGCGTTTAGAGTGACAGACAGGAGCTTCTGTCGGGGGCCAGGACCCTGCATAATTTTCAGGACACCGTGGAGGCTTAGCACACCACCCCCTCCAGTGATTAAAACGACACCGCAACCTAGATGTAGCGAATCACAGTACAAAACGAACGGTGTAGGTCTGGTACTGGAGGAAACATGAAAATCTGTCACTTCGGTACAGGGATATCAACATGTGCAGGTGGTCTTCAATTTGACGGAAATAACTGCTCCAGAATGGTGTTCAAATGCCATAAAACACTTATTTATCCACCTCCTTAGGAGACAGTTAAGCAGGAACGAGTTCAGGTCAGTAAAAAACAGGAAAAAGAGAGGGCTATTAGAACTAGCAGGGGCAGGTTATGCATCGGAAGTGGTAACAGTCAACACGTTGGACATAGCAGAATTGGAAAATCAGATACAATCCCTCCAGCAGAAAATGCAGGTTATTACTGGAGAGGGTTATCGGGATCAAATACGAGACAGCCAAATAGGTCAGGATGCATCACCAGTGACCCTCGACATCGTAAAATTGCAGAAACCTTTACAGGATACAATAAATTTGATCATTGACCGTACGGCTAATACTTCAGAGGAGGCCCATAAGGCCGAGACGTGTGCCATATATACTAGCTGGGTGTTGACTATGATTGGTACTAATTTGTTACAGCACAATACACACCAAGTTCCAGACTGGGTGTTGGATGAACAGTTAGAGAAATGAGTCGGAGAAGAAACACCTCTATGCCACCTCAGAAGTTTAACCTTATCTAATAGGGTGTTAGGTACATGTCCCGAGGATAAAGGGAAAGATTACGTTGGGGCGGTGTTTCATATTCCCCGGCATGGAGGCAATTTGACCTACCCTTTAAAAAGAGTTCATAACGTGGGCAAGTATCATGAGGGTATTTGGATATCTTTGAGCAGTCCACCATCTCATGCTATTGTAATGGACGGTGCTGAGAAAGAGATAGATTTGTTAAAGTGTCACCAAGGACGGAATCACTGGGCCTGTCCAGAAGAGACAACGAGACAGAGACTTACTAATTGCGGGTTCAGTACTTATGAAAATTGTTCATTGTCCATTTTGCCGGTTAACAACCAGTCCATTTTACAATACGCCCTTGTGGGACAAACGTATTACATAGCCACAGTGGCTATGAACTGTAATAAAGGATGGAAACAGTGCCCTCTGGAAGGACACAATGTGGCCATTAACAACGTGACCTCAGACTTGGTTGTCGGTGGACAAGTTCTGACTGAGCCAATAATGTGGATGGTAATAAGCGAAAACCTCACAGTCCAACGTACCAATAAAGACCAAGATCTGCGGAAATATGTTCCTACCGAACTACCACCCATTCCGCACTTGACTGCAGATGGAACGCAAATGGCGGAGGAAGCCAATGAGTTAATTCATCAATGGACTAAACACACTAAAATAATTAAAACTCATGCTGATAAAGCAGATGAACTGCTACGGGACCCCGGGTTCTGGGATAAATTTTGGAATTGGGGATCCAATGTTCAAATACATCCATGGGTCAGGATTATATCACATGCTGCTGTAGTTGTGATTTTATGTGCTTTAACGGGTTAACGGCACAAATAACTACGTATGGGTATGATCTTGTGGCCATGACAGAAATATGGCCGCAGGGTGACAACGACTGGGAATTAAATATGCCAGGCTATTTAACAATCAAGAAGGGCAGACAGAAAGGAAGTGGAGGTGGGGTGGCTATGTTAATGAAGGAAGGAATCACTGTAATATAGAGAAATGATATTGGGACAAAGGATCAGGAGAATTAAACAGTTTGGGTGGAGATAAGGAATAATAAGGGGAAAAAAGCACCAGTGGGCGTAGTATATAGGCCTCCGAATAGTTGCAACTCTGCTGGAAGAAGTATTAATCGGGAAATAGTCGGGGCATGTAAGAAGGGAACAGCTATAATTATGGGGGATTTGAACGATCATATTAACTGGACAAATCAAATTGGGCAGGGCAGCCTTGAGGAAGAGTTTATTGAGTGTATTAGGGATGGATTTCTTGAGCAGCATGTAACGAATCCTACAAGGGGACAAGCAACCTTGGACCTGGTCCTGTGTAATGAGCCAGGATTAATTAATAATGTCCTAGTTAAGGATCTCCTTGGGATGATTGACCATAACATGGTTACATTCCATATCCAATTAAAGGGTGAGAAGGTTGGTTCTCAAACAAGCGTACTGAGCTTGAATAAATGAGACTATTATGGTATGAGAGCGGAATTGATTAAAGTGGACTGGTAAAACAGATTAAAGGTTAAGACGGTACATGAGCAGGTGTTCATTTCAGGAGTTGTTTTACAAGTTTCAAAAAATATATATTCCACTGAGGAAAAAAGGGTGAAAAGAAATGACAGCCATCCGTGGCTAAGAAAAGAAA
Organism: Heptranchias perlo; assembly: GCF_035084215.1. Classification (NCBI taxonomy): domain Eukaryota; kingdom Metazoa; phylum Chordata; class Chondrichthyes; order Hexanchiformes; family Hexanchidae; genus Heptranchias; species Heptranchias perlo. Next base: position 3,374,311 of record NC_090366.1, on the reverse strand, counting down.
TTAGGGATAGTATCCGACTAAAAACAAGGACATATACGGTAGCCAAACTTAGTGGGAGGATAGAAGATTCGGAAGTCTTCAAAAGACAGCAAAAAGTAATTAAAGGATTGATTAAGAAGGGAAGATAGATTATGAAAATAAATTCGCAAAAAATATAAAAACAGATAGCAAGAGTTTCTACAGTTATTTAAAAAGAAAAAGGGTGGCTAAGGCAAACGTAGGTCCCTTAGAGGATGAGACCGGGAAATTTATGGTGGGAAACATGGAGATGGCAAAAATGCTGAACAAATATTTTGTTTCAGTCTTTACGGTAGAGGACACGAAGAATATCCCAACACTGCACACACAGGGGGCTCTGGGCGGGGGGGGGGGGGGGGGGGTGCGGGGAGGAGCTACATACGATTAAAATCACTAAGGAATAGGTACTCAGTAAATTAATGGGACTCAAGGTGGATAAATCCCCTGGACCTGATGGCTTACATCCTATGATCTTGAGGGAAGTGGCAGTAGGGATTGTGGATGCTTTGGTAATAATTTTTCAAAATTCTCTGGACTCGGCAAAGGTCCCGGCAGATTGGAAAACTGCTAATGTAACACCCTTATTTAAAAATGGTAGCAGGCAGAAGGCTGGAAATTATAGACCAGTTCGCCTAACATTTGTGGTGGGTAAAATTTTTTAGTCTATTATTAAGGAGACAGTCGCGGAACATTTGGATAAACATAATTTCATAGGACAAAGTCAGCATGGCTTTATGAAAGGGAAGTCATGTCTGACAAATTTGCTTGAGTTCTTTGAGGACATAACGTACAGGGTGGATAAAGGGGAACCAGTGGACGGAGTGTATTTAGACTTCCAGAAGGCATTTGACAGGGTGCCACGTTAAAGGTTATTGCTCAAGATGAAGAATCACTGGATTGGGGGTAATATTCTAGCGTGGGTGGAGGATTGGTTATCTAATAGGAAGCAGAGAGTTGGGACAAATGGTTCATTCTCGGACTGGCAAACAGTAGCCAGTGGTGTTCTGCAGGGTTCGGTGGTGCGTTCCCAACTCTTTACAATCTATATTAACGATTTGGAGGAGGGGACCGAGTGTAACATATCAAAGTTTTCAGATGATACAAAGATGGGAGCGAAAGTAGAGAGTGAGGAGGACATAAAATCCTACAAGGGAATATATACAGGCTGGGTGAGTGGGCGGAGATTTGGCAGATGCAATACAATATTGGAAAATGTGAGGTTATGCACTTTGGCAGGAAAAATCAGAGAGCAAGTTATTATCTTAATGGCGAGGAACTGGAAAGTACTGCAGTACAAAGGGATCTGGGGGTCCTCGTGCAAGAAAATCAAAAAGTTAGTATGCAAGTGCAGCAGGTGATCAAGAAGACCAACGGAATGTTGGCTTTTATTGCTAGGGGGATAGAATATAAAAACAGGGAGGTATTGCTGCAGTTATATAAGGTATTGGTGAGACCGGACCTGTAATACTGTATACAGTTTTGGTCTCCATACTTAAGAAAATACATACTTGCTCCCGAGGCAGTACAAAGAAGGTTTACTCGGTTAATCGCGGGGATGAGGGGGTGGACATATGAGGAGTGGTTGAGTAGATTGGGACTCTACTCATTAGAGTTCAGAAGAATGAGAGGCGATCTTATTGAAACATTTAAGATTGTGAATGAGCTTGATCGGGTGGATGCGGTAAGCATGTTCCCAAGGATGTGTGAAACTAGAACTGGGGGCCATAATCTTAGAATAAGGGGCTGCTCTTTCAAAACTGAGATGAGGAGAAACTTCTTCACTCAGAGGGAAGTAGGTCTGTGGAACTTGCTGCCCCTGGAAGCTGTGGAAGCTACATCATTAAATAAATTTAAAACAGAATTAGACAGATTCCAGGAAGTAAAGGGAATTGGGTGTTACGGGGAGCGGGCAGGAAATTGGACATGAATTTAGATTTGAGGTTAGGATCAGATCTGCCATGAACTTATTGAATGGCGGAGCAGGCTCGATGGGCCGATTGTCCTACTCCTGCTCTTATTTCTTATGTTCTTATCAATACTTCTCATATTCAATGTATATCAGCTTAGAAGGTGGAAAAATGAAATTTTGCAACAATTGAGTGTTAGTGCTATAATGAAACAGAAGAAGCGCGTATCAATCTTAGGACACTGTGTGAAGTACATTGTATACGTTTTTTCAAAATATTTTTTCTGTAACCATTTATATTTTTTATATAACCATATGATATCGCGGATGTAACGTGCCCATTGGGGGACAATGACATCCTCAGGAGTGGTACACAGAAAGGGTGAATAATGATGCTTAGATAAGCATCTTTAGATCAAAAGTGGGGAAATGTTGGCCAGGGGCTGCAGGAAACGACTGAGTTTCTTTCGAATTGCGAACATTCAGGCAAAGAGACTAACTTTTGAACTGAAATGACCTGGAGTTCAGTCAATGGCCTGAGCTGGCAGGAACCGGTTTGAATTCGTTCCGCTTCGAAGGGACAAAGGAGCTCTGATGAGACACCCGGCTTATTTAGAAATGGAGTAATGAGGTGATGCTACCTTACCCCTTGGAACAGAGCCAATCAGGGGATGACACCGACCATTCAAGGAACTTTAAGACAACCGGAGAAAGACAGCATCATTCGAAAAGACAGACTTGTAAATAAAACTGAAGAATTGCAGGCTTGGTGCCAGGGATTGTATGCGAGGCTCCGGAGACTAACCATCGCGGAAGTGGGGACCCTCCGTCAGGGACGTAGAGGCGACGTCAAGAGAGAGAGAAGGAATCGCCTGGCCAGCGTCAGCTCTCCTTTCCGGTTAATATAATATCCTTTCTATTCTGTGACCACTCAGGGATGTGTTAGTCAGAGAAACCTAGTGGGTGTGCGTTTAAATCCTAGTTTGAGTATAAAACTGGATAACCTGCTGTGTACTGCATGCCTATATCTAACCAGACGCATAAGCGGTATGCACATGAGCTAATAACGTTAATAAAGCGAATTGGGAATTAAGAGAGAATTGCCCTTCTCCGCTGTGTACGAAGCCAATAATCGTAACCGGTGACCTCCGGTCAACATCATGTTGACTGTCCTTGATTAATCCGACCAATCGATGAGATCAGCGATGTGTCCAGGCTGGATATTGACAGTGTAGCTGAGATCACTGATGTGACTGGGATAGATATTGACAGTGTAAGTGAGCTCATTGACGTGACTGGGGTGGATATTGACAGTGTAGGTGACGTCATTGATGTGACTAGGGTGGATATTGACAATGTAGATGAGGTCATTGATGAGACTGGGGTGGATATTAACAGTGTAATTTCGGTCAGTGATGTGTCTGGGCTGGATAATGACAGTGTAGGTGAGGTCACTGATGTGTCTGGGCTGGATATTGACAGAGTTGGTGAGGTCAGTGATGGCTCTCCGTTGGATATCGGCGGTATAACTCAGATCAGAAACATCTCTGGGTTAAATATTTGGAGTGTAGATGATATCAATAATATATCCATTTGGGATATTGACAGTTTAGGTGAGGTCAGTGATGTGTCTGGGCTGCATATTGTCAATGTAGGTGAGCTCAGTGATGTATATGGGTTGGATATTGTGAATGTCGGTGAGGTCAGTGATGTGTCTGGGCTGGATATTATCAATGTAGGTGAGGTCAGTGATGTGTCTGGGTTGGATATTGACAGTATCGGTGAGGTCAGTGACGGCTCTCCGTTGGATATCGGCGGTACAACTCAGATCCGAGACTTCTCTGGGTTAAATATTTGGAGTGCAGATGAATTCAATAATATATCCGGTTGGGATATTGAAAGTGTAGCTGAGGTCATTGAAGTGTCTGGGTTGGATATTGACAGTGTATGTGAGGTCAGTGACGGCTCTCCTTTGGATATCGGCGGTATAACTCAGATCAGAGACATCTCTGGGTTGAATATTTGGAGTGTAGATGAGATCAATAATATATCCGCTTGGGATATTGACAGTGTAGGTGAGGTCAGTGATGGGTCTGTGTTGGATATTAACAGTGAAGGTGAGGTCAGTGATGTGTCTGGGCTGGATATTGTCAATGTCGGTGAGGTCAGTGATGTGTCTGGGTTGGATATTGACAATGTCGTTGAGGTCAGTGATGGCTCTCCGTTGGATATCGGCGGTATAACTCAGATCAGAGACATTCTGGGTTGAATATTTGGAGTGTAGATGAGATCAACAATATATCCAGTTGGGTTATTGACAGTGTAGCTGAGGTCATTGAAGTGTCTGGGTTGGATATTGACAGTGTAGGTGAGGTCAGTGACGGCTCTCCTTTGGAAATCGGCGGTATAACTCAGATCAGAGACATCTCTGGGTTGAATATTTGGAGTGTAGATGAGATCAATAATATATCCGGTTGGGATATTGACAGTGTCGGTGAGGTCAGTGATATGTCTGGGCTGGATATTGACAGTGTCGGTGAGGTCAGTGATGTCTCTGTGTTGGGGATTGTCAGTGTAGGTGAGGTCAGTGATGGGTCTCAGTTGGGTATTGACAGTACAGTTGAGATCACTGATGTGTGTGTTGGATATTGACAGGGTAGATGCAGAAAGGATTTTCCCCTGGCTGGAGAGTCGAGAACGAGAGGGCACAGTCTCAGGATATGGGGTCGGCCATTTATGACTGAGATGAGGAGGAATTTCTTCACTCAGAGGGTTGTGAATCTTTGGAATTCTCTACCCCAGAGAGCTGTGGATGCTCAGTCGTTGAGTTTATGAAAGGCTCAGATCGATACATTTTTGGACTCGAGAGGAATCAAGGGAAATGGGGATTGGGCGGGATAGTATTGATGAAGTCGAAGATTAGCCATGTTCTTATAGAATGGCGGAGCACTCTCGAGGGGCAGAATGGACTATTCCTGCTCCTATTTGTTATGTTCTTGTGTCAGTGTTGTGTCTGAATTGGAAGAAAGTGCAGGTGAGATCAGTGATGCAGATACATTCTCTGTTTCTTTCTCTCTGTCTTTCTTGCTATCTGTCTCAGTCTCTCTCTGTCTCAGTCTCAGTCTCTCTGTCTCAGTCTCTCACTCTGTCTGTGTCTATCCCTCACTGTCTATCTCTCTCTCTCTCTCACTGTTTTCCTCTATCCCTCACTCTCTGTCATTCTATCCTTGTCTCTCTCTCTCTCTCATGCTCACTCTCTATGCCCCCCTCTTTCTCTATCCCTCACTCTCTATCCTTCTCTCTCTCTCTCTCTCTGTCTCTCTCTGGTGTATCGGTAACTCTATGTGGTCCAGCAGCTCATGTCCTGTTGCTCGCGGTTCCCCATTTTAACGCAGCAGTTCTACGCTGTCCAATCTCTCTCTCTCTCTTTTTAATGGTCCCTGATTATTGGCAGTTTGTTTCAGTGTCTGTGTAAATGTTACCCTATCTTGTCGCAATGTTCTGTCTTTTAACGGATGAACCCTGACTGGGGACTGTCCAACAGATGCTGCCAATATCTGCTTGTAGATTTCAGGAGCCGGGCTGTGTGCAAACAACATGTTTTCAGGATTCAGTCACCAATCCCCGTGGAATTCTTTCCGCTTCGCATTTCCAACTTTTATGTTGAAACGGGCAGTTAAACGAGCCGGTTATTCAGCTGAATGTACAAGATTATCACGTGGTGTTTAATTGACAGGAATTTGATGACTGGATTTCGCAAGATTCCCCATCTATTGTGCACTCCTTTAAATATAATGTTATACAATGCTGTTGACAGCATTACCAAACTGCTGTGTGCAACTGACTGCAAGGTACATGATGTAACCTCCCCTCCCTCTCCCCGCCTCGCGGGAGTTTCCTCCTCTCTACAAATAGGAGATCTCCTCAATGCATCGTGTGAGAGGGGCTGGGAGTGGGAGTGGGACTGGGTGTTGGAGTGAGAGTGTCTTGGAGTGGGACTGGGAGTGGGAGTGAGAGGGGCTGTGACTCGGCTTGGGACTGAGACTGAGAACGAGAAGGGCTGGGAGTGGGAGTGAGAGGGATTGAAATTGGGAGCGAGAGGCTGCAGCACAACCGACTCACGCCATGGACTATGGACTGTTAATGAGGATTTTCTACCCTCTAATTGCTGCTGTTTCTATCCCAGGTAAGTTGCTGTGTGTTGCTGCTGTTGCTGATAATGTAAGATTGTGGTCTTCAACTGTTTGTCCTATTTGTGATATCAGTTCAACCAATGCCACAGTTCCCATATCCACTCAACTCCTTTACTCAAAATATACTCAAGGGAATCTCCAGTGGAAGTGCCGCTGCCCCGCGGATCTGTCGAACAAACTTTGATCCAGACCGCGCCCTCGCTCCAGATGACAGGTTTTTGATTGGGTCTCAGCTCAGCACTGACTGCAGCAAACGGATCCTGACAGATGCACTTTCTGTTCAGTCTGTGCCGGTCACTTTTTCCACCTGTTTCAGTTTCGCGCAATCTGCTTTCCCGCTCTGTTCTCCTTTAATGCAATAACTGGAAGCCACAGGTTGCAATAACATCAGCCAGATTCGATTATATCGCCAATCATTGCTTTGAAAATGTATAATATTGTGATTAACGGGCGTTGCTCTGGTTACATTGAGCAGTACAGATTGACTGAGTTCCTCCCATCTCTTTCTGTCTTCCTTGTCTGACTCTATCTCACTCCCTCTCTGCTTCTCTCTCTCTCTCCCTCTCTCTCTCCCCCTGTCTCTCTTTCTCTGTGTGTATGCTTCTGTCTCGCTTTCATTTTTCTCCCTCTGCCTCTGTCTCCCTCTGCCTCTGTCTGTATCTCTCTGTGCGTCTCTCTCTGTCTCTGACTATCTGTCTCTCTCTGGGTCCCTCTTTGTCTCTGACTCTCTCTATCTCTCTCTCTCTCTATCTCTGTCTTGCACTCTGTCTCTCTTTTTCTCTCTCTCTCTGTCTCCCTTTCTCTATCTCGCTCTCTGTCTGTCTCGCTCTCTGGCTCTCTCTTTTCTCTCCCTTTCTCTCACTCTCGCCATTTCAACCTTTCTCTGAATCGCTCTCTGTCTCTCTTTCTATTTTTCTCTCTGTCCTCTGAGTTCACTGCCCTCCTGTCCACCCTTAATCTCTCCCTCCATGTAAACTCCCCTTCCTATATTCACAGTCACCCCCTCGACCTTGCCATCTCACGTTGCCTCACTACTCCCATCATGGATAATACCATCTCTGATAACTTATTTGTCACCCTCTCCACCCACACCCCCTTTCACCCTCCCAACCCCACTCCCTTCAATGTTTCCCCTGGGAAAAAAAACTCTCCCCACGTCACTTACAACGGCCCTTTCAAATTCCCAACGGCTTTACCTTTGACCCGACATTTGCTACGACATTTATGCAACTACCGAACTGCTCAATCGTACCCTCAACTTCACCTTTGGTGCCCTTTTCCCCATTAAAACCATTACTCGCTCTCACCCTGGTCGTTCCCCCGAGTACGGCCCTCATCTCCAGTCCCTTAACTCCAAGGGATACGGACTTGAACGTTGTTGGCGGACAACTGGTTTATCCATTTATCACCAGATCTCTGTTCCTGTACCACTTTTAGAGTTGTGCCCTCTGGTTTATATTGCCTCTCCTCGTTCTTCCTACTGAAATGTATCACTTCGCATTTTACTGCATGAAATTTCATACACTGCCACGTGTCGATCCGTGCCCTCGGATCATCTGCCTTATTCATTATATTCCTTGCATTGAGGTATATATCTTCAAGCTCTGCCAAACACCTTTGTTGTTTATTTTCTAAACTTTGTTCCTTCTGCCTTCCAAACTCAATGACTAATTTTCTGCCTTCCATCTCCAGTTGTGATTCTGTCCCATCTGGATCCCAACTCAGGTTTCCATCCCCCGACCAAGCTAGTTTAAACCCTCCCCAACAGCATTACTAAACTTCCCTGCAGAGATATTAATCCCTGCCCTGTCGAGGTGCGACCCGTCCGGCCTGTACAGGCCCCACCTCCCCCAGAACCGATACCAATCCCCAGGAATCTAAAGCACTCCTTCCTGCACCATCTCTCCTGCCACGCATTCATCTGCTCTATCCTCCTATTTCTAGACTCGCAAGCGCGTGGCACCGGGAGCAAGCCAGAGATTACTACCTTTGATGCTCTGATTTTTAATTTATTTTCTAACTCCATAAAATCTGCCTGCAGGAACTCATCCCTCTTTCTACCAATGTCGTTCGTACCGATATGGGCCACGGCCTTTGGCTGTTTACCCTTTCCCTCCAGAATGTTCTGCAGCCGCTCAATGACATCCTTGACCCCGGCATCAGGGAGGGCACAAACCATCCCGGAACCACATAGGTGGCCGCAGAAACGCCTGTCTGCTCCGATAACTATAGAATCCCCAATCATTATTGCTCTACTGACTCAAGGCTCAGTACTAGGTCCTTTGCTTTTTGTGGTATATTTTAATGATTTGAATTAAAAGGATTGAGAAGTTTGCAGATGATACACAAAATGGCCTTGGGGTTGATAGTGAGGAGGAACGCTGTAGAAAGCAGGAAGATATCAATGGACTGATCAGGTGGGCAGGAAAGTGGCAAAATGGAATTCTATCTGGATTTGGGGAATGCGAACAAGGCAAAGGAATACACATTAAATGGGAGGATAATGAGAGTTGCAGAGGAAGTGAGGGAACTTGGAGTGCACGTCCACAGATCCCTGAAGGCAGCAGGACAGGTGGAGAAGGTGGCTGAGAAGGCATCTGGAATACTTTCCATTGTTAGTCAAGGCATAGCAAATAATACCAGAGTGGTTGTACTGCAAATGTATAAAACAATGGTTAGGTCACAGCTTGAGTACTGCGGACAGTCCAGGTCAACAAATCACAGGAATGATGTGATTGCATTGCACAGAGTTCAGAGGAGATTTACAAGGATGTCGACAGCAAAAGTGAATTTTAGGTATGTGGAAAGATTGGATAGGCTGGAGTTGTTCTCTCTGGAACAGGAGAGGCTGAGGGGTGATTTAATCGAAGTGTACAAAATTATATGGTTCTTACACAGAGTGGATAGGAAGGAACCATTTCCATGAGCAGAGGGGTCAATAACCAAGAGGCATAGATTTTCAGTAATTGGTAGAAGGATTATAGGGGAGCTGAGGAAAGATATTTTCACCCAGAGGGTGGTGGGGATCTGGAACCCTCAATTCATTTAAAAAGTATCTGGATGTGCACCTGAAGTGACGTAACTTACAGGGTACGGACCAAGTGGTGGAAAGTGGGATTCGGCTGGATGGCTCATTTTCGGCCAGCGCGGACACAATGCGACGAATGGCCTCCTTCCCTGCTGTAAATTTTCTATGATTCTGTGATATCTCATCCCTAACTTCTTTTAAGATACGCGGATGCAATCCATTTGGACCAAATGATCAAGCTTCGAGTTTTATCCTCTCTAAGCTTGATCATTTTGTCAATTATCTCCCCCATTTCCATCTTAAATATCTTTATTTATTTCTCGATCTCTTCTTCGAATGTCATGTCCACCTCGCTGGTAAATGATGAAGCAAAGTGATTATTCAATATTTGTGCCATTTCGCTGTTAATACCTGTGAATGTATCTTGTGCACCCGTTGGTGGCTCTATCCAGATCCTTATCTTTCTTTCGTTATTTATGCGTTCGTATAATACTTTACTATTACTTTTTATATTCCTTGATAATTTAATCTCGTAGTTTCTCTTTACTTTCCTAATTCTTTCGTGAGTTCTTTAATAACCTCTTCGGATTCCCTTTTGTCATCCTCCCCTGTATTGTCGATGCACTTCGTTTCTCTTCATTCATCCATGGTGTTTCATTACTGGCTTGTTTGTTCTTGCTTTTTGCAGGAATATTTTTCTCCTGAACTCTACTGATCACTGTTTTAAGTATTTCCAACTGCTGCTCTTTTTCTTTTTCTTTCAAAAACTTTTCCCAGTTTACCTTCCCCAGTTCAATTCTCCTCCCCTCAAAATTCGCTTTTTCTCCAATCTATTACTTTGGTCTTTGTTTTACTTATTACTTTCTGAATCATTACTTTGAACCTTATTGTGTTATGATGGCTTTTTCCTCGATTTCCCCGAAACTTACTTTTCCTATCTGTTCCGGTCCATTTCTCATCATTGGATCCAGCAGTGATTCCTCTCTTGTCTGGCTTTTCACATACTCGGTAAGAAAGTAGTCCTGTATTAACTGTAAAAACTCCAATCCCCTTTCCCCACCTCTTCTTGCCAGTTTATTTGAGGGTAATTAAAATATCCCATGATTTATTATTTGATTTTATTGCTCTTTTCATTGATTTGACTATATATTTCTTACTCCACTTCCCTTCCGCTATTAGGTGAACTGTAGAATATCCCCATTAATGTGACCGATCCGTTCTTATCCTTTGTCTCAATTCATGTAGATTCTGTTTCTGTCTTAATATTCGTGATGTCCCATTCTGCTACTGCCATTATGTTGTCTGATTAATATAGGTACCCCACCACCCCTGCTTCCTTCCTTATCCTTTCCAAATACTGTATAACCTGCAATATTTAATTGTCGGTCCTATTCTTTTTGTAGCCATGTTTCAATTATCCCGACTACACCTGGCTCCTCACTATGAATTATTACCTCCAGTTCCCCCGTTTTGTTTCGGATGCTATCTACATTGGTGTACAGGCAATTTATTTTTCTTTTACTAATTGTTGCCCTCGCTTTATTTTTACAGTCATTTTCACCTGATATTATATGACTGTTTGGTACAAAATAAAGGGAGTGTCGCAACAGAGATCTGGGGGTGTACGTGCACTTATCTTTTCAGGACGCAGGACAAGTTTATAAGTCTATGAAAAAGCAGACCGGATCCTTGGGGTTATAAAAAGGGACGTAATGTATAAAACCAAGAAGTTATGCTAAACATCTATAAAACACTGTTTCGGCCTCAGCTGGAGTATTGTGTTCAATTCTTGGCGCCACATTTCGGAAGGATGTCAAGGCGTTTCAGAGGGTGCAGAGGAGATTTACTGGAATGGTAGGAGGGATGAGGGACTTCAGTTCTGTGGAGAGACTAGAAAAGCTGGTGTTGTTCTCCTTAGCACAGAGAAGGTAAAGGTGAGATTTGCTAGAGGTTTTCAAAATAATTAACGGATTTGATAGAGTAAATAAGGAGAAACTGATTCCGGTGACAAAAGGATCAGTTACCTGAGGTCACAGATTTAAGGTAATCGGCAAAAGAACCAGAGGCGAGATGAGCAGAATTTTTTTTACGCAGCGAGTTGTTAAGATCTGGAATGCGCTGCCTGAAAGGGCGGTGGAAGCAAATTCAACATTAACTTTCAAAAGGGAATTGGATAATTCCTGAAGGGGAAAAATTTGCAGAGCTGTGGGGAAAGGGCAGAGGAATGTGACTAATTGGGTTCTCTTTCAAAGAGAATGACCTCCTTCTGTGCTGTATGATTCTATGATTCTGTGATATATGTTTCGTAGATGCTAGATTATTATAGGAGCTTTTCGTCGAGAGGGAAGGAGAATCATCTTCACACAGAGAGTGGAATTCACTTCCAGGGTTAGTCGTTGAAGCAGTAACTATGTCAACATCCAAGATAGACTGGATGGATAGATAAAGGAAAAGGGACTGAAGGGATATGGGGACAGGGTGTGGAAATGCGATGAGGACTATTTGCTCGTGTGGAGGATAAATGCCAAGACGGACTGGATGGGCCAAATGGCCTGTTTTCCTGTTGTAACCTCAACATATTCATATAAATACTAATCCAGCAAATATTCTGCCGACAGTCTTGCTGAAACAACATTCTTGTTGAGGTCAAGAAATGAACCATGATATTGTATCTTTGACATTAAATTATGTCCCTAACTCTATCTATCCACAGATGAGACAGTTAGCAGAGTCATCATGACACCAATTGCTGCTTTTCCGTGTACATTAGTTTGAACTAGCTCTACCATGGCTAGTTCTAGTGTCTAAGTTATGACATGGATAGCTCTAACATCTATGCTATGCTATGGATAGTTTTAGTATCTAAGCTATACGATGGCGACTTCTAGTATCTGAGCTAAGCAATGGATCGTACGACGGCTTGTTCTAATATCTAAGCTATACATTGAATAGTTCTGGTATCTAACCAAACTATGTTTCTTTCTCGCATCTAAGCTATAACATGGATCGTTCAATATTTAAGTTATTCTATGGATAGTGCTAGTATCTAAGCTATACTCTGGATAGTTCTAGTATCTAATGTATACTATGGATAGTTTTAGTATCTAAGTTATGTCATGTCTAATTCAAGCATTTAACTTATACCGTGGGTGGTGCTAGTATCTACACTATCCTTTGGCTAGTTTTAGTATCTAAGCCATGCTATGGATTGTTCCAATTTCTCAGTCATACTATGGATGGTTCTACTATTTATCGACACTAAGGTTAATTCTAGTATCTAAGCTATACTCTGGATGTTTCTAGTATCTAAGCTATGACATCGATAGTTCTATATTTATGTTATTCTATGGGTAGTCCTAATATCAAAGCTATACTATGAATTGTAATAGAGTCTAAGCTATACTATGGATGGTTCCAGTATCTAAGCTATGTTATGGATAGTTCTCGTGTCCAACTGCTGCTTTTCAGAGTACATTAGGTGGAACTTTCGTGTGACATCACAGAGTCTTAGCTGCTAGGGTTAATAAAAATAATGTAGCTCAGTTTCAGAGTTCAATTTGAGGATTGCACAATGTTCAGTTTAGTGTAGCCGTACAATAACCCACGCTCTTAATTTTCCCCAAATCAATCTATGATGTTAGTAAAATGCTGCTCACTTCCTTCATCCAGAACTAGTTGCACATCTGGTAACAATTGAATTATTTCCTGTGGTAATCTGGTTTCATCGAGTATCTAAGCTATACTGTGGATAGTTCTAGTGTCCAAGCTATAACATGGATAGTTCTAGTGTCCAAGCTATACTGTGGTTAGTTTCGAGTGTCTCGCCGATAAGTAGTTAAGCCTTTTGTAGGAGTGAGTTGCAGTTTTTCCTTCCACACGATTGCTGGCACTTTAATCCCAGGTGCTTCAATTTTGTTATCAAATCTATGATGTGACACTTTATCAAATGCCTTTTGAAAGTCTATATGCCACAATATCAACCTCAGTGCCCTCATCAACCCTTTCTGTTATTTAATTCAAGTACTAATTTGTCAGATACGGTTTGCCTTTAACAAATCCATGCTGGCTATCATTGATTAACCATGTTCTTCCAAGTGACAATGGTCTCAAGAAGTTTCACCACTACCGACACTAGGCGGACTGACCTATCGTTACGTGGTTTGTCCCACTCCCATTTTTTTAACAGGGGTTTTACATTACCAACCCTCCAGTTCTCTGTTACCAGACATTTGATAATGTACCACATAATAGCATAACAGTCTTGTTAGCAAAATTGAAGCCCATGGGATTAAAGGGACAGTGGCAGCGTGGATACAAAATGTGCTGAGGGACAGAATGCCTTGAATTTTGGTGATCTTCGGCTTTATTAATAGAGGCATAGAGTACAAAATAAAGGAAATTATGCGAAACATTTATGAAACACTGCTTGGGCCTCAGGTGGAATATTGTGTACAATTCTGGGCACCACACTTTCCGAAAGCCTGAGAGAGGATGCAGAAGATATTTAATGGAATGGTACCAGGGATAAGCGACTTCAGTTATATGGAGAGGCCGAATAAGCTTGGGTTGTTCTCCTTTCACCATGCACGATATGTCTTCCTTTTTACAATCCTCCACAATTTTCGTCACCTCCAGCGCGATCTTCCCCATCCCTCCCCTTTCAGCATTCTGAAGGGACCGCTCCCTCCATGACACACTGGTCCACTCTTATAGCATCCCAACACCAGCTCCCATCCCCACGGCACCTTCCCGTGCGAGTGCAAGAGATGCAACACCTGCCCCTTCACCTCCTCCCTTCACAGCGTCCAGGGCACCAAACGCTCCTTCCAGGTGAAACAGTGAATTACTCGTACTTCTTTTAACTTAATATACTGTACTCGCTGCTCAAAATGCGGTCTCCTCTGCATTGGGGAGACCAAACGCAGATTGGGTGATCGCTTTGCTGAACAGCTCAACTCTATCCGCAAGCATGACCCTGACCTGCCGGACACTGGCCATTTTAATTGCCCATTCAACTCCCACTCTGACCTCTCTGTCCTCGGCCTCTTACACTGTTCCAATGAAGGTCAATAGAAGCTCGAGGAACAGTATCTCATCTTTCGTTTCGGGACTTTTCATTGATTTCCATAAATTCAGATCAGAACCACTTCTCCCATTTTTTTGGACAGTTAGTGCTGGTAATGGTTCTGCTGTTGCCATTTACAGCTACACCTGATCAATCTTTTGTATCTTAACCTGTCCCATTCCACCCTCCTTGCCTTGCAACATCATCTCTTTTATAATTTAATCATTCCTGCCCTCCACCATATCACAGACATTTCCTTTAGTTCTTTCCTCCACTCCCGCCCCCCGCTTCCCCGGCTCTGTACTTACTCAAAAATTGTAATTATTTTGACATCTTCCAGTTCTGACGAAAGTTCTTTGACCTGAGACGTTATCTTTGTTTCTTTCTCCACAGATGCTGCCTCACTTGCTGTGTTTCTCCAGCATTTTCTCTTTTTATTTCATGTTTCCAGCATCCGCAATATTTTGCTTTCAATTCTGTGCTATTTCGTACTCTAGTGCTATCAGTCACAACCCAACCCTAAGTGCACCTATCTTCTACTTTCAAATGATACAGTGGATGCTGATCCCTGTCCAGGACGGTGCTTTCAAATTGAAACTCAACTCTGGACCTGGGCAGTGCTATCAATTGGACACTGATCTCCGTCCATGGGCAGGGCTATCAAATGGCGACTGTGCTCTTGACCTGGAGAGTGCTATCAAATGGAGACTGAGCTCTGGAACTTGCCAGTGATAGCAAGTGGAGATCCAGCCCCAGATCTGGGAGTGCTATCAAATGGGGACTGAACTATGGACCTTTGCAAGGTTACCAAAAGAAGACTGACCTTTCTGAATAGATATTGCCTGACTTGCTGAGAAATAAAAACATTTGCGGTTTTTTATTTCTCCTCAGACCAGACAAGGTTAAGAAGAGATTTGATCGAGGTGTTCAAAATCAAGGACGGTTTTGATAGAGTAAATATGGAGAAACTGTTTCCAGTTTCAGAAGGATCAATAATCAGACGACACAGATTTAAGGCGATCTGGAACGCACTGACTCAATAGTTGGCGGAAGCAGATTCATTAGAAATTTTCAAAAGGTTAATGGAATAATACTTGAAGGGAGAAAATATACAGGGCTATGGGGAGAGAGGAGAGATTGGGACTAATTCGATATCTTTTCCAAAGAGCCGGCACAGGCACGATGGGCCGAATGGCCACCTCCTGTGCTGTACCATACCATGATACCACTCCCACATCAAAGGAGGTTTGAAAGATTGTGGCTAGAAACCTTATCTATTTCCACCCTTAACCCCCTCAGCAACCTACGGTGTATCCCATCACCTTTGTGTATTTTTATCCTTTCCAAATTTCTCTATTGTCTCCTCCTTTCCTGTAACACTGGCAGCATACTTCTCTTTAATGAAGACAGATGCACAGTATTAATTTAGAAACTCAGCCATACCCTCTCCCTCCTCAAGATGGTTAGATTTTTGATCCCCAATCGACATCATCCTTCCTTTTGAATATCCATTCACTCACTCATTCTGGTGGACTGGTGTCTCTCATTTTGTAATATTTCACTATTCTGTTTATTAACATTTGTCTCTAATTGATAGCGCTGTCAGGGTCTGGTAGTTCAGTCTCCATTTGATAGCACTGTCTAGGTCAAGAGATCAGTCTCCTTTGATAGCACAGTCTATGTCGAGAGATCAGTATCCATTTGACAGCCCAGTCCCTGTCCAGAGATCTAGCTTCCATTGGTCGACCTGCAAAGGTCCAGAGATCAGTCTCGATTTGATAGCACTGTCGAGGTCTAGTGGATTAGTGTCCTTTCGATGTCATTGTCCAGGTTCAGAGATCAGTTTCCATTTGATAGCCCTGCCCATGGCCGGAGATCAGTCTCCATTTGATCGCTCTGTCCAGGTTCCGAGATTAGACTCTATTTGATAGCACTGCCCAGGTCCCAAGATTAGACTCAATTTGATAGCAGTGCCCAGGTCGAGCGGAGAGTGTCTAATTGATAGGACTGTCCAGGTCTGGGGATGGATCTGCAATTGATATCACTGGAAAGGTCCAGAGATCAGTTTCCATTTGATAGACCTGCTCATGATGGGAGATGAGCGTCTAATTGAAAGCACTGCCCAGGTCCAGAGTTGAGTTTCGATTTGATAGCACCTTCCTGGACCAGGGATCAGCGTCCACTGTAGCATTTGAAAGTAGAAGAAAGGTGCACATAGGTTTGGGATGTGACAGATAGCACTGGACTACGAAATAATACGGCACTAAACGCAAAATATTTCGGATGCTGGAAATCTGAAATAAAAAGAGAAAATTCTGCAGAAGCTCAGCAAGTGATGCAGCATCTGTGGAGAAAGAAGCAGATTTAACGTTTCAGGTGAAAGACCTTTCGTCAGATCTGGAATATGTTAAAAGTGTTAAATTGTTTGAGCAAGAACAGAGTCGGGGAAAGGGGGGTGTGGGAGAGGAAAGAACAAAAGGGATGATCTGTGATAGGGTAGAGGACAGGAGTGATTAAATGATAAAAGGGATGATGGTGCAAGGCAAGAAAAGTGATAATGGGACAGGTTAAAAAAAAAGTTGGGTCCAAAGTAACTGTTAATGGCAGAGCAGAAACATTAACAGCTGACCGAAAAATGGGATAAGTGGTTCTGATCTAAAGTTATTGAATCAATGTTGAGTCCAGAAGGTTGTAAAGTGCCGAAACGAAAGATGAGATGCTGTTCCTCGAGCTTCCGTTGAGATTCATTGGAACAGTGTAAGAGGCCGAGGACAGAGTGGGAGTGGAATGGGGAATTAAAATTACAAGTGACCGGCAGGTCAGGTTCACGCTTTCGGACAGAGCGGAGGTGTTCAGCAAAGCTATGAGAAAATCTGTGTTTGGTCTCCCCAATGTAGAGGAGACCGCATTGTGAGCAGCGAATGCAGTATAGTAAATTGAAAGAAGTGCAGTTAAACCGCTGCTTCATCTGAAAGGAATGTTTGGGGCACTGGACGGTGGGAAGGGAGGACTTGAAAGGGCCGGTGTTGCATTTCATGCACTCGCACGGGAAGGTGCCGGAGGGAGCAGACCGAGTATTGGGGGTGATGGAAGAGTGGACGAGGGTGTCGCAGTCCCTTCGGAATGATGAAACGGGAGGGGAGGGAAAGATGTGTTTCGTGGTGGGATCACGCTGGTCGTGCCGTATATAGTGGAGGGTGATATGTTGAATGTGGAGGCTGCTGGGGTGGTAGGAAAGGGCAAGGAGGACCTTATCAATTTCTGGGAGGGCAGAAGTGCGGGAAATAGGACGGACCAGGTCGAAGGCCGAGAGTCCTTTCAGGAAGCGGGGTGGAAGGACGTGTAATCAACGTAGCCGTGGTAGTCGCTGGGCTTCTGATAGATATTGGTTTACAGCTGATCCCCAGAAATGGAGATAGAGTAGTCGAGGAAGTGAAGAGTAGGAGATGGACCATGTGAAGGCGAGGGGAAGGTGGAAATTGCAAGTAAAGTTGATGAACTTTTCCAGTTCGCGGCGAGAGCAGGAAACGACTCCGATACAATCTTAGGTAGAGTATTAGGTGGGATCAGACTAAGCGAGAATACGAGAAGGTCTATGATTGGTTTCGAGTCCATGTGTGTTAACGCACGAAGTGAAGTAAATAAGATTGGTGAGCAACAGGCACAAATACCCATATTAGGAATGGATACCTGGATGAAGAAAGGGCAGGATTGGATACTAAATATTCCTGGAGGACAAGGTGTTCAGGAAAGATAGTGAAGGAAATAAATGAGTTGTGGGTGTGGCAGGATTGAATAAGGAGAGTATTGCGGTGCTGGAGAAAGTGGATGTCCTTGAGGGTCAAAGGCATAATCTATTTGGTTGGAGTTTAGAAACAATAGAGGTGCCATTACAATACTGGGTGTATTCTATAGGCCACCAACTAGTGGGGAGGATATAGAGGAACAAATTTGCAGGGGAATTACAGAGAGTTGTATGCGACACAGAGTTCAGATAATGGGGGACTTCAACTATCCTAATTTAGACTGGGATAGTAACCGTGGAAAGGGCAAAGATGGGGAGGAATTTCTGAAGTGTGTTCAAGAGAATTTTCTTGTTCAATATGTTCCCGGCTCAACGAGGAAGGAGGCAATCCTCGATCCGGTTCTGAGGAATGTGGTGGGTCAAGTGGAGCAATTGTCAGTGGGGGAACATTGAGTGAACAGCGAACGTAGTATCATAAGTTTTAAAATAGTTATGGAAAAGGACAAGGAGCAATCTAGAGTGAAAAATACTTAATTGGAATAGGTTCAATTTCAGTCGGTTGAGAACGGATCTGACCCGTGTAAATTGGGAATCAAAGATTGGCAGGCAAAACTGTAATCGAACAACGGGTAGCATTTGAACCGAACATGGTTCTGGTCGAGTCTGGGTACATTACCACGAGGGAGAAAGGCAGGGCAACTAAAGCCAGAGATCGCTGGATGACAAAAGAGATAGAGAGTAAGGTGAAGCAGAAAAATGGAGCGTATGATCAATGTCACGTTGATAATACAAGTGAGAACCAGGCGGAATGAAGAAAGTTCAGAGGGGAAGTGAAAAAGGAAATAAGAGCGGCAAAGAGAAAGTATGAGAATAGACTGGCAACTAACATAAAAGGGAATTTCAAAATCTTCTCCACGCATTTAAACCGTAAACGGGTAGTAAGAGGAGGGGTGGGGCTGATTCTATAAGGAGATCTACTCATGGAAGTAGAGGGGATGGCCGAGGTACTAAATGCCTACGTTGAACCTGTCCATATCAAGAAAGAAGACGCTGCCAGGGTCACAGTAAAAGAGGAGGTCATTGAGACATTGCATGTTGTAAAAATTGATACAGAGGAGGTACGAGAAAGGCTGTCTGTACTTAAAGTCACCCAGTCCAGATGGGATGCATCCGAGGTTCCTGAGGGAAGTAAGCCCGAGTAAAATTAAAGTCAATGGGAATCAGGGGGACAACTCTCCTGTGGCTGGAGTCATACCTAGCACAAAGGAAGATGGTAGTGGTTGTTTGAAGCCAATCATCTCAGCGCCTGGGCATTGCTGCCGGAGTTCCTCAGGGAGGTGTCCTAGGCCCAACCATCTTCAGCTGCTTCATCAATGACCTTACCTCCAACATAAGGTCAGAAATGGGGATGATCGCTGATGATTGCACATTGTTGAGTTCCATTCGCAAACCCTCAAATAATGAAGCAGCCCAAGCCCGCATGTGGCAAGGCCTGGACAACATCCAGGCTTGGGCTCATAAGTGGCAAGTAACATTCGGGCCAGACAAGTTCCAGGCAATGACCATCTCCAACAAGAGAGTGTCAAAACAGCTTCCCTTGACATTCAACGGCATTACCATCGCCGAATCCCCCATCATCAACATCCTGGGGGTCACCATTGACCATAAACTGAACTGGACCAGCCATATAAATACTGTGGCTACAAGAGCAGGTCAGAGGCTGGGTATTCTGCGGCGTGTGACTCACCTCCTGACTCCCCAAAGCCTTTCCACCATCGACAACGCACAACTCAGGTGTGTGATGGAATATTCTCCACTTGCTTGGATAAGTGCAGCTCGAACAACAGTCAAGAATCTCGACACCACCCAGGACAAAGCAGCCCGCTTGATTGGCACACCATCCACCATCCTAAATATTCACTCCCTTCACCAACGGCACACAGTGGCTGCAGTGTTTTCCATCCACAGGATGCAATGCAGCAACTCGCCAAGGCTTCTTCGACAGCTCCTCCCAAACCCGTGATCTGAACCACCTAGAAGGACAAGAGTAGAAGGCACATGAGAACAACACCACCTGCACGTTCCCCTCCAAGTCAAACACCATCCCGACTTGGAAATATATCGCCGGTCCTTCATCGTCGCTGGGTCAAAATCCTGGAACTCCCTTCCGAACAGCACTGTGGGAGAACAGTCACCACACGGACTGCAGCGGTTAAAGAAGGCGGCTCACCACCAGCTTCTCAAGGGCAATTATGAATGGTCAATAAAATTCGGCCTCGCCAGCGACGCCCACATCCCATGAACGAATAAAAAAAGTCACCGAGTCCAGATGGGATGCATCCTACGTTGCTGACGAAAGTAAGAGTGGAAATTGTCGAGGTACTGGCCACAATCTTCCAATCCTCCTTCGATTCGGGGGTGTTGCCACAGGACTGGAGAATTGTAAATCTTAAACCCTTGTTCTAAAAAGGGTGTAAGGATAAACCCAGCAATTACAGGCCAGTCACTTGAACCTTGGTGGTGGGGAACCTTTTGAAAACGATAATCCGTGACAGAATTCGAAGTCAGTTGGACAAGTGTGGATTCATAAAGGAAAGTCAGCACGGATTTGTAAAAGTGTTTAACACGTTTGATTGAGTTTTTGACGAGGTAACACAGAGGGTCGATGAGTGTATTGCAGTTGATATTTTGTGTATGGACTTTCAAATGGCATTTGATAAAGTGTTGCACAATCGGCTTGTCCGCAAAATTGATGCCCATGGAGTAGAATGGGCATTGACAGCAGGGATATTAAATTGGCTCAGTGACAGGAAACAGAATGTCGAGGTGAACGGTTGCTTCTTGGGATGGAGGAAGTTGTTCCCCAGTGGTCGCAACTATGAACACTGCTTTTCTTGATATACATTAATGACTTGGACTTGGGTGTAGAGGCACAATTTCAAAATTTTTAGGTTGCACAAAACTTGGAAGTGTATCAAACAGTAAGGAGGATAGTGATGGACTTCAACAGGATATAGACAGTCTGGTGGAATGGGCGGACACATGGCAGATGAAATTTAACACAGACAAGTGCGAAGTGATAAACATTGGCAGGAAGAATGTGGAGAGGCAATATAAACTAAATGGTACAATTCTAATGGGTAGAGACCCGGGGTATATGTGCCCTAAACTTTGAAGATGGCAGAACAGGTTGAGAAAGCGGGTAAAAAAGCATACGGGTTCCTGTGCTTTATAAATAGAGGCATAGAGTACAAAAGCAAGGAAGTTATGCTGAATCTTTATAAAATACTCGTTCAGTTACAGCTGGAGTATTGTGTTCAATTCCGGGCAACGCACTTTCGGAAGGATGTGAATGCCTTGAGGAGGGTGTCGCAAAGATTTACTACAATGGTCCCAGGGATTCGGGACTTCAGTTACGTGGATGGACTGGAGACCTGGGGTTGTTCGCCTTAGAGCAGAGACGATTGAGAGGAGATTTGACAGAAGTGTTCAAAATGATGAAGGGTTTAATGAAGTAAATAAAGTGAAACTGTTCCCATTGGCGGAAGGCTTGAGAACCAGAGGACATAGATTTAAGGTGATTGGCAAAAGAAACAAAGGCGACATGAGGAAAAAGCCAAAATTGTTTTATAACTACATAAAGAGCAAAAGGATAACGAAAGAAAGAGTAAGGTCTATTTGAGACCAAAAAAGTAATCTATGTCTGGAGGCAGAAGGTGTGGGTATGGTTCTTAATGAATACTTTGCGTCTGTCATCAAAAAAAGGGTGATGATGCAGAGATTGTAATTCAGGAGGAGGAGTGTGAAATATTGGATGGAATAAACTTAGTGAGGGAGGAAGTATTAAGCGGTTTAGCATCTTTGAATGTAGATAAATCACCAGGGTCTGGATGTAATGTATACCAGGCTGTTAGGATAATTAAAGGAGGAAATAGCGGAGGCTCTGACCATCATTTTCCGATCCTCCCTGGCTACGGGCGCGGTGCCAGAGGATTGGAGAACTGCTAACAATTCACCGTTGTTTAAAAGGGGAGCGAAGGATTGAACGAGTAATTACAAGCCAGCAGCCTAATCTCGGTGGTGGACAAATTATTGGAATCAATTCTGAGGGACAGCATAAAACGGCATTTAGAAAGGCACGGAATAATCAAGGACAGTCAGCATGGATTTGTTAAGGGAAAGTCGTGTCTGACAAACTTGATTGAAATTTTTTGAGGAGGTAACAAGGAGGGCCTATGAAGTTAATGCGTTTGATGTGGTCGACATGGATTTTAGCAAGACTTTTGATAAGTTCCCACATGGCAGACTGGTCAGAAATGTAAAAGCCGATGAGAGCCAAGGGAAAGTGACGGGTTGGATCCAAAATTCGCCGATTAGCAGGAAGCAAAGGGTAATGATTGACGTGTGTTTTTGTGACTAGTAATCTTTTACCAGTTGGTCCCACAAGACTCGGTATTAAGTCCCTTGCTTTTTGTGGTATATATTAATGATTATGACTTGAATGTGGGGGGCTTCATCAATAAGTTTGCAGATTATACAAAAAATAGTCAATTGGTTGATAGTGAGGAGCAAGCTGTTGACTGCAGGTGGATATCAACGCACTGGTCAGGTGGGCAGAAAAGTGACAAATGGAATTCAATCCAGAGAAATGTGAGGTGATGCATTTGTGGAGGGCAAACAATGCAAGTGAATACACAATAAATGGGAGAATACTGAGAGGTGTAGAGGAATTGAGGGACCTTGGAGTGCATGTCCACATATCCCTGAAGGCAGCAGGTCAGGGAGATAAGGTGGTTAAAAATGCGTACAAGATACTTTCCCTTATTAGCCGAGGAATAGAATACAATAGTAGGGAGCTTATGCTCGAACTGTAAAAAACTTTTGTAAGGCCACAGCTTGAGTACTGCGTACAGATCTGGTCACCACATTGCAGAGGGGTCAGTGACCAGGAGGCATAGATTTAATGTAATTGGTAGAAGGATTGGATGGGAGCTGTGGAGATTTTTTTCACCCAGACGGTGGTGGGGTCTGGAACTCACTGCCTGAAAGGGTGGTAGAGGCAGAAATCCTCATCACATTTAAAAAGTACGAGGATGTGCAACTGAAGGGCCGTAACCTACAAGGCTGGAAAGTGGGACAAAGCTGGATACCTCTTTTTCGACTGGCACCGAATGGCCTCCTTCTGTGCTGTAACTTTCTATGATTCCGTGAAAAAATTTTAAGCATCGAGTAGTTTTGATCTGGAATGCGCTGCCTGAAAGGGTGGTGTAAGCAGATTCATTAATGTTTTTCAAAAAGGAATTGGATAAATATTTGAAGGGCTACGGTTAAAGAGCAGGGAATGGGACTAATTGGATTGCTCTTGCAAAGAGCCAGCACGGGCTCGGTGGACTGAATGGGCACCTTCTATGTTGTAAACATTCTATGATAGTGTATGATAGCACAGTACATGTCCAGAGATCAGTTTACATTTGATCGCATTGCCCAGGTCTGAGGATCAGTCTCCATTTGACAACACTGTCCAGGTCCAGAGATTAGTCTCGATTTGATAGCGCTGCACAGGTCTGTGGATCAGAGTCCATTTGATAGCACTGTCCAGAACCTGGGAACAGTTTGTATTTGAAAGCACTGTCCAGGTCCTGAGAGCTTTGCCGAGGTCTGGAAATCCGTCCCCATTTCACCGCACTGCCAATTTCCGGAGATCTGTGTCCAGGTGATACAAATGTTCAGACCCAGAAATCAGTGATCATTTGATAGCAATGCCCACGTCCACGTATCAGTCTCCATGTGATTGCACTGCCCAGGTCTGGGGATCAGACTCCATTTGACAGCACTTTGTCTGACAAGAGATCAGTCTCAATTTGATTGCAGTGCCCAGGTCTGGAGATCAGTGTCCATTTCGTAGCATTGTCCGTCCAGGCCCAGACATCAGACTCAATTTGATAGTATTGCTTTGGACTGAGGATCAATCTCCATTTGATAACGCTGTTTTGGACTGGGGATCAAATTCCATTTGATAGCACTGTCTCGGTCCAGATTTCAGTTTCCTTTTCATTGCACGGTCCAGGTCTGGGGTTTTGTCTCCATTTGATAGCAGTATCCAGGTCTGGGAATCAGTGCACAATTGATAGCAGAGTCCAGGTCAGGATATAATTGAATAAATGAAATAATGGGAGAACAGGAGATGTGTTTCTGCTGCGATATGTGGGAGCTTGTGGACATTTTTGTCCAGGGTGACTCCATCTGCAGTAAGTGTCAGCGGCTCGTGGAATTTCGGTTCCGAGTTGAGGAGCTGAGTCCGAGCTGCGGACAATCCGAGACATCAGGGAAGGAGATAGCTACCTGGACCTTTTGCACCAGGAGGCAGCCACACCACTTAGATTATGTTCTTTTGGAATTGACACGTGGTCTGGGACATGATGGTGTGACTGCGAGTGAGGCAGGTTACGGGGATCCAGGAGCTACTATTGTTGGAGCCACAGTCCCTGCGCGTTTTCAATGGATTTGAGGTTCTTGAAACCCTTGTGGACAAGTGCAGGGACTGCGGGGAGGATGAGAAAATTGACCACGGCCCCGTGGTGCAGGAAGATATTCAAGTCGGGGAAGGAAGTTGGTTGTAGTAGGCGACAGTATAGATAGGGGGATAGACACTGTTCTCTGCTGCCAGGAGCATGAGTCCAGAAGGCTGTGTTCCCCAACCGTTGCCAGTGTTAAGGACATCTCCTCCGGGCTGGTGAAGAACTTGGAGTGGGAGGGGGAGGATTCAGTTTTCGTGGTCCATGTATGTACCAACAACATGGCTAGGACGAAGAAAAAAGTTCTGCTGAGAGGGTTTGAGCGTCTGGGGACTAAATTAAAAAGCAGAACCATAAAGGTAATAATGTCTGGATTATTACCTGAACCACGAGCAATCGGCATCGGGTCAATAGGATCAGAGAGATGAATGGGTGGCTCAAAGATTGTTGTGAAGAAGTGGGTTTCGATTCGTGGGTCACTGGCACCAGTACTGGGGAAAGAGAGAGCTGTTCCGTTGGGACGGACTAAATCTGAACCATGCTGGGACCAGAATTCTAGCGCATCGAATAACTAGGGAAGTAGATAAGGCATTAAATTAAATAAGGGGAGTGAGGAAGGTCTCGGTGCAGAGAAATCTAGAATGCTAAAGAGAAAAGACAAGGAAACAGTGTAGGAAAGTCATTGGGCGAAGGATAATCAGACTGTGTCAGGAAGGGACAGAGCGGCAAAACAAAAGAGTGCACAAACAAGTAGGGTCCGTGTAAGACAAAATGGTAACAAGACAAATAGGGCCACAATGGATAAAAATGTTAAGATGTCTAAAAATGTAAAAGAGATAAATCTAAAGGCACTGCATCTGAATGCACGAAGCATTCGTAACAAGGTAGATGAATTAACAGCGCAAATAGATGTAAATGGATATGATATAATTGCAAGTAAAGAGACATGGCTGCAGGGTGACCAAGGCTGGGAGCTGAATATCCAAAGTTATTCGATAATTAGGAAGGACAGGCAAAAAGGAAAAGGAAGTGGGGTGGCGTTGTTGGTAAACGATGAAATCAGAGCAATAGTAAGAAAGGATATTGGCTCAGAAAATCAAGATGAAGAATCAGTCTGGATGGAGTTAAG
The DNA here is from genome assembly GCF_035084215.1 of Heptranchias perlo. Lineage (NCBI taxonomy): Eukaryota > Metazoa > Chordata > Chondrichthyes > Hexanchiformes > Hexanchidae > Heptranchias > Heptranchias perlo. The sequence continues at coordinate 3,348,712 of NC_090366.1, read as the reverse complement.
AAGCACCAAGGGGCAGAAAACACTGGTGGGAGTTGGCTGTATGCCCCTAAATAGTAGTGGTAACGTAGGGGATGGGATCAAACAGGAAATTAGAGAATAATGTAACAAGGGCACTACAGTAATAATGGTTGACTTTCATCTAAATATCGACTGGCCAGCACAAATTAGCAATAATAGTGTGGAGGATGAATTCCTGGAGTGTGTACAAGATGATCTTTTAGACCAGTACATTGAGTGGCCAACCAGGGAACAGGGTAGCCTAGATTGGGTATTGTGCAATGAGAAGGGCTGAATTAATTATCTTGGTGTGCGGGTCCTTTAGGGAAGAGTGACCATATCATGTTAGAAATCTTCATTAAGATGGAAAGTAAAGTGGAAATGGCAGAGCAATGAAACAAATACTTTGGTTCTGTCTTCACGGAAGATGACACACACAACTTCCCAGAAACGCTAGGGAACCAAGGGACTCGTGAGAAGGAGTAATTAAAGGAAGTTTGTATTCGTGAAAAAAATAGTACTGGAGAAATTAATGGCACTAAAAACCGATAAGTCCCCACAGCCTGATAATCTGCATCCTAGAATACTAAAAGAGGTAGCGATGGAAATAGTGGATGCAGTCGTTGTCATCTTTCAAAATTCTACAGATTATGGAACAGTTCCTGCACATCGAAGGGTGCCAAATCCAAGCCCACTACTTTAAAAAGAATGTATAGAGAAAATACAGAGCTACAGACCGGTTCGCCGAACATCAGTAACAGGGAAAATGCTACAGTCTATGATGAAGAACACTTAGAAAATATCAACGGGATTAGACGAAGTCAACGTCAATTTATGGAAGGGAAATCATGTTTGACAAACCGACTGGAGTTAGTTTTGACGATGTAAACTAATAGATAAGGGAGAACCAGTGAATGTGATGTAGTTGGATTTTCAGAAGGCATTTGATAAATTCCCACATAAGAGGCTAGTTTGCAAAATTAAAGCATATGGGATTAGTGGTAATATACTGGCATGAATTGAAAATTGGTTAACAGACAGGAAACAGAGAGGAGGAATAAATGGGTCTTTTTCGGGGTGGCAGGCAGTGACTCATGGGGTACCGCAGGGATCAGTGCTGCGCCCCAGCTATTCACAACATATATGAATGATTGGGTTGAGGGATCCTGATGTAATATTTCCAAGTTTGCTAACGACACAAAACTTGGTGGGATCGTGAGTTGTGAGCAGGATGCAAAGATGCTTCAAGACGATTTAGAGAAGTTGAGGGCGTGGGCAAATACATGGCAGTTGCAGTATAATGTGGATGAATGTGAAGTTATCACTTCGGAAGGAAAAACAGATCGGCAGAGTGTTATTTAAATGGTGATAGATTTGGAAATGTTGATGTACAAAGGGACCTTGGTGTCCTTGTACAACAGTCACTGAAAGCAAACATGCAGGTGCAGCAAGCAGTTAGGAATGCAAATGGTATTTTGGCCTTCATTGCAAGAGGATTTGCATACAGGAGCAAGGATGTCTTACTGCAATTGTACAGGGCCTTGGTGCGACCACACCTGGAGAATTGTGTGCAGTTTTGGTCTCCTTACCTAAGAAAGGATATACTTGCCATACAGGGAGTGCAGCGAAGGTTCACCAGACTGATTCCTGCGATGGCAGGACTGTCGTATGAGGAGTGATTGGGTCGAATCGTCCTTTACTAATGCGAATTGAGACGAATGAGAGGGGATCTCATTGAAACATAAAATTCCGACGGCGCTAGAGAGATTGGATGCAGGGAGGATATTTCCTATGGCTGGCTCCAGAACGAGGGGTCACAGTCTCAGGATGCTTCATAGGACATTTAGGACTGAGATGAGGAGAGATTTCTTCACTCAGAGGGTGGTGAACCTCGGGAATTCTCTACGACAGACGGCTGTGCAGGCCAAGTCACTGAATATATTTAGGAAGGAGCTAGTTAGATTACTGGACACAAAAGGCATCAAGGGGTTTGAGGAAAGAGCGGGAATATGGTATTGAGATGGAGGATCAACCACGATCATATTGAATGGCGGAGCAGGCTCGAAGGGCCGAATGTCCGACTCATACTCCTATTTTTAAGTTTCAATGTGTTTCTATTTCTCAGCATTGTCCAGGGTTGTGGATCAGTTTCCATTTGATAGCACTGACGAATTCCAGAGGTCAGTCACTGCTTGATGGCACTGGTCAGTACATAAAATCATAGTAAATTTACGGCAGAGAAGCAGACCATTCGGCCCATCGTGTCCGCGTCGGCTGAGAAACGAACCACCCAGCCGAAACCCACTTTCCCGCATTTGGTCCGTAGCCCTGCAGATCTTGTTTCCTCAGCTGCACATCCATGTAATTTTCAATGAGTTGAGGGTTTCTGCCTCTCCCACCCTCTCAGGTAGTGAGTTCCAAACCTCGACCACCCTCTGGGTGAAAAATGTTTTCCTCATTTCTGCCCAAATCATTCTAACAATCACTTTAAATCCATGCCCCCTGGTTATTGACCCTTCCGCCCAGGGAATTATGTCCTTCGTATCCACTATATCTAGGCCCCTCATAATTTTGTACACCTCCATCAAATCACGCTCAGTCTCCTCTGTTCGAAGGAAAACAACCCCAGCCTCTCCAATCTGTCATCACAGTTAAAATGCTCCAGTCGTGACAACTTCCTCGTAAATCTTCTCTGCACCCTTCCTCGTCCAATTACATGCTTCCAGTATTGTGGTGACAAGATCTGTACGCAATACTCGAGCTGTGGTGTAACTAGTGCTTTCTACAGTTCCAGCATAACATTCCTGTATCTATATTCGATGCCTCGGCAAATAAAGGAAAGCAGTTCATATGCCTTCTGAACCACCTTATCTACCTGTCCTGCTTCCTCCAGGAATCTGTGGACATGCACTCCAAGGTCCTTCACTTCCTCTACACCTCTCAGTATCCTCCCATTTATTGTGTACTCCCTTGCCTTGTTTTCCCTCCCCAAATGCATTGCCTCACACTTCTCCGGATTGAATTTCGTTTGTCATTTTTCTGCCCATCTGACCAGTCGATTGATATCTTCCTGGAGTCCACAGCTTTTCTCCTCACGATCAACCACACGGCTTATCTTTGCATCATCCGCAAATTTCTTAATCATGCCCCCTACCTTTAAGTCCAAATCGTTCATGTTATGCCACCAAAAGCAAAGGACCTTGTCCCGAGCCCTGCGGAACCCCACTGGAAACAGCCTTCCAGTCGCAAAAACACACGTCGGCCATTACACTTTGCTTTCTGCCACTGAGCTAATTTTTGCTCCAATTTGCAAAATTCTCTTGGATCCCATGGGCCATCACTTTTTCGACCAATCTGCCATGTGGGACATTAGACGATCTCCATTTTATAGCATCGTCCAGGCCGGGAGTTCAGTGTCCATTTGTTAAAATGCCCCTACCTAAAGATCAGTGTCAATTTCCAAGCACTGCCCAGGTCCAGGGTTCAGTCTCCATTTGATAGCACAGTCTTGGTCCAGTTACCTGTGTCCATTGATAGACCGTCCAGTCGAGCGGTCAGTGCTCATTTAGGAACATAGGAACATAGGAACAGGAGTAGGCAATTCAGCCCCTCGTGCCTGCTCCGCCATTTGATAAGATCATGGCTGATCTGTGATCTAACTCCATATACCTGCCCTTTGCCCATATCCCTCAATACCTCTGGTTGCCAAGAAGCTTTCTATCTCAGATTTAAATTTCGCAATTGAGCTAATATCAATTGCCGTTTGCGGAAGAGAGTTCCAAACTTCCACAACCCTTTGTGTGTGGAAATGTTTTCTAATCTCGCTCCTGAAAGGTGTGGCTCTATTTTTTAGGCTGTGCCCCCTACTCCTAAAATCCCCAACCAGCGGAAATAGTTTCTCTCTATCCACCCGATCCGTTCCCCTTAATATCTTATAAACTTCGATCAGATCACCCCTTAAAATTCGAAACTCGAGAGAATACAACCCCAACTTGTGTAATCTCTCCTCGTAACTTAACCCTGGAAGTCCTGGTATCATTCCAGTAAAACTGCGCTGCACTCCCTCCACCGCTAATATGTCCTTCCGAAGGTGCGGTGCCCAGAACTGCTCACAGTACTCCAGGTTCGGTCTTACCAGGGTTTTGTATAACTGCAGCATAACTTCTGCCCCCTTGTACTCTCGTCCTCTAGATAGAAAGGCCAACATTCCATTTGCCTTCTTGATTATGTTCTGCACCTGTTCATGACACTTCAATGATTTGTGCACCTGAACTCCTAGGTCCCTTTGGACGTCCACAGTTTTTACCTTTTTACCATTCAGAAAGTACCCTGTTCTATCCTTTAATGATCCAAAGTGGATGTCCTCACATTTGTCTACATTGAATTCCGTTTGCCACAATTTGCCCATTCAGCTAATCTATCAATATCGCTTTGTAATTTTATGTTTTCATCTACAATGCTTACAATGCCACCAATCTGTATGTCATCGGCAAACTTAGATATGATACTTTCTATGCTTTCATCTAAGTCGTCAATAAATATTGTGAATAATTGAGGCACCAAGACAGATGCCTACGCGACTCCACGAGTCACATCCTGCCAATGTGAGTACCTTCCCATTATCCATACTCTCTGTCGCCTTTCGCTCAGCCAACTTCCTAACCAAGTCCTTACTTTTCCCTCGATTCCATGGGCTTCTATCTTAGCTAACAGTCTCTTATGTGGGACCTTATCAAATGCCTTCTGGAAGTCCATATAAATAAAGTCCATTGACATTCCCCTGTCCACTACTCCAGTCACCTCTTCAAAAAAGTCAATTAGGTTTGTCAGGCACGACCTCGCTTTCACAAATCCATGCTGGCTCTCTCTGAAAATTCTCAAGGTGTTCAGTCACCCTATCCTTAATTATAGTCTCCAGCATTTTCCTACAACAGATGTTTGGCTAACTGGTCTATAATTCCCCGGTTTCCCTCTTTTTCCTTTCTTAAAAAGCGGAGTGACATGTGCAATTTTCCAATCTAGTTGGACACTTCCTGAATCCAGATAACTTTGAAAGATTATAGTTAGGGCATCCGCAATATGCTCACCTACATCCTTTAAAACCCTCGGTTGGAAACCAACTGGTCCTGGGAATTTGTCACTCATTAGTGCTATTATTTTCTTCATTACTGTTGCTTTACTTATGTTAATTTTATCGAGTCCCTGTCCCCGATTCAATATACGTTTTCTTGGGATTTCCGGCATGCTATCCTCTTTTTCGACTTTAAATACTGACGAAAGGTAAAATTTCAACATGTCCGCCATTTCCCAATTGTCAATGACAATATCCCCACTTTCAGTTTTTAAGGGGCCAACACTGCTCCTGACCACCCTCTTTTTCCTAATATAACTATAAAAGTTCTTCGTATTGTTTTTGATATCCATTGCAAGTTTCTTTTCCTACTCTGTTTTTGAAGCCCTTACTATCTGTTTTGTGACCCTTTGTTGATCTTTGTATCGTTCCCATTCGCCAGGATCTGAGCCATTTTTTTGGCTTTGAGTATGCCCTTTCCTTATGTCTTATACTGTTCCTTACCTGTTTAGTTGTCCATCGCTGTTTTTTTTTTGGCAAGTAGAGTTCTTGCCCCTCAGGGGTATAAACCGATTCTGTATCACGTTAAATGTTTGTTTAAACATTTCCCACTGATCATCAGTCGTTTTACCCATTTATAGATTTGCCCAGTTTACTGTGGACTGTCTCTATCTCATCCCATTGAAGTCGGCCTTACCCATGTCGAGAACGTTAGCAGCTGATTCACTTTTTTTCGCTTACAAACACTAAATTGAAGTCGGTCATGTTATGATCGTATTGGATAGATGTTCACGCACAGTTAAGCCGTTAAACAAATCTGGTTGATTACTCATTACTAAATCTAGTATGGCTTGCCCCCTTGTTTCCTCTACGACATACTGCTGTAGAAAACTATCCCCCTCTTCGATTTTCCCTTTCACTCCTGTAGACCTTATAACCTGGTATGATTACTTCCCAATCCGGATCATCCTGCAGCCAAGTCTCAATAATAGCTATCATGCCATACCCTCCAATTTGAATTTTAACCTGCAGTTCCTTTAATTTATTCCTAATACTCCGTGCAATTGTATATTGAACGCTTAGTTGGGACACACACCACAGCCTGACCTTCAGCTTTGATTCTGGGTGAATCGCCTTACGCCTTCTAGTTTTTATTTTATCTGTCGTACCTAAAGTACACTTTCTTTCCGCTGATCTACACTTTACTTTTTCATTTGTTCTTGAACAACTGTTTGTACTATTTGTATTGTAGATTTCCCCTGGTTCTTCCCCTCTCTTGCTGCTCTCAACTTTATTCCCTTCTGACTCCCCGCTCAGGTTCCCATCCCCCTGCCACTCCCGTTTAAACCTTCCCCAACAGCACTAGCAAACACCCCCGCGAGAAAATTGGTCCTGGTCCTGCTCGTGTGTAACCCGTCCCGCTTGTGCAGGTCCCACCTTCCCCAGAACCGGTCCCAATGTCCCAATAATCGAAATCCCTCCCTCCTCCACCATCACTGCAGCCACGAATTCACCCTGTCCATTCTCATGTTCCGATACTCACTAGCACGTGGCACTGGTAGTAATCCTGAGATCACTACCTTTGAAGTCCTGCTTTTTAATTTATCTCCTAACTCCTTAAATTCACCTTGAAGGACCTCATCCCTTTTTTACCTATGTCGTTGGTACCAATATGGACCACGACTACTGGCTGTTCACCCTCCCCCTCCAGAATGCCCTGCAGCCGCTCCGTGACTTCCTTGACCCTAGCACCAGGGAGGCAACATACTATCCTGGAGTCACTTTTGCGGCCGCAGAAACGCCTACCTGTTCCCCTGGCAATTGAATCCCCTACCACTATAGTCCTGCCACTCTTCTTCCTCCCCTCCTGTGCAGCAGAGCCACCTGTGGTGCCACGAACTTGGCTCTTGCTGCTTTCCCCTGATAAGCCATCTCCCCCAACAGCATCCAAAGCAGAATATCTGTTTGAGAGGGAAATGGCCCCAGGGGACTCCTGCTCCACCTGACTAGTCCTTTTACTCTGGCTGGCGGTCACCCATTTCCTTTCTTCTTGCGTAATCTTTACCTCGGGTGTGACCACCTCACTGAACGTGCTATCCACGATAATCTCAGCATTGCGGATGCTCCACAGTGAATCCACCCGCAGCTCCAGCTCCGAAACACGGTTCGCCAGTAGCTGCAGCTGGACACATTTCCTGCACACATGGTCGCAAGGGACACTGGCCGTGTCCATTACTTCCCACACAGTGCAGGAGTAGCATATCACGGGTGCGAGCTGTGCTGCCAGGTAGAGCATGAGTCCCCTGAGGCCATTTCCCCCTCATTCAGATATTGCCTTAGACTCTCATACTCTCCTCCCGCTCTGGGTGTCTCCTTTTACAATGTGCTCACCTCTTGGACTCTCCTGCCTCACCTGTGACGTAGTTTTCTCATGTGCAGGTCTGCTGCTTCTTTTATTCCCCAATCTCAGTCTTCTACGCTCAGGTCCACTGCCGCTCTGGGAAAAAAGTTCGGAAAAGCAAGGCAAAGCAACACCTCCTAACCCAACTTCACCGAACTCCCACACATATCAAACTCTCAGCATTTCACTCTGTCCTGCCGCATTCCGTGCTGTCGCACTGACAGGCCCCTGTATTTCTACAGTTTGTGACTCAGACGAGTCAGGCCTGTCCGAACTTCAGATACCAGTTCCACAGCACTGTCCAGGTCAAGAGATCAATGTCCATTTGATAGCACGGTTCAGGAATGGTGATCAGTGGTCTTTTGATCGCACTGTCTTGGCCTGTACATCAGTTTTCATTTGATAGCACCGTCCAGTTTCCAGACTTCAGTTTCGATTTCATGGCACTGTCCTGTTTGGGGATCAGTCTGGCTTTGAAAGCGCTCCCCAGTCCTGAGATCAGTCTCCATCTGGTACCACTGCCCGGTCTATAGATCACTCTCTCTTCGATAGCAGAGCCCTGGTTTAGGGATCAGTGTCCATTTTATAGCACAGACCAAGTCCAGTGGATCAGTGACCATATGATACCGCTGACCAGGACTGCGGATCAGTCTCCCTTTGATAGCCCTGTCCAGTTCATGGACCAAGGCTGTAATGAGGTCTGAAGCCGAGTGGACCTGGCAGAACCCAAACTGAGCTTTGGAGAGCTGGTTATTGGTGAGTAAGTGTTGCTTGATAGCACTGTCGACGACACTTTCCATCAATTTGCTGATGATTGAGGGTAGACTGATGGGCCAGTAATTGACCAGTTGGGATTTGTCCTGCTGTTTGCGGATGGGACATACCTGGTCAATTTTCCACATTGTCAAGCAGATGCCAGTGTTGTAGCTGTACTGGAACAGTTTGGCTAGAGGCGCAGCTAGTTCTATAGCACAAGACTTCAGCACTACAACCGGGATGTTGTCGGTGCCCATAGAATTTGCTGCATCCAGTGCACTCAGACGTTTCTAGATATCACGTGGAGTGAATCTAATTGGTTAAAGACTGGCTTCTGTGAAGGCGGGGATATCGGGAGGAGGCCTGGATGGATCATCCACTCGGCACTTCTGACTGAAGATGATTGCAAACGCTTCAGCATTGTCTTTTGCACTGACCTGGTGGACTCTGCCTTCATTAAGGATAGGAATGTTCACAGAGCCTCCTCCTCCCGTTAGTTGTTTAATTGTCCACCAGCATGCAAGACTGGTTGTCGCAGGACTGGTTGTGAGATCGCGTAGCTCTGCCTAAAGCAAGCTGGTTCGAATGTGTCCTTTGTTGTAGCTTCACCAGACAGTCACCTCATTTTTAGCTACGCTTGGTGCTGCTCCTGGCAAGCTCTTCTCCACTCCTCATTGAACCAGGGTTGATCTCCTGGCTTGTTGGTAATGGTAGAGTGAGGACTATGCCGGGCCATGTGGTTCCAGATTTTGCTGGAATACAATTCTGCTGCTGCTGATGGCCCACAGCGCCTCACGGATGTCCAGGTTTGAGCTGCTTGAGCTGTTCTGAATCTATAACATTTAGCTTGGTGGTAGTGCCACACAAAACGATGGACAGTGTCCTCAGTGTGAAGACTGGACGTTGTCTCCACAAGGACTGTGCGGTGATCACTCCTACCAATACTTGCATAGACAGATGCAGCTGCAACCGGTAGATCTCTGTTTCCAACTTACCTCCCTCAGCAATCAAGATGCACCCCGTGCTCTTCATCTAATTCTGTACTATACAATTTATCTAATGCCTCCTTCTTTTCTGTGACTCTGGCAGCATCCTCTTCTTTATTGAAGATAGAAGCAATGTACTCGCCTGGAAACTCGGCAATGCGCTCTGCATCCACAAGGTGATTAGTGTTTTGACCCCACCCAGCCTGTCAATATCCATTCACTCACTCATTCTGGTGGACTGGTGTCTCTTATTTGCTAATACTTTGTTAACCTCTTTTTTGCTAAATTTGTCTCCATTTGATAACACTGTCCAGCTCTGGGGTTCAGTCTCCATTTAAATGCACTGTCCAGGTCTGGGGTTCAGTCTCCTTTTGATGGCACTGCCCAGGTCTGGGGTTCGGTCACCATTTGCTGAACACAGTAAGCTCAGTGTAAATTCCTCTCAAAATGCTGTCCAATCTTTGTTGCCGATCTGATGAGTGATTATCCTGATCTTTTTTGCTCTGATTTCTCCCAGTCAACCTGCTGGTGATCCTGATCTTATCCCGGGGAAAGTGTGGTCTGTCTCGTTGCATCTCCTGTTACCTGGTGTCCATGGCAGCGGCTGATCTAACCGTTATCGTTACTGCTTTGATACTTGATCGTATTGTCACCCTTTATTTCATTAATATATTCATAAACAGCATTACCATGTGTGGTCTCGGTGACTGCCTCACTCATGCAGCCACAGACTGTTCTGTCTGGTTCACCGTCACTTTCACCTTTGATCGATTTGTGGCCATTTGTTGCCAGAAGCTGAAAACGAAATATTGCACCGCGAGAACAGCGGCTGTGGTTCTCGGAACAGTGAGTGTGTTGAGCTGTTTCAAGAACATCCCGTGGTATTTTCGATATCGAGTTATATATCTCTTTTCCATGCCGGTATTTTGCCTGGTGAGGTTCAGCTACTATACCTCACCCCTGTGGAAATCATTCGACTACGTTCATCGTGCGTTAACTCCACTTCTCCCGTTCGTGTTGATTCTGCTCCTCAACGCTCTGACGGTCAGACACATTTTACTGGCGAGTCGAGTGCGCAGGGGGCTCCGGGGGAACCGTGATCGGGAGAATCACAAGGATACAGAGATGGAGAATCGCAGGAAGTCCATCGTTCTGCTCTTCAGCATATCTGCAAGCTTCATACTGTTGTGGATGATACAAGCTGTATCCACCATCCACGAACGAATTGTGTTAAATCAATTCACTGATCTAATCACCGCCAGCCACCTTCCAGTCGGCTTCCGATACATGGGGACGATACTGCAACTCCTCAGTTCCTGCAGTAACACCTGCATCTACGTCGTGACTCAGACCAAAGTCAGACAGGAGTTTAAGAATGTGCTCACTTATCCCTTTGTTCTGATTGTCCAGTTGGTTAAATAAACCCAAGAGCTGACCGCTCTCCTGCACTAGAAGTGAGATTGTTGAACATTCCATCGCTCAAATCCCATCCCAGCTCCTGTTACCGGAGACACAAAACTTCACAGAAACGTTTGGAATCATGTGGCATTTTAAAGCTAATCCAACAATATTTGGCTTCGAACCCATTTAACGCTGACTGACAGCATTGTGAAGAATTGTTCAGCCGGAGTTTCATCTTGAATGGAAATCTTTAACTTAGATGAAAAAGAATTGCACAAAAAGAGACAGGTAAAATTTATCCACAGTGTCATCATAATTGAGACTTCTCTGCGGCCTGTATTTTGACCAGCCCCTTCCTCCTCACTGACCCGCCGCTCCACCTCACATGCCCCCCCGCCCCGCCCCTCCACCTCACATGTCCCCCGCCCCGCCCCTCCACCTCACATGTCCCCCGACCCGCCCCTCCACCTCACATGCCCCCCCGCCCCGCCCCTCCACCTCACATGTCCCCCGACCCGCCTCTCCACCTCACATGCCCCTCCGCCCCGCCCCTCCACCTCACATGCCCCCCGACCCGGCCCTCCACCTCACATGCCCCCGAGACCCGCCCCCGTCACTCTTGTGACTGAGTGTAATCATGGCTGTAATTTTCTTTGTACAATTCACTGTTGCTGAGTAAAATGGATTGCTTCATCAAATCTCTGTCCCATCGATCTGCAGCCTCCATGCAGGTGAAATGCGAGGGTGAAACGCTTGGATTGTGAAGTTCTAATGGGTGGGACAGTCCCTCATACTGTCCTGGACAGATCTTTGTAGACCATTTTCCTTAAGTGATGAACAATTTTGAATGTTTTGGGCCTGCTGTACCACATGGTGTAGTTCGGATGTTTGTTCAGAATGTAACTCTGTGCCTTCAAATGAAATATCCTGTTTTTTTGCCGGGAGTTTGGAATGATGATATTTGGCACCAACCTTCCCACCCACATCCCCTCCCTCGGGGAGTTCATCCTGACACTCCAATATTCTCCCACAGCTGTCTGCTTTTGCTTGTTTTCCTCAGATGTTTATGGCAATATTTCTCAACTTGTGTTGGGAAACATTAAAGATGTCTTCTAAGGGCTGTCCCTTGTTTCTCCATTCCTTGGTCTTCCTCACTGGATTCCAACCCACTGGACTCTGCATTTTTCTGGAGAAGGTCTCCCAGTGGGGTCCACGCGAAGAATCTTGGTAGGTCTCCCAAATCTTTGCGAGGTCTTTGCTGGCCTTGTACAGCTGGACGGGAGGAGTGTGGCAATAAAACTGAGGTGAAGCATAATTTTAAAACATGTGTTTTTGTCACACTGGAACCTGCGTAAGACTAGTAGACTAGTTGAAGTCCTGATTCAGCATCTTCACTGATTCTGTTCTCAGATTCCTCTCTGTCTCTGATGGATTATTTCCAATAGAAGGACTTTTAAAAATGTTTGCTGTGAATTTGTCGTTTCTAAACTGCTTGCATTTTTCCAAATCCATGGGTGCTGATGGCTGGTATGTTTGAATGAATTGTCCTTGTCAGTTTGGACCCTGGCAGTTCCTGAAGAGGCACCACCTTGTACTTCGTGAAACAAATAACTCCTCTCTGTAACTTTCTGTGGCCAGACTTCGGATAACCCTGAACCGGCAGGGAATCACCCTGAAATCCTCAGTCCAGCACAACCGTTCGCATCCTGCTTTCCGCAAGAAAGTCGATTCACCTGGTCATAAAACAATTCATTGAGTGAGTGATTAACAGAATTGATAACACACAGCAGGTAATAGGAAGGAAGCATGTTACAGGCAAAATGCTACAGATTGTAGTTAAATCCTGATAACCACAATGCTATGATATTTCCAGAGGTACCAAACACTTGTAGAATAAGATGGTTTGGCATCTGTGCACAGAAGGAGATGTCTGTGCCAAACCTGATATAATCAGAATTGATACAGAAAGATGCAGGCGGATGGAGCACTGCAATGCTGCAGGAGTGAGGAGGGATTGCAGTACAGGCGCCATCCTTCACTCTCCCTTAACGAAGACTTAAGAGACAGTCATACCAATTTTCAAATCTATTGGGTTCAATGCTGAACTGGAACCAAGGCTGTGCTTCTGCTGGTTACTGCTTTCAAAACCTGCCCAACTCTCCTGGGTCCAAACTTTTCCAATCCCGCACGGTCCCTCCGCCCAAGACACCAACCCTGCTTGCACACTCCCGCCCCATTCCACCCCGTCCCACACCGCTGTCACGTCCGATCCCATCCCGTTCCGTACAGCCTTTCCCATCCTGTCCTCTCTGGTGTCACGACAGTGCATACAGGAAGCTGAGAGTTTCATGGATAGCACGTTTCAGGAGGTGCTCACCTCACAACTACAGAGGGTTGAGGGGGAGATGGAATGGTTGACCACCAGACTGATGTGGTGTAACAGGCAGCCAGTGCAGGAATCCCCTGGGAGTGTGGCACTCACAAACCACTGAGGATGTTGACACCTCGGGGGAGTACATTTAGGAGCAAATCCACCGTACGTGGGAGACTCGACTGCACAGAAGGGCAAAGGAAATACAGTTGTTACAGGGGATTCGACAGTCAGGGAGATAGACATGCGTTTCTGAAACCGCCGACATGAGTTCCAGATGGTGTCTTAGCTCCCTGGTGTCAGTCAGGGTAAAGGATATCACAAAGAGGGTGCAGAACATTTTGAGGGTGGAAGGGAAACAGCCAGAAGTCGTGGCCTATGTGGGAACCAACGACATAGGAAGGAAAAGGGTCGAGCTCCTGTCGTCAGAGTTTCAGGGGCTAAGGAAGAAGTTGAAAAAGCAGGACCACAAAGGTAGTAATCTCTGGATTACTGCCAGTGCCACACGCGAGTGAGTATAGGAATAGTTGGATAAGACAGGTTAACACGTGGCGAGAGAAATGGTGCAGAAGGGAGGGCTTCTGATTCCTGGGGCATTGGGACCAGTTCTGTGGCAGTTGGGATTAAAAGGTGCCACATGAAAGGTTGTTATGCTCATGTTGTTGGGGGTAATATATTAGCATGGATAGAAGATTGGTTAACGGACAGGAAACAGAGGGTAGGGATAAATGGGTGATTTTCAGAGGGGCAGGCTGCAACAAGTGGGGTGCCGCATGGATCGGTGCTTGGGCCTCAGCTATTTACAATCTATATTAATGACTTCGATGAAGGAGCCGAGTTTAATGTATCCAAGTTTGCTGATGATACAAAGCTCGATGGGAAAGTAAGCTGATGGGAGGACTCAAAGCGTCTGCGAACGAATATAGACAGGTTAAGTGAGTGGCCAAGGAGGTGGCACATGGAGTATAATGTAGGGAAATGCGAGGTTATTCATTTTGGTGGGAAGAATAGAAAAACAGATTTTTTTTTTCAAATGGTGAGAAACTGTTACATTTTGGTGTCCAGAGAGATATGGGTGTCCTCGTACAAGAAACACAGAAAGTTAACACGCAGGTACAACAAGCAATTAGAAAAGGAAATGGCATTTTGGCCTTTATTGCAAAGGTTGTTGGAGTGCAAGAGTAAGGAAGATTTGCTTTCTGGAGTATTGTGTACAATTTTGTTCACCTTATCTAAGGAAGGATATACTTGCCTTAGAGGTGGTGCACTGGATTAATTCCTCGGATGTGAGGGTTGTCCTATGAGAAGAGATTGAGTAGGATGTGCCTATACTCTCCGGAGTTTAGAAGATTGAGAGGTGAACTCGTTGAAACATATAGGCTTCTGAAGGGGCGTGAAAGGGTGGATGCTGAGAGGTTGTTTCTCCTGGCTGTAGATTCTAGAACGAGGATAAGGGGTCGGACATTTAAGACTGAGATGAGGAGGCATTTTTTTTAACGCAGGGCGATGTGAATCCTTGGAATTCTCTCCCCCAGAGTGCTGTGGATGCTAAATCATAGAGTATATTTAAGACTGAGGTCGATAGATTTTTGGACTCTCGGGGAATCAAGGGATATGGCGATTGGGCGGGAAAGTGGAGTTGAGGTCGAAGATCAGCCATAATCTAATTGAATGACGGAGCAGGCTCAAGGGGCTGTATGGCCTACTCCTGCTCGTATTTCTTATGTTCAGGATCTTTTCAAGACGGGCGGGTTGCACCTCAACAGAGCTGGGGCCAATGTCCTTACGGGGAGGTTCATTTGTGCTGTGCACGAAGGTTTAAACTAATTTTGCAGAGGGTGGGGGCTTGGTGGGCACCAGGATGGAACATTCGCGAGGAGAAACAAGGTGCACAGAGGACTGGGAGGGACAAGCAGCACTGGAGTAAAGAATAGTTCGGAAAACAGAGGGATCAGACAGGGGGGAAATGCGAGGCAGTCTAAGATGAGATTGGAGGGCATGTGTGTAAATGCACGTTGCGTGGTAAATAAGGTTGGTGAGCTGCAGGATCAAGTCTCCACATGGGATTATGCAATAGAGGCAATAACAGAGACCTGGCTCAAAGAAGAGGAGGACTGGGTACTTAATATTCCTGGCTGCAAGGTGTTGAGGAAAGATAGGGAAGGAAAGAAAGGAGGGAGTGAGGTGGCAGTATTGATCAAATAAACTATTATAGCACTGGAGAGGGATGATGTAGTTGAGGAGTCAAAGTGAGAATCTATTTGGTATAGAATTAAGGAACAATAGAGGAGCTATTACACTACTGGGTGATACTAAAGGCCAACAAATAGTGGGAAGGAGATAGAGGAGTAAATTTACAGGCAGATTACAGAAAGATGCAAGAATTATAGAGTGGTGATGATGGGGAACTTTAATTCTCCCAATATAGACTGGGACTCTAACAGTGTAAAGGGCAAAGAGGGAGAGGAATTCCTGAAATGTTTTCAAGAGAACTTTCTCGAACAGTGCGTTTCCAGCTCAACCAGGAAGGAAACAGTGCTGGATCTAATTATGGGGAATGAAGTGGGCAGGTCGAGCATGTTTCATTGGGGGAGCAATAGGGGAACAGTGATCATAATATCATTAGGCTTAGAATAGTTACAGAAAAGGACAAGGAACAATCAGATGTGAAAATGCTGAACTGGAGGAGGGCAAAATTCAGTGATTTAAAAATGGATCCTGTCCAGGTGGATTGGAACCAATAATTGTTGGACAAAACCATAATTGAACAATGAGATGCCTTCAAGGAGGTGATGGTCCGGGTACAGAGTCGACGCATCTCTACAAAATGTGTAAGGAATGGCATCCAAATATCGAGCTCCCTGGATGACGAAAGATATAGATATTAAAACGAAACAGAAAAAGGAGACTTTTAAGGTTCATAATTCAATAGAGAACCAGACTGAATATAGAAGGTACAGAGGATATCTAAAAAAAGGGAATACGAGGGGCAAAAAAACGAAAGAGTTTGAGAATAGATTAGCGGCCAAAATAAAAGGGAACCCAAAAATCATAAAAAGGGCAGTCAAAGGGTTGGGCAGATTAGGGACAAAAAGGAGATCCTCTTTTGGAAGCAGAGGGCAAGGCTGAGGAACTAAATGAATACTTCACATCAGTCTTCAATAGAGAAGGGCATGCTGTCGTTGTAGCAATAAAGGAGGATGTAGTTGTCATATTGGATAGGATAAAAATAGATAAAGAGATCCTCAAATGATTGGCAGTACTCAAAGTAAAATAGTCACCCGGTCCTGATGGGATGCATCATCGGTTACTGAGGGAAGTGAGGGTGGAAATTACGGAGGCACTGGCCACAATCTTTCAATCCTCCTTAGATATATGGATCGTGCCAGAGGACTGGAGATTGCAAATGTTACACCGCTGTTCAAAAAAGGGGAGAGGGATAAACCCGGCAATTGCAGGCCAGTCAGTCTGACGACAGTGGTGAGGAAACCTTTCGAGACAATAATCCAGGACAAAATGAATTGGCACTTGGAAAAGTATGGACTAATAAATGAAAGCAAGCACGGATTTATTAAAGGCAAATCGTGTTTGCGTAACTTGATTGAGTTCTTTGATGAAGTAACAGTGTAATGGCATTTAATAAGGTCCCACAAAAAAGGTTGTAATACATAATAAGGGCTCATGGGAATGGGGTTAATATTAGCATGGAAAGAGGATTGGTTAACGGACGGAGAACTGATAATTTTCAGGTTGGCAGGCTGTAACTAGTGGGGTGCCGCAAGGATTGTTGCTTTGGCCTCAGCTATTTATAATCTATATTGATGATTGAGATGAATGGTGCGAGTATAATGTATCCAAGTTTGCTGACTATACAAAACTGGATGGTAAAGTAAGCTGTGAGGAGAACGTAAAGAGTCTGCAAAAGGATATCGACAGGTTAAGTAGTTGGCAAGAAGCTGTCAGATGGAGTGTAACGTGGGGAAATGTGAGGTTATTCACTTTGTGGGAAGAATAGAAAAACAAAATTTTTTATTGAATGGTGAGAAACTCGGAAATGTTGGCGTTCAGAGTGATTTGGGTGTCCTCATACAAGAAACACAGAAAATTAGGATGCAGGTACAGCAAGCAATTAGGAAGGCACATGGCATGTTGGCCCTTATTGCAAGGGGGTTGAAGTACAAGAGTAAGGAAGTCTTGCAACAATTGTACAGGGCTTTGGGAGGACATCTTCTGGAGTACAGTGTACAGTTTTGGTATTCAGATCTAAGGAAGGATATACTTGCCTTAGAGGCGGTACAACGGATGTTCAGCAGATTCATTGCTGGGATGAGAGGGTTGTCCTATGAGGAGAGAACAAGTAGAATGGACCAATGCTCTCTGGATTTTCGAATTATGAAAGAAAATTTCATTGAAATATAAAAGATTCTCAAGTAGCTTGACAGGGTCGATGCTGAGAGGATGTTTCCCCTGGCTGGAGAGTCCAGAACTAGGGGGCATAGTCTTAGGATAAGAGGTTGGCCACTTAGGACTGAGATAAGGAGGAATTTCTTCACTCAGAGGGTTGTGAACCTTTTGAATTCTTTACCCCAGAGGGCTGTGGATGCTCGGTCGTTGAGTATATTCAAGGCTGAGATGGATAAATTTATGGTGTCTAGGGGAATCAAGGGATCTTGGGATCGGGCGGGAAAGTGGAGTTGAGGTTGAAGATCAGCCATGGTCTTATTCAATGGCGGAGCAGGCTCGAGGGGCTGTATAGCCTACTCCTGCTCCTATTTCGTATGTTTTTAGGAGGACAGAGGCAGACTGGTGAAATTTAACACAGAGACGTGTGAATTGATACACTTTGGTAGGAATAACGAGGAAATGAAATATAAACTGAATGGCACAATTTAAACGGGGGTGCAGGAAACGACAGACCTGGGGGAGAACACACACAGATCTTTGAAGGTGGCAGCGCAATTTGAGAAGTCTGTTAAAAAAAACAAATGCGACCCTGGGCTTTATTAACAGAGGCAAAGTGTACAAAAGCTGGGAAGTTATGCTGAACCTTTATAAAACACAGGTTTGGCCTCAGCTGGAGAATTGTGTCTAGTTCTAGGAACCACACTTTAGGAAGGATGTCTAAGCCTTCAGAGAGACCTTAGGCCGCAGAAGAGATTTACTCGAATGGTCTCAGGGATGAGGGACTTCAGTTATGTGGAGAGAGTGGTGAAGCTGGGGTTGTTCTCCTTAGACCAGAGAAGGTTAAGGGGAGATTTGATAGACCTGTTCAAAATCATGAACGTTTGGACAGAGCAAATAAGCAGAAGGGTCAGAAACCAGAAGACACAGATTTAAGGTGATCGGCAAAAGAACCAGAGGCGAAATGAGAAAACATTTTTTTACGCAGTGAGTTGTAATGATCTGGAATGCGCTGCTTGAAAGGGCGGTGGAAGCCGATTCAATAATAACTTTCAAAGGGGAATTGGATAAATTCTGGAAGGGAAATAAATACAGGGTTACGGGGAAAGAGCAGGGAAATGGGACTAATTCGATAGCTCTATCAAAGAGCCGGCACAGCCATGATGTGCCGAATGCCCTCCTCCTGCGCTGCAACTATTCTGATACTGTGAGTGGGGCCACATGATGGACATCAGTGGGAGATTGGGGAATGTGACAGTGAGCCTAAGTCTGTCCTCAAAAGATGTTCAGACAGGGACTGTCCAACACCAATCAATGAATCATTAGCAGAAGCGCGACCTGGCTAAGCAGGGCTGACTGAGCGCTGAGCCGGAATCAAATCTTCGTTGATGTGGTCAGTACCATACCGAGTGGTACCAGCTCCTAATGTGGCAGTGTTTGGAGAAAGATCATATTCAGGGTTACACGTCAGTCTCTTATGTTGGTAGTGCCTTGATTAACACAATCACTGGGACACAACATACAAAACGACAGGCTCCCAAACACCACCACTTCATCTCAGAGCTCTCAAAATATCATTCAAAAATAATGATCGGTTTACCATCACTGCAGATGAGTGGATCGGAAATCCACTGTTGGACTGGAAAAATAGGCTTCTGAACAGAAATCCAAAACCTCCAGCCTCACCTCACCTAACCTGATATATATATGTATATATATTAAAGAATAATTAGCCACTCCTATCCTCACATACAAAAGTAGTTAAATCGCACCTGTAGCATTTAGGTAGCAGCAAAGCATGATGGGATACTTGACCATTATGGTAGCAGTTCGTAATTCACACTGTAAAAGCTGACAAAGACAGGTTTGTTGGATTTATGGCCAGCACCTCGCTTATCTCCAGAACACGTTAAGGAATGTTTACCCAAGGCGGAGGCTGACATTGTTTATCCTAACCAGCTTACTTCGGATGATTGAGGGAGGAGCGGTGGATATCTCCAAGGTCACCCCAGCACAAAAGGGAGTAAGGGATGAGCTGATCAGGACTTTGTGAAGACTCCTGTGCAGTCTCAATGTCTGGGACTTATGTGTTTACTGATAAGGGTCCTCCTCAGGAATGTGAGATAGATGTTTAATATCATGGGGCGACCCAAGGTAGCCCCTGACAAGTGAGTGGCAGATTATACCACGCAATGAAACCCACTGTAGTTACGTAAACATGTACCCTCACCTTTCACAGCAGGTGGGTGTTGCTAATTGAAAGGTATAAACATGCTTGTTGTGCTGGTGTTCCTTTGAGAGTTAGGAGTGAGCCTGAGGAAGCTTAACACTCTCCCTTTGTGCACAAAGCTTTCCAATAAACTTTAACTTGGTCAGCAGTCCCGTCTCCGTCTGATTTTGCTCCAAAAATTCGAGTCCATCAGCACAAGCCATGTTGTCTTTCTGGGGTGTTAATCTCTCATCAATCAGCTGATCCCTTGGAGCCGACCGCTTACTTCCAGCTGTGTTTTCATATCGTGAGTTGATACTGAAACTGGAGGGTCGGCTCAACCCTGAAGAAATTCAGAAGAGATTCATTAGCTGCCGTCAGTTATCCAGCAAGAGCAAGCATAGAAAGTTGAGCAGTTAATATGGAAAGATTGCATCAAGGGGCCAAGTGTAATCATAGACTCTTACAGCACTGGAGACCATTCGATCCATCGTGCCTGTGCCGGCTTTTTGAAAGCGCTATCCAATTAGTCCCCTTCCCCTGATCTTTCATAGAGTCGTCGAAAGGTTGAAGCCATTCGGCCCATCGAGTCCGTGCCGGTTTTATGGAAGAGCAAAAAAGCTAGTCACACTCGCTGTCCTATCCCCGTTGCCCTGCAACTTTTATTCCCCTTTCAAGTACTTACCCAGTTGTTTTTTGAAGGCCATGATTGAATCTGCCTCAACCACCATCTCGGGTAGTGTATTCCGGATTCTAACCACTCCTGTGTAAAAAAGTTTTTCCTCATGTCACCTTTGGTTCTTTTGCCAATCACCTTAAATTTATGTACTCTGGTTCTTGAACCTTCCGCCAATGGGAACAGTTTTTCTCTGTCTACTCTGTCCAGATCCTTCATGATTTCGAATACATCTATCAACTCTCCTCGCAACCATGTCTGTTCTCAGGAGAACAACCCCAGATTCTCCAGTCTCGCCACATAACTGAAGTCCCTCATTCCTGTTACCATTCTTGTAAATCTCTTCTGCACGCTGTGCAAGGCCTTGACATTCTTACTAAAGTGTTGTGCTCAGAATTGTACACAATACTCCAGTATTTTATAAATGTTTGGCATAACCTCCTTGGTTTTGTACTCAATGCCTCTATTAATAAAGCCCATGATCCGTATGCTTTTTTATCAGCCTTATCAACTTCCAAAGATTTGTGTACATACACCCCCAGGTCTCCTTGTTGCTGCACTCCCTTTAAAATTGTATCATTTAGTTTAAATTGCCTCTCCTGATTCTTCATTCCAAAATGTATCATTACACAATTATCTGCGTTAAATTTCATCTTCCATGTGTCTGTCCATTTCACCAGTCTGACTCTGACCTCCTAAAGTCTGTTGCTTTCCTCCACATTGTTTACTATATTTCCAAGTTATGTGTCATCTGCAAACTTTGAAATTATACCCTCTCGGTCCTTGCACCTCCTTTAAAATTGTAACATTTAATTTATATTGCCTCTCCGCATTCTTTTTACCAAAATGTATTAATTCACTGCCGACATGAGTCCTACATGGTGTGTTGCTTCACTGGTGCCAGAATAAAGGACATCACCGAAAGGGTGCAGAACATTTTGAGTTGGGGGGAGGGGAAAAAGGCAACAGCCGGAAGTCATGGTCCATGTGGAAACCAATGGCATAGGAAGGAAAATGCTTGCGATCCTACAGACAGAGTTCCAGGAGCGAGGGAGGAAGTTCTCGAGTTAGAATTCTCAGGTGACAATCTCTGGATTACCGCCAGTGCCACGCGCTAGTGAGAAAAGTAATAATTGGATAAGACAGGTTAACGCGTGGCTGGAGTAACGGTGCAAGAGGGAGGGCTTCAGATTCCTGGGGCATTGGGACCAGTTCTGGAGCAGGAGGGACCACTACAGGCCGGATAGGTTGCACCTGAACAGAGCTGAGACGAATGTCCTTGCGGGGAGGTTCACTCGTGCTTTGGGGGAGGGTTTAAACTAATTCGGCAGGGGGGTGGGCACCAGGATGAAACATTCGGGTTGGAGAAACAAGATGCACAGAGGACTGGGAGAGATAAACAGCATTGAAATAAAGAATCGTTCAGAAATAGGAGGGATCGGACAGGGGGAAAATGCTACGCAGTCTGAGATGGGTTTGGAGTGCATGTGCGTTGCGCACGGAGCGTGGTAAATAAAGTTGGTGGCGCAAGTCGCCACGTGGTACAATGACACAGTAACAATAACAGAGACCTGGCTCAAAGAAGGGGATGATTGGGCACTTAATATTCCTGGCTACAAGGTATTCAGGAATGACAGTGAAGGAAAACGAGGATTGGGGTGGTAGTATTGATCAAAAATACTGTTACAGCACAATAAAGGGATGATATAGTTGAGGGATCAAAGACAGAATCTATTTGGTTGGAATTAAGGATCAATAAAGGAGCTATTACACTACTGGTGAATACTGTCGGTCACCAAATAGTCGGAAGAAGATAGAGTAGTAAACTTGCAGGCACATTACAGAAAGATGCACGAACTATAGTGTAGTGATAATGCGGAATTCAATTATTGCAGTAGAGTCTGGGACAGTAAAATTGTAAAGGGCAAAGAGGGGGATGAATTTCTGAAGTGTGTTCAAGAGAACTTTCTGGAACAGTTTGTTTCCAGCCCAGTAAGGAATGAAGCAGTGCTGGATCTATTTCTGGGGAATGATGTGAGGCAGGTGTACCATGTTCCAATGTTGGAGCATTTGAGAAACAATGATCACGATATCATTAAGTTTAGAATAGTTATGGAAAAGGACCAGGAGCAATCAATTGTGCAAATACTTAACTGGAAAAGGGCAAGTTTCACGGAATTGAAAATGGATCTGGCCCAGGTGGATTGGAATCAAAAATTGGCACGCAAAACAGTAAATGAGTAATGAGAGGCCTTCAAAGCGGAGAAAGTTCGGGTACAGAGTAGATACATTCCCACGAGTGGGAAAGGAAGGGCATTCAAAGCTATAACTCCCTGGACGACTAAAGATATAGAGATTAAAATGAAAAAGAAAAAGGAGGCTTATGATAAGATGTCAGCTTCATAATTCATTAGAGAACCAGGCTGAATACAAAAAGTACAGAGGAGATCGAAAAGATTGAGAGGGGCACAGTGAGATTATTAGAATAGATTAGCAAGTAACATAAAAGGGAAACCAAAAGTCTTTTAGCAACATATAAATAGTAAAAGGCTCGTCAAATGTAGGGTGGGACCGATTAGGACCAAAAAGGAGATCTTCTTGTGGAGGCAGAGGGTATGGCTGAGGTACTGAATGAATACTTCACATCGGCCTTCACGAGAGAAGAGGATGTTGCCAAAGCCACAATAAAGGAGGTGGTAGTAGAGAAATTGGATACGATAAAAATAGATAAAGAGGAGGCGCATAAAAGATTGGCACCGCTCAAATCAGAAAAGTCACCCGGTCCAGACGGGATGCATCGTAGGTTACTGGGGAAGTCACGGTGGAAATTGCAGAGGCTCTGGCCACAATCTTCCAATCCTCCTTAGATATGGGGACGGTGCCGGAGGACTGGATGATTGCAAATGTTACACCCGTGTTCAAAAAAGGGGAGAGGGATACATTTGGCATTTACAGGCCCAGTTAGCCTGACATCCGTGACTGGGAAACTTTTAGAGACAATAATCCAGGACAAAATTTATTGGCACTTGGAAATATATGGGTCAATAAATGAACGTCAGTACGGATTTGTAAAAGGCAAATTGTGTTTGACGAACTTGATTGATCCTACAGTACATGAGGAGGCCAATCGGCCCATCTTGCCAGATCTTTGAAAGAGCTGTCCAATTTTGTCCCACACCCCAGATTTTTCCCCATAAACCTGCAAATTAATCCTCTTCAAGTACATGTCCAATTGCCATTTCAAATTTCCTATGGAATGTGCTTCCACCACCCTTTCAGGGAGTGCGTTCCAGATCTTAAAAAGCCTCATTATGAAATAATCTCTCCACATTTCCCCTCTAGTTCTTTTCCCAATTAGTTTTAATCTATGACGTCTGGTTACCGATCCATTTGCCAGGGGAAATAGTTTCTCCCGACTTGCTCTATCAAACCCCCCCCATAATTTTGAACACATCTATCAGGTCTCCACTTAAACTACATTTCTCTGAGAACAATCTCAGCTTTTCCAATCTCTCCGCATAACTGAAGTCCCTCATCCCTGGTACCATTCTAGTAAATCTCTTCTGCACCCTCTCTATGGTCTTGACGTACTTCTTCAAATGTGGTGCCCAGAATTGTACACAATACTCCAGCTGAGGCCTAACCGGTGTTTCGAAAAGGTTTAGTATGACTTCCTTTCTATTCAATGCCCATATTTACAAAGCTAAGTATCCCATACGCTTTATTAACCACCTTATCGACTTGCCCTGCCACCTTCAGAGATTTGTGAATATACACCCGAGGCCCCTCTGCTCTTGCAGCCCCCTCAAAATAGGACCATTTAGATTATACTCCCTCCCCACGTTGTTCCTCCCAAAGTGCATCACTTCACACTTATCCGCATTAAATTGCATCTGCCATGTGTCTGCCCATTTCACCAGTCTGTCTCTGTCCTCCTGAAGTCTGCTGCTATCCTCGTCACTACTTACTATGTTGCCAAGTATTGTATCATCTGCAAACTTCGAAATTAAACTCCCTTTACCCAAGCCCAGGTCATGTGTTTTCAACAAGAGAAGCAATGGTCCTCATTCCGACCCCTGGGGGACCCCACTGTATCCTTCTCTTCAGTCGGAAAAGCATTCGTTCACCATTATGTCTGCCTCCGATCGCTAAGCAAATTAAGTACCCAAGTTAGGGTTCGGGTTCGGGTTACCGGGCAACCAGAGACGAAATTAATATTTATATTGGGATCGAGGGATGGTATCAATACTGATATGGGATCCAGAGATGGTAATTGTAATTGCAGGGGATCCAGAGGCGGTTCTAATATTTACAGGGGATCCAGAGATTGTACAATATTTACAGTTGATCCAGAGGCGGTACTAAAATTTACAGGGAATCCAAAGAAGGCACTTATATTTACAGGGGACCCAGAGACGGTTCCAATATTTACAGTGGATCCAGAGATGTTACAAATATTTACAGGGGATCCGGAGATGGAACTATTATTTACAGTGGATGCAGAGAAGGCACAAATATTCACAGGTGATCCCGAGACGGTGCTAATATTTACAGGGGATCCAGAGGTGGTACTAATATTTACAGGGCATCCATGTATCGCACTAATATTTACAGGGGCTCCTGAGATCGCACTAATATTTATAGGGAATTCAGAGACCGTACTAATATTCACAGGGTATCCAGAGATCGCACGAATATTTAGAGGGGATCCTGAGATCGCTCTAATATTTATAGGGGATCCAGAGACCGTACTAATATTTATAGCGGGTCCTGAATCGGTATTAAAATTACAGATCGCACCAACATTTATATTTGATCCAGAGATGACATTACTATTTACAGTGGATCCGGGGTTTGTGCTAATAATTGCACAGCATCGAGAGATGGTATTAATACTTGGCGGGTAATCCTGAAACTCTAAGAATATTTACAGGGAGTGCAGAGATGGTACTAATATTTACAGTGGATCCTGATATGGCACTTATACTTTTAGTGGATCTAAAGAAGGTACTAATATTTACAGTGGATCCAGAGATTGTACAAATATTTACAGGGGATCCAGAGAAAGCACTTATATTTACAATGGATCCAGATACGGTACTTATACTTTCAGTGGATCTAAAGAAGGTACTATTATTTACAGGAGATCCAGAGATGGTACAAATATTTACAGTGGATCCAGAGGCAGCCCTAATATTTACAGGGAATCCAGAGAAGGCATTTATATTTGCAGCGGATCCAGAGACGGTTCTAATATTTACAGTGGATCCAGAGATGTTACAAATATTTACAGGGGATCCAGAGACGCTATTATTATTTACAGTGGATGCAGAGAAGACACAAATATTCACAAGGCATCCCGAGACGGGACTAATATTTACAGGGGATCCAGATGAGGTACTAATATTTGCAGGAGATCCAGAGATCGCACTAATATTTAAAGGGGATCCAGTGATCGCACGAATATTTACAGGGGATCCTGAGATCGCATTAATATTTACAGGGGATCCTGAGATCGCACAAATATTTACAGGGGATCCAGAGACCATACTAATATTTACAGGGGATCCAGAGACCATACTAATATTTACAGGGGATCCTGAATCGGTATGAAACTTTACAGCGGATCCTGAGATAGCACCAATATTTACATGTGATCCAGAGATGACACTCGTATTTACAGTGGATCCGGGGTTTGTGCTGATATTTGCACAGCATCCAGAGATGGTATTAATATTTGGCGGGTAATCCTAAAACTCTAAGAATATTTACAGGGCGTGCAGAGATGGTACTAAAGTAAGAGTGGATCCAGATAAGGTACTTATACTTTCAGTGTATCTAAAGAAGCTGCTAATATTTACAGGAGATCCAGAGATGATACTAATAATTATAGGGGTTCCAGAAAGTTTTCTATTATTTACAGTGGATCCAAAGATGTTACTAATAATAACAGCGGTTCCAGGCACTGTGCAAATCTTTACAGGGGTTCCAGTGACAGTATTAATAGTTACAGGGGATCAACAGACAATGCTACTATTGACAGGTAACCCAAAGTTCGTGCTAATATTTACAGGTGATCCAGAGTTTGTGCTAATATTTGCAGGTGAGCCATTGACTGTACTAATGTTTACAGGTGATCTACAAACTGAAATAATATTTAGATCCACAGATGATACTAGCATTTACATTGGATCCAGAGTTCATGTTAATATCACAGGTGATCCAGAGACGGCACTTATATATAGAGGAGATCCGGAGGGGTTATTAATATTTACAAGGTATCCAGAGGCGGTACTAATATTGACAGGGGATCCAGAGGCGGTACTAATATTGGCAGCGGATCCAGTGGCAGCACTAATATTCACAGGGATCCAGATATATCACCAATATTTAGAGGGGAACCAGTGGCAGTAAAATATTCACAGGGGATCCAATGGCATCACTGATAGTTTCAGGGGATCCAGAGGCGGTACTAATATGGACAGGGGATCCAGTGGCAGCACTTATATTTACAGGGATCCAGATACATCACTAATATATAGAGGGGAACCTGTGGCAGTAAGAATATTCACAATGGATCCAATGGCAGCACTGATATCTTCAGGGGATCCAGAGGCGGTAGTACTATTAACAGCGGATTCAGAGGCCGTACTAATAATTACAGAGGTTCCAGATGCAGTACTAATATTTACAGCGAATCCAGAGGCGGTATTAATATTTACAGTGTATCCAGACGAGGCACTAATATTTACAGGGGGTTCAGAGGAGTTACAAATATGTACAGGTGATCCGTTGACTGTACTAATATTTACAGGTGTTCTAGAAACTGAACTAATATTTCGATCCACAGATGATACTATCATTTACATTTGATCCAGAGTTCATGTTAATATTACATGTGATCCAGAGATGGCACTTACAAATAGAGGGGACCCGGAGGGGGTTTAATATTTACAGGGTATCCAGAGGCGGTACTAATATTGACAGGGGATCGAGAGGCGGTACTAATATTGACAGGGGATCGAGAGGCGATACTAATATTGACAGGGGATCCAGCGGCAGTACTAATATTTACAGGGGATCCAGAGGCGGTACTAATATTTACAATGTATCCAGACGAGATGCTAATATTTACAGGGGATCCAGAGGAGGTACTAAAATTTACAGGGAATCCATAGATGATACTAATATTTACCAGGGATCCATAGATGCTAGCAATATTTACAGGTGATCTAGCTTTCGTGCCAATATTGAAAGGGAATCCAGAGGTCATAATAATATTTACATGTGTATCAGGAGAAGGTAATAATATTTACAGGTGCTCCATTGAATGATAGAAAATTTACGGCACAGAAGGAGTCCATTCGGCCCATTGTGTCTGCGCAGCTGAAAATGAGCCAACCAGCAAATCCCACTTTCCAGCACTTGGTCCGTAGCCCTGTAGGTCACGGCACTTCAGGTGCACATCCAAATACTTTTTAAATGAGTTGAAGGTTTCTGCCTCTACCACCCTTTCAGGCAGTGAGTTCCAGACCCCCACCACCCTCTAATCCATCTACTAATTACTTTAAATCTATGTCCCCTGGTTATTGACCTCTCTGCTAAGGGAAATAGGTCCTCCTAGCCACTCTATCGAGGACCCTCATAATTTTGAACACCTCCATTAAATCAAATGTCTGCCTCCCCTATTCCAAATAGAACAACCCCAGCCAATCCAATCTTTCCTCACAGCAAAAATTCTCCAGTTCTGGCAACATCCTCGTAAATCTCCTCTGTACTCTCTCTAGTTCAATTATGTACTTCCTGTAATGTGGTGATCAGAACTGACACAGATCCTGAAACTGTACTAATTCTTACAGGGTATCGACCGACGATATTAATTTTTACAGGGAGATCCCGAGATCATACTAATATTTACACCGTGTTCGGAGATTGGTTCTTATATTTACAGGAGATCCAGAGACGGTACTAATATTTACAGAGGATCCAGAGATCGTGCTAATATTTTCAGTGGATCAAGAGAAGTTTCTAATATTTGCAGGTGGATCCAGAGATTGCACTAATATTTTCAGAGGATCGAGACACAGTACTAATATTTACAGTGGATCCGGAGATAGTAATAATATTTGCAGGTGGCTCCAAAGGCGGTACTAATATTTACAGGGGATCCAGAGTAATATTTACAGGGGATCCGCAAAACAACCGTTCACCATTACTCTGTGTTTCCTATCCCTTAGCCAATTCTGTACCCATGTTGCTGCTGTCCCGTTTATTCCATGGGTCGCAATCGTGATGAGCAGCCTACCATGCCGCACTTTATCAAAAGCCTTTTGAAAATCCATATGCTCCACATGAACTGCATTGCCCTCATCTACCCTCTCTGTTACCTCATCAAAAAACTCGATCAGGTTAGCTAAACACGATTTGCCATTAATAAATCCGTGCTCACTTTCCCGAATCAATCCACAATCGCCCAAGTGACTGTTAATTCTGTCCCGGATTATCGTTTGTAAAAGTTTCGCCACCACTGAGGTAAAACTGACTGGCCTATTGTTGCTGGTTTATCCTTATAGCCTTTTTTGAACAAGTGTGTAACATTTGCAATTCTCCAGTCCTCTGGCACCACCCCCGTATTTACGGATGTTTGGAAGGTGATGGCCAGTTCCTCCGTAATCTCCACCCTTACTTCGCTCAGCAATCGAGGATGCATCTCATCCAGAAGGGATGAATTGACGGGCGCTAAATTGGGCCATGCAGCGCCAGTTTTTGCGTCTCTCAGCGGGCTCACGAAGTGCCAAGATGGCGTCTTGGATGTGCACGCACATTTCCAGCGCGATGTTCGCTGGACGCCATCTTGGTATAGGACATAGCAGGCCTAAAAATGGATAAATCCCCAGGCCCGGACGAAATGTATCCCAGGCTACTGTGTGAGGCAAAGGAGGAGATTGCGGGGGCTCTGACACATATATTCAGAACCTCTCTGGCCACAGGGGATGTGCCAGAGGACTGGAGAACCGCTAATGTAATACCATTATTCAAGAAGGGGAGTAGGGAAAAACCGGGGAACTACAGGCCAGTGAGCCTAACATCAGTGGTAGGAAAATTATTGGAAAAAATTCTGAAGGACAAAATTAGTCTCCACTTGGAGAAGCAAGGATTAATCAGGGATAGTTAACATGGCTTTGTCAAGGGAAGATCATGTCTGACTCATTTGATTGAATTTTTTGAGGGGGTGACTAGGCGTGTGGATGAGGGTAACGCAGTGGATGTGGTATACATGGATTTCAGTAAGGCCTTCGATAAAGTCCCGCACAGGAGACTGGTCAAGAAGGTACGAGCCCATGGAATCCAGGGTGCCTTGGCAGTTTGGATACAAAACTGGCTTAGTGGCAGAAGGCAGAGGGTGATGGTCGAAGGTTGTTTTTGTGACTGGAAGCCTGTGGCCAGTGGGGTACCACAGGGATCGGTGCTGGGTCCCTTGCTGTTTGTGCTCTACATTAATGACTTGGATATGAATGTAAAAGGTATGATCAGTAAGTTCGCTGATGATACAAAAATTGGTAGGGTGGTAAATAGCGAGGAGGATAGCCTCAGTCTGCAGGACGATATAGATGGGTTGGTCAGATGGGCGGAACAGTGGCAAATGGAATTTAACCCGGAAAAGTGTGAGGTGATGCACTTTGGAGGGACTAACAAGGCAAGGGAATACACAATGAATGGGAGGACCCTAGGCAAGACAAAGGGTCAGAGGGATCTTGGTGTGCAAGTTCACAGATCCCTGAAGGCGGCGGAACAGGTAGATAAGGTGGTAAAGAAGGCATATGGGATACTTGCCTTTATTAGCCGAGGCATAGAATATAAGAGCACGGAGGTTATGATGGAGCTGTATAAAACACTGGTTAGGCCACAGCTGGAGTACTGTGTGCAGTTCTGGTCGCCACACTACAGGAAGGATGTGATCGCTTTGGAGAGGGTGCAGAGGAGCTTCACCAGGATGTTACCAGGGCTGGAGCGCTTCAGCTATGAAGAGAGACTGGGAAGATTGGGTTTGTTTTCCTTGGAGCAGAGGAGGCTGAGGGGGGACATGATTGAGGTGTACAAAATTATGAGGGGCACAGATAGGATGGATACTAAGGAGCTTTTTCCCTTCGTGAGGGTACTATAACAAGGGGACATAGATTCAAGGTAAAATGCGGGAGGTTTAGAGGGGATTTGAGAAAGAACTTTTTCACCCAGAGGGTGGTTGGAGTCTGGAACTCACTGCCTGAAAGGGTTGTGGAGGCAGGAACCCTCACAACATTCAAGAAGCATTTGGATGAGCACTTGAAATGCCATCGCATACAAGGCTACGGACCAAATGCTGGAATATGGGATTAGAGTAGACAGGGCTGATGGCCGGCGCGGACACGATGGGCCGAAGGGCCTCTATCCGTGCTGTGTAACTCTATGACTCTATGACTCTATAGCGCAGACGCAGTTAACGAACGCTGGAAGCTGGTAAGTTAGGGAGAAAATGGCTTCAATCAGTGTGCAACGCTGATTTGAAATGATATTTTAGGGGCTTAACGCTCGACTCAGCGCACAGTCTTAACCCCCACCACCTG
This sequence comes from Heptranchias perlo, assembly GCF_035084215.1. Lineage (NCBI taxonomy): Eukaryota > Metazoa > Chordata > Chondrichthyes > Hexanchiformes > Hexanchidae > Heptranchias > Heptranchias perlo. Next base: position 3,317,839 of record NC_090366.1, on the reverse strand, counting down.
AACGTGTCTTAGAGTGCATGGAGGACCCGCCACCGGAGATATTTAAAGGGACCATGCAGTATTTACAGTTTAGTGGCTGGATTATTGTTTCTGGCTGCCAGGATATTTGTAACTGTTTTTGGAGGTCTCATGTACTTGAATACTTCGTCTATGGGGCATAGCCTACCATTAAACGCCAGGATCTGCAGAAGTGAAGTTAGGAAATGCTTCTGCACGCAAAGTTTGGGAGAAGTTTGGGGAACAATTCTGCAAACGGCCGTTGATGCTAGCTGAATTGTGAATTTTAAACCTGAGCTTGATAGATTTCTGTGAACCAAGGATATTAAGGGATATGGGGCTAAGGCGGATATATGGAGTTAGTTCACAGGTCCACCATGATCCCATTGAATGGCGGAACAGGCTCGAGGGGCTGAATGCCACTGCCACTTGATGCCGACTGTCAGGCGCTACCTTCTGCTGCATGAAAGCGGGACGTCTGTCTGGGTGATGTGCCTATCATGTACGAATATATGTCTGTGTGCGTGACCTGTGAGTTGTGGGTGGGCAGCTTACAACAGTGGTAATGTGTGAGGTTGAGAAGAAGCATCTGATTGGAACGGTCGAATAGTGCTGGAACGAGTTTGTTGTTAGGTGGGTGTTGGGGGCTTTAGTGCGTGGAGGTGTGGATGCGGCTCATGGTGCACTTGGTAGGAGATGCCACTTGACAGTTGACCTCACTCACCTTGACCACTCATATCAAAGCACTGAACTTCTAAATGCACTGCAACCATGTTCGTGATGCTGTCTGCCTGTCATTGACTTCATCCCCTACTGCCTCCCGCTGCGTTTTGGATGTATGTCTGGAGTGCCTCTTGCTCCCCACACCCCCCGCGGATATAGGATGTCCCTCTTTCGGCCCACCTCTTGCAACATAGACTCTGGTATATCAGCAGAGAACCTTGGTGCACGGACTGTCAGGTCGGCAGATTGGTGAGATCTGGCATACAGATTGGAGGATGTGGGTTTTAGTGGTGCGCAATCTTTATTCACTGTTTTAACATAACTCATCAGTATGTGAAAATTGGTATGGAACCTGCATCTGTGCTTTACATGTGCGATGTCTGATCTACTTTCAAACTTCGTGCAGACAGCAGGCTGAAATATTCAGCTTGAAGAAATTTCGAACTGACAGCCTGCCTTTAAGAGATTGGAGCTCCCCCTGATGGTAGAAAGTGCGAATTTCATGAATCCTCGTTCACGCTGATTTCCAACGCAGATTGCAGGCAAGTCCTCAGACCTGACGAAAATCTCGTCCTGCCTGCGCAGGGGCCAATGGGCGCGTGATAATAGCGGATCGTGCTACCCCTGCCCAATAACAGGCCCTATCCAATGTTTCCTCTGTCTACTTTAAATACAGCTAGCCTTTCAAGTACCTCTTCTTCATCAATTTTTAGCCCATCCATGATGTAAACCATATCTTCCTTAACTGAGAGTCTAGCAGCATCTTCTTCCTTGGTAAAAACAGATGTAAAGTACTCATTTCGTATCTCTACCATCCCCTCTGCCTCCATGAGTAGATTTCCTGTATGCTCTCTAATCGGCCCCAACTGTTCTCTTACGACCCGTTTACTGTTAACATGGAACCAGAGAACCAGAGAAAAGACACAGCACAGAAGGGGGCCATTCAGCACATCACGTCCGCGCCTGCTCAAAGAACAACCAGGGACCTTTCTATCCCACCTTCCAGCACCCGGTCCATAGCCCTGCAGCTTACAGTACTTTGAGTACAGGTCCAGGTACATTTTAAAGATTTGAGAGTCCCTGCCTCTACCACCAATTCGGACAGTGAATTGCATACACCCACCACCCTCTGGGTAAAAAGGTTTTTTCTCATGTCCCCTCTAATCCTTCTACCGATCAGCTCAAATCGATGTCCTCTAGTTCTTGAACTCTCCGATAGGGGAAATAGGTACTTCCTGTCTACGACGACTGGGCCCCTCATTCTTTTGTACACCTCAATCAAGTCTCCGCTCAGCCCCTTCTGCTCCAAGGAAAACAACACAAGTCTATCCAATCTCTCCTCGCAGCTGCAATTTTCAAGCCCAAGCAACATTCTTGTAAGTCTTCCCTGCACTCTCTCTGGAGCAATTATGTCCTTTCTGTACATGACTGTAGAAGACTTTTCGATTCCCTTTTATGTTAGCTGCCAGTCTAGTCTCATTCTCTCCTTTCCCCTCTTATTTCCTTTTTCACTTCCCCTCTGAACGTTTTTTTACTGCCTAGTTCTCACTTGTGTCATCAACCTGACCTCTGTAATATGATCTTTTCTTCCGTTTCAGCTTACCCACAATCTCTTTTGTCATCCATGGAGCTCTGGCTTTCGTTGCCCTACCTATCTCCCTCGTGGAAATGTGCCTGGACTGTACCAGAACCATCTCCTGTTTAAAGGTCGCCCACTGTTCCATTACAGTTTGCCTGACAATCTTTGATTCCCATTTACCCGGGTCAGAACTTTTCTCATCCCATTGAAATTGGCCGTCCTCCAATTGAGTATTTTGCACTTTAGAGTGGTCCGTTTTGTTATTCATAGCTATTCTAAACCTTATGACACCATGATCGCTGCTAACTAAATGTTATCCCAGTGACACTTGCTCCACTTGTCCAACCTCATTCCCTGGAACCAAGTCCAGCAATGCCTCCTTCCTCGTTGGACCGGAAACGTACTGGTTAAGGAAGTTATTTTGGACGCATTTGAAAAGGCCCCTCCATGCCCCTTATATTATTATTGTTATCCCAATCTATATGAGGATAGTTGAAGTCCTACTTTATCACTGCTCTGTAGCTTTTGCACCTCTCTGTAATTTCCCAGCAAATTTGCTCCTCTGTATCCTTCTGACTAGTTGGTGGCCTATCGAGTACACCCAGCACTGTAATGGCATCGCTGTAGTTTTTTTTTTAACTCTAACCAAATAGATTCTGTCCTTCACCCTTCCAGGACATCCTCTCTCTCCACTACTGCAATATTCTCCTTAATCAATACAGCCTCCCGCCTATCTTTCTTTCCTTCCCTATCATTCCTGAACAACTTGTATCCAGGAATATTTAGTACCCTATCCTGCCCTTTTTTGAGCCTGGTCTCCGTTATCACCACTACTTCATATTTCCATGTGGGTATTTGAGCCTGAAGCTCACCAACCTTACATACCTTGTTTCGTACGTTTACACACTTGCACTGTAAACCTATCTTGGACCTTCTCTTATTCTCTCTCGGTCTGATCCAACATAATAACGCACTATATCTTACTCCAGTGCACTCTGTCTCTCCCAATATTTTGTTCGCCTTGATTCTCCTTTCTAATGCTACATAGTGCTGCTCATCCCCCTGCGAAATTAGTTTAAACTCTCTCCCACAGCACCAGTGAACTTCCCTGCTTGGACATTGGTCCCAGCTCTGTTGAGGTGCAACCCATCTGTCCTGTACAGGTCCCACCTCCCCCAGAACTAGTCTCAATGCCAGGAATCAAAAGCCCAATCCTGCACCATCTCTCCAACCACGTATTCATCTGCTCTATTCTCCTATTTCCACACTTGGTGGATGGCACTGGGAGTAATCCGCAGATTACGACCTTTCAGATCCTGCTTCTTAATCTCTTTCCCAACTCATTAAAATCTTCCTGCACGACCTCACCCCTCTTTCTACCTATGTGATTCGCACCGATATTGGACATGACCTCTGGCTGTTCACCCTCCACCCCAGAATGTTCTGCAGCTGCCGAGTGACATCCTGCTAATATTTACAGGGGATCCAGAAATGGCACTAATATTTACACAGGATCCAGAGATGTTACGAAGATTTCAGAAGATCCATAGATGGCACTATTATTTGCAGGAGATCGAGTAAAGTTATTAATATTTGCAAGGGATCCAGAGACAGTACGAATATTTGCAGGGGATCTTCTGACGGTACTAATATTTGCAGTGGATCCAGAGACGACATTAATATTTACAGTGGATCAAGATACAGCTGTAATAGTTACAGGGGATCCAGAGACGGATTTCCAATTCACAGGGGATCCAGAGACAGTACTAATATTTACATCGGCCCAGAGAGATTGCTAATGTTTAGAAGGAATCCAGAAACGGCACCAATATTTGTTGGGGATCCAGAGAGAGCACTAGGGCATTAATTGTAGCGCCCGTTGGTTCAGCGCTGCACAGCCTCTCCGACATCCAAGATGGCGTCTTGGATGCGCTCGCACGTTTCCAATGTGACATGCGCCGGACGCCATCTTGGTATAGGAGTTGGCGCAGGCGCAGATAACGAACGCGGGAATCATGTAATGATGTGGAGATGCCGCTGATGGACTGGGGTGGACAAATGTAAGGAATCTTACAACACCAGGTTATAGTCCAACAGTTTTATTTGAAAATCACAAGCTTTCGGAGCTTCCCTGTTTCGTCAGGTGAGCGAGTGAAGCATAGCATATATTAGGCTGGGAGGCGATAACGGCAATCAAAGGTGTCGTTGGTGTTCAGACAGGTTAGCCACGGAAAACATTACATCCCAGTATACTGAATACACAATGGGTCAGATTACACAGACAGATAGAGAAAGAGACCTGAAAGGCAGAGAGAGAGAGAGAGAGGGAACGTCCAGTTGTATTAAAAACAGATAACTTTTTTTTCCGCTGGTGGGGTTACGTGTAGCGTGACATGAACCCAAGATCCCGGGTGAGGCCGTCCTCATCGGTGCGGAACTTGGCTATCTTGGAGAACGCTTACGCGAAGATCGGTGGCTTAATGTCCTTGACTGCTGAAGTGTTCCCCGACTGGGAGGGAAAGCTCCTGTCTGGTAATTGTTGCGTGGTGTCCGCTCCTCCATTGTCACAGTGTCTGCATGTTCTCGCCAATGTTCCATGCTCCGGGGCATCCTTTCCTGCAAAGTATGAGGTAGACAACGTTGGCCGAGTCACAGGAGTATGAGCCATGTACCTGGTGGGTGGTGTCCTCTCGTGTGATGGTGGTATCTGTGTCGATGATCTGGCACGTCTTCCAGAGGTTGCCGTGACAGGGTTGGGTGGTGTCGTAGACGCTGTTCCCCTGAAAGCTGAGTAATTTGCTGCGAACGCCTCCCAGTCTAATATAAGCAATGCTCACCTGACGAAGGAGGTAATCTCCGAAAGTTTGTGATTTTCAAATAAAACTGTTGGACTATAACCTGGTGTTGTAAGATTCCTTGCAGGAATCATGTAAAGTCGGGAGAAAATGGCTTTAATCAGTGTGCAACATTGATTTAAAGTGAAATTCAACATTTTGGGACTTAACGGTCAACTCAACGCTCAGTCTTAACCCCGACCATCTGAACGTGTCTTAGGGGGCCTTGAGAACCCCCCACCTGCGCTATTTAAACGGACCATGCAGGATTTACAGGTGAGTTGCTGGGTTATTGCTCCTGGCTTCCGAGACATTTATAACTGTTTTTGGAGATCTCCTTGACTTGAATACTTGCACATGGGAACATAGTCTAACATTTAGTGTCACGACGTGCAGGAGTGAAGTTACGAAACGCTCCTACAGGCAAAGGGTGGGAGACGACCGGAACGCTCTTCCACAGGTGGCAGTTGATGCGAGCTCACTTGTGAAAGTTAAATTTGAGATTGATAGATTTCTGTGAACCAAGTGTATGAAGGGATATTGGGATAAGGTGGGTATATAGAGTCAGTTCACAGGTCAACCATGATCTCATTGAATGGCGGAACAGGCTCGAGGGGCTAAATACCACTGTCACTTACTGCCTCTTGATATGCACCACCTTCTCCTGCAGAAAAGCGGGACGTGTGACTGGGTGATGTGCCTGTCAATGTTGAATAGCTACCAGTGTGTGTGGCCTGTGAGTTGTGGGTGGGCAGCATGAAACAGTGGTGCTGTGTAATGGTGAGAGGAAGCATCTGATTAGAAGAGTTGAGTACTGATGGAAAGAGTTTGTTGGTATATGGGTGATGGGGTGTGTAGTGCGTGGTGCATTTGGTAGGAGACACCATTTGATAGTTGACCTCACTCACCTTGACCACTCATATCAAAGCAATGATCTTATTCCTGCACTGTACCCGTGTTCATGATGCTGGGTGCCTAGCATTGACTTCGTCCTCCGTTGCCTCCCACTGCCTTTTGAGTATTTGCCTAGAGGGCCTCTTGCCCCCCACTCCCCTATGGAAAAAGGATGTCTCTCCTTCTGTCCACCCATTGCAACCAAAGTCTCTAGTGCTTCAGCAGAGAACCTTGGTGTACGCACTCTCGCAGGCCTGGTACCAACTCAGATGGGCAGATTGTTGAGGTCTGGCCTGCATTTTAAAGGGTGTGGGATTTAGTGATGCACAAGCTTTATTCAATGTTTTAACATAACTCATCAGTGTGTAAACTTAGGGATGGGACCTGCATCTGTGTTTTATGTGTGTGATGTGTTATCTCCGTTCATACTCCGTGCAAACAGTAGTCTGCTATTTTCAGCAAATAACAGGTACCAGCTACCTTTAAGAGATTTCTATGAAACATCCTCCCTTTAAGAGATTGTGCTCCGTCTGTTGCTGGAAAGTGCGAATTGCATTGATTCCACGTGCAAGGCCTCGAAAGGATCGTTGATTGCAGGAGAGTCTTCGGGTTGGCAGAAAGTCGCGTCCGACCTGCGCAGGGGCCATTGGGCGCGGGATAATAGCACATCACGTTACCTATGCCCAAAAACGGCCCCTCTCCAATTTTTCTCCCCGAATGTTTACACTGGATCAAAAGATGTTGCTAATATTTACTGGGATTCCAGAGATGAGACTAATATTTTGTTGGGAAATGTACAAATATTTATAGTGATTGCTGAGACGGTACTAATATTCACAGTGGATCCAGAGTAGGTACTAATATTTATGTAGACAGTACAATTATTTACAGGGTATCCAGAGGCGGTATTATTTTTTAGATGTTCCAAGGACGGTACAAATAATTAAAAGGGACCCAGAGAACATAAGAATATTCACAGGGGAGCCAGAGGTCTTAGTAATATTTACAAGAGACCCAGAGATGGTGATAAAATATAGAGGTGATCCACAGACATTGCTAATATTTGCATGTGTCAAGAGACTTTACTAACTTTACAGGGGGTCCGGAGAGATACGAATATTTACAGGGCATCCAGAGACGGAACTTATATGTATATGGGGATCGCGGGATGGTACTAATATTGCAATGGGATCCAGAGATGGTACTATTAATTGCAGGGGATCCAGAGGCGGTATTAATACTTACAGGGGATCTAGAGATGGTACAAATATTTTAGGGGATTCGGAGACGGTACTATTATTTACAGTGGATCTGGAGAAGGCACAAATATTCACAGGGGATCCCGAGACGTTATTAAAATTTACACGGAATCCGGAGACGGTACTAATATTTACAGGAGATCCAGAGATCGCACTAATATTTACAGTGGATCCCGAGATCGCACTAATATTTGCAGGGGATCCCGAATCGGTATTAAAATTTCCAGGGGATCCTGCGACCGTACTGATATTTACATTTAATCCAGCGATGACACGAGTATTTACAAGGGATCCAGGGTTTGTGCTAATATTTGCACAGCATCCAGAGATGGTATTAATATTTTGTGGGAAATCCTGAGATTCTAATAATATTTACAGGGAGTGCAAAGATGATGCTAATATTTACAGTGAATTCAGATACGGTACTTATACTTTCAGTGGATCTCAAGAAGATACTAATACTTACAGGGGTTCCAGAGATGGTGTTATTATTTACAGGAGTTCCAGAAAGTTTTGTATTATTTACCGTGGATTCAGGGATGTTACTAATATTTACAGGGGATCCAGTAACGGTACTAATAGTTACAGAGGATCAACAGAGAGACCCAGTTTGACAGGTCATCCAGAGTGCGTGATAATATTTACAGGTGATCCAGAGGCGGTGCTAATATTTAGATCGACAGATGATACTAGCATTTATATTGGATCGAGAGTTCATGTTAATATTACAGATGAAGCAGATACGGCACTTATATATACGGGGGATCCAGATACATCACTAATATTTGCAGGGGATCAAGAGACGTTAATAATATTTTTAGGATATCCTGAGACGGTATAATATTGACAGGTGATGCAGCGGCAGTACTGATATTTACAGGAGATCCAGATACATCACTAATATTTACAGGGTATCCAGTGGCAGTACTAATATTAACAGGGATCCAGTGGCAGTATTATTATTTACAGGGGATCCAGATACATCACTAATATTTACAGGGAATCCAGAGGTGCAACAAATATTTATAGGGTATCCAGAGGCAGTACTAATAGGGCTGGAGCGCTTCAGCTATGAAGAGAGACTGGGAAGATTGGGTTTGTTTTCCTTGGAGCAGAGGAGGCTGAGGGGGGACATGATTGAGGTGTACAAAATTATGAGGGGCATAGATATGATGGATACTAAGGAGCTTTTTTCCCTTCGTTGAGGGTTCTATAACAAGGGGGCATAGATTCAAGTTAAAAGGTGGGAGGTTTAGAGGGGATTTGAGAAAGAACTTTTTCACCCAGAGGGTGGTTGGAGTCTGGAACTCACTGCCTGAGAGGGTTGTGGAGGCAGGAACCCTCACAACATTCAAGAAGCATTTGGATGAGCACTTGAAATGCCATAGCATACAAGGCTACGGACCAAATGCTGGAATATGGGATTAGATTAGACTGGGCTTGATGGCCGGCGCGGACACGATAGGCCGAAGGGCCTCTATCCGTGCTGTATAACTCTATGACTCTATGACTCGAGTTACAGGGGATCCAGAGGCGATACTAATATTTACAGGGTATACAGAGGCGGTATTCATATTGACAAGGGATTCAGAGGCGGTACTAATATTTACAAGGAATCCTGAAGCAGTACTAATATTTGCATTGATCCAGAGTTCGTGCCAACCTTGACAGTGGATCCAGAGGTCATAATAATATTTACAATGTATCAGGAGACGGTAATAATATTTAAAGATGATCCATAGAATCATAGAAAATTTACAGCACAGAAGGAGGCTATTCGGCCCATCGTGTCTGCACATTTGAAAATAAGCAACCAGGACGAATCCCGCTTTCCAGCACTTGGTCCGTCGCCCTTCCGGTGCACATCCAGGTACTTCTTAATTGAGTTGAGGGTTTCTGCCTCATCAATGACCACTGGTTATTGACCTCTCTACTAAGGGAAATTGGTCGTTCCTACCCATTCCATCTCGGCCCATCATAATTTTGTACAACTCAATTAAGTCACCCCTCAGCCTCCCCTGTTCCAAAGAGAATGATTCTAGCCTATCCAATCTTTCCTCACAGCTAAAATTCTCCAAACCTGGCAAGATCCTCGTTAGTCTCCTCTGTATCCTCTCGAGTGCAATCACATCTTTCCTGTAATGTGGTGACCAGAACTATACACAGATCCAGAGACTGTACCAATATTGCAGGGTATCTGCAGATAATATTAATTTTTAAAGGTGAATCCCAAGATTTACAAGGGGTCCAGAGATGGTTCTAATATTTACAGGAGATCCAGAGTCTGCAATAATATTTACAGGAGATCCACAGACTGTACTAATATTTACAGCCGATCCAGTCAACTAATATTTAAAGGAGATCCAGAAAATGTACCAATATTTCCAGGAGATCCAGAGACTGTACTAATATTTACAGGGGCATCCAGAGATTGTGCTGATATCTTCAGAGAATCAAGAGTTGTTACTAATATTTTCAGGTGGATCCAGAGACGTTATTAATATTTGCAGTGGCCCTGAGACGGTACTAATAGTTACAGGGGATCCAGACGCAGTGCCAATATTTACAGAGGATCCTGAGTCGATACTAATATTTCCAGGGGATCCTGAGTCGGGACTAATATTTACAGGGAATCCAGAGGCAGTACTAATATTTATAGGAGTTTCAGAGACGATGCTGATATTTACAGGGGATGCGGAGATTGTGCAAATATTTACAAGTTTGCTGAGATCATGTCAGTATTTACAGGTAAGCCAGAGGCAGTACTAATATTTACAGAAGATTCAAAGATGGTATTACTATTTACACTAATATTTACATGCAATCCAGGGACGGTACGAATATGTAAAGGAGATCAAGAAAAGGTACTAATATTGACATGTGTTACCTTTATTTACAGCGGATCCAGTGATGGTACAATACTTGCAGGGAATCCAGAGAAGGTGTTAATATTTACAGGCGATCCAGAGACAGTACAAATATTTAAAGGGAATCCAGAGACTGTGCTAATATCTCCAGGGGACCGAAAGACTGTACAAATAATTACTGGGGATCCAGAGATGCTACGAATGTTGACAGGGGATCCAGAGATGGTATTAATATTTACAGGTCATCCAGAGAATGTGCTAATATTTATAGGGAATCCAGAGATTTTGCTAATATTTACTCATGATGGTAATAACATTTACGGGGGGCCAGAGGTCTTCATAGTACTCACGGAATCTAGAGTCGATACGAATTTTTACAGGGCTCCAGAGATCACACCAATATTTACAGGTGATCCAGAGATCGTACTCATATTTACAGGTGATCTACAGAAGGTACTAATATTTACAGGGGATCCAGTGATGCATTAATATTTACAGGGTATCCATGGAAGGTATATACATTTACAGAGGGTCCGGAGACGGGATTAGTATGTACAATATAGCCACAGATTATACGAATATTTATAAGGTGTTTCAGAGGTCGTACGAATACTTACTGGGGTCCAGAGACGATATTAAAATTTACAGGTGATCCGCAGACGTTACAATATTTACATGGGGTACAGAGTTCGTGCTAATATTTACAGGGGATCCAGAGAATGCACTAATATTTATAGGGAAACCAGAGATGGTAACAGTGTTCAGAGCGGATCCAGTGATGGTACTCATAAATACAGGGGATCCAGAGATCTTATTAAAGTTTAAAGGCGATCAGCCTTTGGTACTAATATTTACAGGGGATCCATAGACAGTCATAATAATTACAGGGGATCTAGAGATCCTGCTAATATTTACACGGGTTCCAGAGAGAGTATAAATATTTACAGGAGGTCCAGAGATTACCCAAATGCTTACAGGGGATGCAGAGATGGTAATGTTATTTTCGGGTCCCAGAGGTTGCAATTATATTTGCAGGAGATCCAGAGTCATAACTAATATTTACAGGGAATGCAGAAACTGTGCTAATATTTACAGGGATCCAGTGATGGTACTAATATTTACTCGGGATCCAGTGATGGTACTAATATTTACAGGGGATGCAGAGAATACAATAATGTTTGCAGGGACACAGAGATTGTGATAATATTTACAGGGGATCCTGAGCGGTACTAATCTATACTGGACTTACAGAGAACGTTTTAATATTAACAGGTGATCCAGAGTTCGTGTTAACATTTACCAGGGATCCATGAATGGTACTAATATTTACAGGGGATCCTGAAACGATATTATTTTTTTACAGGGGAACCTGAGATTGTACTAATATTTCAAGGGATCCAGATATGTTTCCAATATTTAAATAGGACACATGGACGATATAAATATTTACAGGGGATCCAGAGACAACTGTAATATTTACACGGAATCCAGAGATAGTTCTAATAATTACAGGGGGTCTAGGGACGACACTAATATTTGTACGGGACCGAGAGACGTTACTAATATTCACAGGGGATCCATAGACAGTACTGCTATACACGGGGGGTCCAGCGCCGGTATTAAAATGTACAGGGGATCCACAGATGATACCAATATTTAAAGGGGATCCATAGACAGTACTAATATTTACAGGGGATCCGGAGGCGGTATTCATTTTTAGATGTTCAAAGGACGGTACTAATAATTAAAAAGGATCCGGAGAACATACGAATATTCAACGGGGATTCGGATATCATACCAATATTTACAGATGAAAATGCACACGGAATTCAGAGATGGTGATAATATATACAGGGGATCCACAGACTTTACCAATATTTGCATGGGTCCAGACACTTTACTAATCTTTACAGGGGATCCAGAAATGGTACTAATATTTACACGTGACTGGCAAACTGTACTAATAATTACGGGTGATCCAGAGAGGTACTGATATTTACAGGGCATCCAGAGACGGAACTAATATGTATATAGGAATCGTGGGATGGTACTGATATCGTCATCGGATCTACAGATGGAACTTGTAATTGCAGGGGACCCAGAGGCGGTACTAATATCTACAGGGGATCTGGAGAAGGCACAACTATTCAGAAGGGATCCCGAGACGTTAGTAAAATTCACACGGAATCGAGAGATGGCACTAATATTTACAGGGGTCCCGAATCGGTATTAAAATTTCCAGGGGATCCTGAGACCGTACCGATATTTAGATTTGATCCAGAAATGACGCGCGTATTTACAGGGGTTCCAGGGTTTGTGCTAATATTTGCACAGCATCACAGAGATGGAATTAATATTCGGCGGTAAATCCTGAGATTCTAATAATATTTACAGTGCATCTAGATACGTTACTTTTACTTTCAGTGGATCTAAAGCAGATACTAATATTTACAGGGGTTCCAGAGATGGTGCTAATATTTACAGGGGTACTAGAAGTGCTGCTAATATTTAGAGGAGTTCCAGAAAGTTTTCTATTCTTTACAGTGGATTCAGGGATGTTACTAATATTTATAGGGGATCCAGTGACGGTACTAATAGTTGCAGGGGATCAACAGAGGGACCCACTATTGCCAGGCCATCCAGAGTGCGTGCTAATATTTACAGTTGATCCAGAGACGGTAATAATATTTACTGGGGATCGCAAGGCAGCAGTAATATTTACAGGAGATCCAGAGAATGAACGAATATTTAGAGCCATAAATGATACTAACATTTGCATTGGATCCAGAGTTCATGCTAATATTGCAGGTGATGCAGATACGGCACTTATATATACAGAGGATGCAGATACATCACTAATATTTACAGGGGATCCAGTGGCGTTAATAATATTTACAGGATATCCTGAGACGGCAATAATATTGACAGGGGATCCAGTGGCAGTACTAATATTAACAGGGGATCCAATGGCAGCACTAATACTTACAGGGGATACAGTGGCAGTATTATTATTTACAGGGGATCCAGATACGTCACTCATGTTTACAGGGGATCCAGAGGCGCTACTAATATTTACATACAATACAGAGGCTGTACTAATATTTACAGAGTATCCAGAGGCGGTAGTAATATTTACAGGGGATTCAGAGGCGGTACTAATATTTACAGGGAACCCATGGATGGTACTAATATTTACAAGGTATCCTGACGCAGTAATAATATTTACAGTGATCCAGAATTCGTGCCAATATTGAAAGTGGATCCAGAAGTCCGAATAACATTTACAGTGTATCGGGAGACGGTAATAATATTTACAGATGATGCATAGAATCATCGAAAATTTACGGCACAGATGGAGGCCATTCTGCCCATCGTGTCTGCGCAGATGGAAATGAGCCACCCAGTATAATCCCACTTTCCAGCACTTGGTCCGTAGCCCTGAAGGTTACGGCTCCTCAGGTGCACATCCAGGTGCTTTTTAAATGAGTTGAGGGTTTCTGCCTCTGCTCTCCTCCACTCCTTCTACCAATTACATTAAATCTATGACCCCTGCTTACTGACCTCTCTACTAAGGGAAATAGGTCTTTCCTATCCACTCCATCTAAGCCCCTCATAATTTTGTACACCTCAATTAAGTCACTCCTCAGCCTCCCCTGTTCCAAAAGAACAACCCGAGCCCAACCAAACTTTCTTCACAGCTAAAATCTCCAATCTTGGCAACATCTTCTTAAATCTCCTCTGTATCCTTTCCAGTGCAATCACTTCTTTACTGTAATGTGGTGGCCAGACCTGTGCACAGATCCAGAGACTGTACTAATACGTACAGGGTATCTGCAGACGGTATTAATTTTTACAGGTAGATCCCGAGATGATACTAATATTTACAGGTGGTCCAGAGATCGTTGTAATATTTACAGGAGAACCAGAGTCTGCAGTAATATTTACAGGAGCTCCACAGACTGTGCTAATATTTACAGCCGTTCCAGAGGCAGTACTAATATTTAAACGAGATCCAGAAAATGTATCAATATTTCCAGGAGATCCAGAGACGGTACTAATATTTACAGGGGCATCCGCAGATCGTGCTAATATCCTCAGGGGATCAAGAGATGTTACGAATATTTGCAGGTGGATCCAGAGCCGGTATTAATATTTACAGGAGATTCAGAGTCGCTGCTAATATTAACAGTGGATCCTGAGTCGATACTAATAATTACTGGGGATCCTGAGTCGGGACTAATATTTACAGGGAATCCAGAGACAGTACTAATATTTATAGGAGTTTCAGAGACGATGCTAATATTTACAGTGGATGCAGAAATTGTGCAAATATTTCAAGGTTGCTGAGTTCATGTTAATAATTACAGGTAATCCAGAAGCAGTGCAAATATTTACAGAGGATCCAAATATGATATTTATGTTCACACTGGATCCAGGGATGGTACTAATATTTACATGCAATCCAGGGACGGTACGAATATTTAAAGGAGATCCAGAAAAGGTAGTGATATTGACAGGGGATCCACATATTTTTCCTTTATTTGCAGCAGATCCAGTGATGGTACAATACTTGCAGGTGATCCAGAGAAGGTGTTACTATTCACAGGCGATCCAGAGACAGTACTAATCATTACAGGGAATCCAGAGACAGTGCTAATATCTACAGGGGAACCTGAAACTGTACAAATAATTACTGTGAATCCAGAGATGTAACGAATATTGACAGGAGATACAGAGGTGGTACTAGTATTTACAGGTCATCCAGACAATGTGCTAATATTTATAGGAAATCCAGAGATGTTACAGTTCATTGTGAGCCATTACTAATATTTAAAAGGGATCCAGATATGGTAATAATATTTACGTGGGCCCAGAGACGCTAATGATACTCACGGAATCCAGAGTCGATATTAATATTTACAGGGGAATCTAGAGATCACACCAGTATTTACCGGTGATCCAGAGTTCGTACTCATATTTACAGTTGATCTACAGACTATCCTAATGTTTACAGGGGATCCGGAGACGGGATAAATATTTAAGGGGAGCCACAGATTATACGAATATTAATAAGGTGATCCAGAGGTCGTACGAATATTTACTGGGGTCCAGAGACGATACTAAAATTTATAAGTGATGCACAGACGGTGCTAATACTTTCATGGGGTATAGGGTTCGTGCTAATATTTACAGGGGATCCAGAGACGGTACTAATAATTACAGGGGATTCAGAGAAGGAACGAATATTTATGGGGGATCCATAGATTGTTAAAGTGTTTACAGCGGATCCAGTGATGGTACTAATATATACAGGGGATCCAGAGATCGTATTAATGTTTGCAGGCGATCAACCGATAGTCCTAATAATTACAGGGAATCCAGAAACGTTTCCAATATTTACATTGGGTCTCAGCCTGATGGACAATTTCTCTGTTTATTTCCGTTCCTTGCAGTTAACTTATTGATGATTATGATCCTTTCTCGGGGAAAGTGCGGTATCTCCAAATGTGTCACTCGGTACCTCATAGCCATGCTGGTCGTTATCACTGATCTGATGCTCAGGTAGGTTCCGATTGCTTATCAGGGTCATTTTCAGTTCCTGGATTCAATCCCAGTGTGTAATATCCACGCCGTCATGCTTTTCGCGGCCATAGGCTGTTCTGTCTATTTCGCAGTTACTTCACCTCTGATCGTTTTGTGGCCATTTGTTGAGAGAAGCTGAAAAGTAAATATTGCACCGAGAGAAGGACGCCTGTGGTTCTGGGAACAGTGAGTGTGCTGGGCTGTTTGAAGCACATGTTCTGGTACTTTATGTTCAGGCATCGGTATATACTTTCCAATCAACCCTGGTTTTGTCGGGCAACAATCAGTGTTTTAGAATCACGTGTGTGGGCAGCAATCGAACATCCTCACCCCGTGTGTCCCATTCGTTCTGATTCTGCTGCTCAATGCTTTCACCGTCAGACACATTTTAGTGGCCAGCAGAGCACGCGGGACACTCCGGCTCACAGCAGTGGGGAGAGTCCTAGAGACACAGAGATGGAGAGCCGAAGGAAATTCATCATTTTACTGTTTGTTATATCAGGGAACTTTATCATGTTCTGGGCAGTGTTTACTCTGAATTCTTGTGGAGCCGGATGGTGCTTTTTGGGTTTGGGTCTGTATTTCCACCTGACTTTGTACAAGAACTGGGATTCATGCTCCAGCTCCTGGGTTGCTGCACAAACACATTTATTGATGCCGTCTCACAGACTAAATTCAGAGAGCAGTTGACGAATGTGGTGAAATATCCCTTTACTGCAAGTGTTAAATTCCTGAAATAATGAGAAGATCAGAAGATTTTCTGAGAGTAGAATCAGTTCTCTCTCATACGGTATCTGATTCTGTATCCACTCGGCTGTCGTGCTGCAAAGATTATGTGTTCTATACTCACTTATAACCTGAGGTACTTGATCAACTCATTTACAGCGCTTGACAATTTTTATATCTCAAGAAAATATAAGTTGTAAAATTATATGTCGCAGCTAATTGCACCAAATGTTTCATCATATTGGAGAATTTAAATGTAATAAAATAATCAACAATACAAGGTGCTGGTGACAGGTGTGTTAAAGGGGCGGGAGGTGGAGGAGATATCAGGACTGTCCACATTCTCAAACCCACACACCTCCGGGGAGAGCAGTGAGTAGTAAAGTCCACACTCACACCCTCACAGACACCCCAAAGGAGCAGTGAGCAATATAGTTCACACTCACACCCTCACATAAACCCCACGGAAGCAGTGAGTAGTAAAGTCCACACTCTTTGCCTCACAGACACCACAGGAGAGCAGTGAGCAGTAAATTCCGCACTTTCTCACCACTCATTACTGGAGATGACAGTGAGCAGTCAATTCCACCCTCTCACCCACAGTCATCACTGGGGATTAAATTGATCACTAAAATTCCACACTTTCTCCCACACTCATCACTGGGGATTATAGTGATCACGAAATTCCACACTCTCCTCCACTCATCACTGGCGATTACAGTGAGCAGTAAATTCCACACTCTCAGACTCATCATTGAGGACTACTGTGATCAGTAAATTCTACACTGTCTCCTCCGCTCATCATTGGGGATTGCAGTGAGCAGCAAATTCCACACTCTGCCCCCACTCATCATTGGGGATTACAGTGAGCATGAAATTCGACACTCTCTCCCCCACTCATCACTAGGGATTACCGTGAGCAGTAAATTCCAAACTCTCTCCCCCACTCATCACTGGGGATTACAGTGAGCAGTAAATTCCAAACTCTCTCTCCCACTCATCACTGGGGATGACAGTGAGCAGTAAATCCCACACTCGCTATCACTCATCACTGGAGATTGCAGCGAGCAGTAACATTCACACTTTCTCCCTTCAGACACTCCTCTGCAGATCAATGTCAATTTGATAGCACCGTCCAAGTCCAGGGCTAAGTTTCCATTTGATTTTTTTATATTTGTTCATGGGATGTGGGCGTCGCTGGCAAGGCCAGCATTTATTGCCCATCCCTAATTGCCCTTGAGAATGTGGTGGTGAGCCGCCTTCTTGAACCGCTGCAGTCCGTGTGGTGAAGGTTCGCCCACCGTGCTTTTAGATAGTGAGTTCCAGGATTTACATCCAGCGACGATGAAGGAGCGGGATATATTTCCAAGTCGGGATGATGTGTGGCTTGGAGGGGAACTTGCAGGTGGTTTTGTTTTCATGTGTCTGCTGCACTGTTCTTCTGGTGGTAGAGGAGCTGTCGAGGAAGCCTTGGCGAGTTGCTGCATTGCATCCTGCACTGAGTGGTACACAATGCAGCCACCTGCGCCGCTGGTGAATGGTATGAATGCTTATGGCGGTGGATGGAGACACAATCAAGCGGGCTGCTTTGTCCTGGATGGTGTCGAGCTTCTTTAGTGTTGTTGGAGCTGCACTCATCCAGGCAAGTTGAGAATATTCCATCACACTCCTGACTTGTACCTTGTAAATGGTGGAATGGCTTTGGGGAATTCGGAGGTGAGTCTCTCGCCGCAGAAAACCCAGCCTCTGGCCAGCTCTTGTAGCCACAGTATTTGTGTGGCTGGTCCAGTTAAATTTCTGGTCAATGGTAACCCCCAGGATGTTGATGGTGTGGATTCGGCGATGGTGATGCCTTCGAATGTCATTGGGAGGGGGTTAAACTCTCTGTTGTTGATGATGGTCATTGCCTGGCACTTGTCTGGCGCGAAAGTTACACGCCACTTATCAGCCCAAGCCTGGATGTTGTCCAGGTTTTGCTGCACGCTGGCTCGGATTGCTTCATTTTCTGAGGGGTTGCGAATGGAACCGAACAATGTGCAATCATCAGCGAACTTCCCCATTCCTCACCTTATGATGGAGGGAAGGTCAATGATGAAGCTGCTGAAGATGGTTGGACAAAGGCCACTGCCCTGAGGAACTCCTGCAACAATGTCCTGGGGTTGAGATGATTGGCCACCAACAACCACGACCATCTTCCTTTGTGCTTGGTATGACTCCAGCCACTGAAGAGTTTTCCCCCTGATTCCCATTGACTTCAAATTTACAAGGGTTCCTTGGTGCCACACTCGGTCAAATGCTGCCTTGATGTCAAGGGCAGTCACACTCACCTCACCTCTGGATTTCAGTTCTTATGTCCATGTTTTGACCAAGGCTGTAATGAGGCCTGGAGCAGAGCGCTCCTGGCAGAACCCAAACTGAGTATCAGTGAGCAGTTTATTGGTGAGTAAGCGCCACTTGATAGCACTGTCGACGATACTTTCCATCACATTGATGATGATTGAATGGACTGATGGGGCGGTAATTGGCCGGATTGGATTTGTCCTGATTTTTGTGGACAGGAGGCACACCTGGGCAATTTTCCACATTGTCGGATAGATGCCAGTGTTGCAGCTGTACTGGAACAGATAGGCGCGAGGCGCGGCTAATTCTGGAGCACAAGACTTCAACACGACAGGCAGGATGTTGTCGGGGACCAAAGCCTTTGTTGTATCGAGTGCAATCAGACAATTCTTGACATCACGTGGAGCGATTCGAATTGGCTGAAAAGTGGCTTTTCCGATGGTGGCGTTATCGGGAGGAGGCCGAGATGGATCATCAACTCGGCACTTCGGGCTGAAGATGGTTGCAAACGCTTCAGCCTTGTCTTTTGCACTCACGTGCTGGACTCTGCCGTCGTTGAGGATGGGGATGTTTACAGAGCCTCCAACTCTCGATAGTTGCTTAATTGTCCACCATCATTCACGACTGGATGTGGCAGAAATGCAGAGCTTTGTTCTGATCTGTTGGTTGTGGAATCGCTTCGCTCTGTCTATAGCATGTTTCCTCCGCTGTTTAGCGTGCATGTAGTGCTGTGTTGTAGCTTCACCAGGTTTTCACCTCATTTTCAGGTACGCCTGGTGTTGCTTCTGGCATTCTCTTTTACACTCCTCATTGAACCATGGTTGATCCCCTCGCTTGTTGGTAATGTTAGAGTGAGGGATATGCCGGGCCATGAGACTACAGGTTGTGCTGGAATACAATTCTTCTTTTGCTCATGGCCCACAGCGCCTCATGGATGCCCAGTTTTGAGATGGTAGATCTATTCTGAATCTATCCCATTTAGCACAGTGGTGGTGCCACACAACACGTTCGATGGTGTCCTCAGTGTGAAGACGGATCACCGTCTCCACAAGGAATGTGCGGTGGTCACTCCTACCAATACTGTCATGGATAGATGCATCTACGACAGATCGATTTTTGAGGATGCTCACCACCTGCCGCAGGCCCACTCTTGCAGCTATGTCTTTTACGACTCGGCCAGCTGTGGACATTGAAGTCCACCACCAAAGTTCATTCTGTGCCCTTACTACCCTCAGTGCTTCCTCGAAGTGGTGCTCAACATGGCGGAGTACTGATTCATCAGCTGAGGGAAGGCGGTAGGTGGTAATCAGCAGTAGTATTCCTTGCCCATGTTTGACCTGATGCCATGAATTTTCATGGGGCTGAGTCAATTTTGAGGACTCCCAAGGCCATTCGCTCCTGACTGTATATTCACTGTACAGCCACCTCTGGTGTGTCTGTCCTGCTGGTAGGACAGGACATACCCAGGAATGGTGACTGAAGAGTCTGGGACGTTGGCTGAAAGCTATGATTCTGTGAGTATGGCTATGTCAGGCTGTTCCATGAGTAGTTTGTGGGACAGCTCTCCCAATTTTGGCAAAATGAGCCAAATGTTCGTGAGGAAGACCTTGCAGGGCTTGGTTTGCCTTTGTCGTGTCTGGTGCCTCGTTGTCCTTCCGGTTTTATTCTGATTATGACTTTTTGTAGAAAGATTGTACAACTGAGTGGCTTATGAGGCCATTTTAGTGGGTGCTTAAGAACAAACCACATAGCTGTGGGTCTGGAGTCACATATGGGCTAGATCAGGTGTTCCAGTCTTTATTTAATTTATTGAATTTAAATTCCCCACCTGCCGTGGCAGGATTTGAACGCATGACTCATGATTATTATTCCAGGCTCCTGGCTTATTAGTTCAGTAACATAATCACTTTGTTACCGTACCCGCACTGATGGTACTGTCCAGCCCTGCGGATCAGTCTCCATTTGATAGCACTGTCCAGGTCTGGAGATCTGTCTCCATTTGATGGCACTGTTCAAATCCAGCAGTTATCGTCCGATGAGGGGAGATTGAGAAGAATGGGCCTGAATTCTCTGGAGTTGAGGAGAATAGTTCATAATTCTTAGAGGTTTTGACAGGGTATCTCGTCTGTCTAGCCCTGTCGGAATTTTATATGTTTCAATGAGATCCCCTCTCATTCTTCAAAACTCGAGTGAATACAGGCCGAGTCGACCAAATCTCTCCTCATTCGACAGTCTTGCCATTCCAGGGATCAGTCTGGTGAACCTTCGCTGCACTCTTCGGTAAGGAGACCAAAACTGCACAGAATACCCCAGGTATAGTCTCGCCAAGGCCCTGAATAACTGCAGTAAGACATCTTTGCTCCTGTATTCAAATCCTCTTGCAATGAAGGCCAACATACCATTTGCCTTCCTAACTGTTTGTTGCACCTGATGTTTGCTGTCAGGTATCCCTGCAACGGTCCAGAGATCAGTCTCTATTCGATCGCACTACCCAGCTCCAGTGATTAGTCTCGATTTGATAGCACAGCCGAGTTCTGGGATCAGTCTCCATTTGATAACACTGTCAAGGTCGAGAGCTCATTGGCCAATGGACAGCCCAGTTTCTGTCCAGAGATCAGTCTCTATTTGATAACACTGTCCCTGTGCAGAGATCAGTCTCTATTTGAGAGCCCTGCCCATTGCCGGAAATTCGTGTTTATTTGAAAGCAATCTCCAGGTCTGGCGATCATTTTACAATTGAAAGCACTGTCCAGGTCCAGAGATCAGTCTCCAATTGATACCACTGACCAGGTACGGACATCAGTCTCCATTTGAATACACTGCCAATGTCCAGAGATCAGTTTCCATTTGAAAGCACCGTCCAGGACCAGAGATCAACGTCCATTGTAGCATTTGAAAGTAGAAACAAGATGCACAAAGGATTGGGAGAGACAGTTTGCACTTGAGTAACTAATGGTGCAGTATTCGGTGGGATCAGACTGTGAGAGAATATGAGAAGGTCTAAGATACGTTTTGCGTGCATGTGTGTAAACGCACGAAGCGGGGTAAATAATGTTGGTGAGCTTCAGGCGCAAATAGCCACATTGGGAACATGTGGCGGTAATGGAGACCTGGCTTTAAAAATGGCAGGATTGGATACTAAATATTCCTGGATACAAGGTGTTCAGGAAATATCGGGAAGGAAAGAAGGGAGGGGAATGGTACATTGATTAAGGAAAATATTGCAATGCTGGAGAGAAAGGATGTCCAGGAGAGGTCAAGGAAAGAATCTATTTGGTTCGAGGTAAGAAACAAAAGAGGTGCCATTACACTACTGGGTGTATTCTATAGATGACCGACTAGTGGGAAGGATACAGAGGAGCAAATTTGTAGGTAAATTACAGAGAGGTGCAAGAGCTGTGGAGTAGTGATAATGGGGGACTTCAACTATCCTAATATAGACTGGGATAGTAATAGTGTAAACGGCAAAGATGGGGACAATTTCTTAAGTGTGTTCATGAGAACTATCTTGCTCAATACGTTTCAGGCTCAACGAGGAAGGAGACATTGCTGGACTTTGTTCTGGGGAATGAGTTGGTCCATGTGGAGCAAGTGTCAGTGGGGGAGCATTTAGGGAGCAGCGATCAATGCGTCATAAGTTTGAGATTAACTATGGAAAGGGTCATGGACCACTCTAAAATAAAAATACTGAATTGGAGGAGGGCCAATTTCAATGGGATAAGTACTGAATTAGTCCGGGTAATTTGGAATCAAAGATTGGCAGGCAAAACTATAATTGAACAATGGGAGGCCTTTGAGGAGGAGATGGTTCGGGTACAGTCTAGGCACATTCCCACGAAGGAGAAAATTAGGGCAACTAAAACCAGAGCTCCCTGGATGTCAAAAGAGAAAGAGAGTAAGATGCAACTAAAGTCAGAAAAAAGTGGGCGTACGACAGATGCCAGTTTGATAATATAAGTGAAAACCAGGCAAAATATAGAAAATTCAGAAGGGAAGTGAAAAGAGAAATAAGAGGGGCAAAGAGAGATTACGAGAATACATTGACGGCCAACAGAAAACGGAATCCAAAAGATTTCTATCGGCATGTAAACAGTAAACCGGCAATAAGAGGAGGAGTAGATCCTTTTAGGGACCAAGAAGGAGATCTACTCATGGAGGCAGAGGGGATGGCACAGGTGTTAAACGAATACTTTGCATCTGTCTTTACCAAGGAAGAAGATGCTGCCAAAGTCTCAGTGAAGGAAGATGAAGTTGAGATACTGGACGGGCTAATAATTGCTAAAGAAGAGGTATAAAAAAGCTGGCTTTACTTAAACCGATAATTCCCACGGTCAGGATGGGATACATCCAATATTGCTGAAGGAAGTAAGGGTGGAAATTGCCGAGGTACTGGCTATAATCTTCCAAACATCTGTAGATACAGGGGTGGTGCCAGAGGACTGTCGAATTGTAAATGAAACACCCTTGTTCAAAAAAGAGTGCAAGGATACTCCCGTCAACTATAAACCAGTCAGTTTAACGTCATTGGTCGGGAAACTTTTAGAAACGATAATCCGGGACACAATTAACAGACACTTCGACAAGTGGATTGATTATGGAAAGCCAGCACGGATTTGTTGAAGGCAAATCGTGTTTAACGAACTTGATAGAGTTTTTTGATGAGGTAACAGAGAGGGTAGGTAAAGGAAATGCAGTTGATCTGGTGTATATGAACTTTCAAAAGGCGTTTGATCAAGTGCCACATAATAGGCTTGTCATCAAGACTGAAGCCCACGGAATAAAGGGGGCAGTCGCAGCATGGATACAGAATTGGCTAAGTGACAGGAAACAGAGAGTAGTGGTGAACGGTTGCTTTTCAGACTCAAAGAAGACATGCAGTAGTGTTCCCCTGGGGTCGGTGCTGGGACCATTGCTTTTCTTGATATATATTAATGAATTGGACTTGGTTGTACAGCGCAAAATTTCAAAATTTCCAGATGACACAAAACTTGAAAATGCAGTGAACAGTGAGGAGGATAGTGATCCACTTCAAGAGGACATAAGCAGGCTGGTGGAATAGGCGGACACATGGCAGATGAACTTTAACGCAGACAACTGCGAAGTGACATATTTTGGCAAGAAGAATGAGGAGAGGCAATATAAACCAAATGGTACTATTCTAAAGGGGGTGCAGGAACAGAGAGACCTTGGGGTACATGTGCACAATTCTTTGAAGGTGGCAGAACAGCTTGAGAAAGCGGTTAAAAAAGCATACGGGATCATGGGATTTATTAATAGAGGCATAGAGTTAAAAAGCAAGGATATTGTGTTGAACATTTATAAAACACTGGTTCGGCCAGAGCTGGAGTATTGTGTTCAATTCAGGTCATCGCACTTTAGGAAGGATGTAGCCTTAGAGAGCGTGCAGAAAAGATTCTCTCGAATGGTTCCAGCGATGAGGTACTTTAGTTAAATGGATAGGCTGGACAAGCCGAGGTTTTTCTCCTTGGAGCAGAGGACGTTGAGAGGAGATTTGACAGAGGTGTTCAAAATCATGAAGGGTTTAGATGAAGTAAATAATGGGAATCTGTTCCCCTCGGCGGAAGGGTCGAGAACCAGAGGACACAGATTTAAGGTGATTGGCAAAAGATATGAGAATAAACTTTTTGACGCAGCAAGTAGTTATGATCTGCAATGCGCTGCCTGAAAGGGCGGTGGAAGCAGGTTCAATCATGGCTTTCTAAAAGGAATTGGATAAATACTTGAAGTAAAAATACTTGCAGACCTAAGGGGAAAGTGCGGGGGAGAGGGACTGATTGGATTGCTCTTACGAAGAGACGGCACAGCATCGATGTGCTGAGTGAGTACCTTCTGTGCTGAAAACATGTACATGTCCAGAGACCAGTCAACATTTGATAACACTGCCAGGTCCAGAGATTGGTGCCATTTTATTGTACTGTACAGCCCTGGGGGTCATGTCCATTTGATAGCTCTTTCCTTGTACAGTGTCCAGTCTCCATTTGATAGCACAATCCATTTCCATAGAGCAGTGCCCAATTGATAGCACTGTGCATAACCAGACATCAGTCTCCACTTGATAGCAATGTCCAGGCCCAGAGATCAGTCTCCATTTGATAACACTGTCCAGGTCTGGAGACCAGCCTCCATTTGATGTCACTGTCCAGGCCCAGAGATCAAACTCCATTTGATAGCACTGTCCAGGTCCGAAGGTCGGACGGGTTGGACCTCAACAGAGCTGGGCCTAATGTCCTCGCGGGGAGATTCACATGTGCTGTGGGGGAGATTTTAAACTAATTTGGCACGTGGGTGGGCACCAAGAGGTATAATTAGAAAGGAGAAACAAAGTGCGCAAAGAGACAGATAGCACTAGAGCATGAAATATTACAGTATTAGGTGGGATGAGACTCAGAGTGTATACGAGAAGATTAAAGATAAGTTTACAGTGCATGTGTTTAAACGCACACAGCGTCGGAAATAAAGTTGGTGAGCTTCTGGTGCAAATAGCCACATGAGAATATGGTGCCGTGGCGGTAACGGAGACCTAGCTCAAAAAAGGGCAGGATTGGGCACTGAACATTGCTGGATAAAAGGTGTTCAGGAAAGATAGGGAAGGAAAAAAAGGAGGGGGTGGCAATATTCATTAAGGAGAATATTGCAGTACTGGATCGAGAGGATGTCCTGGAAGGGTCAAGGACAGAATCTATTTGGTTAGCGTTAAGAAACTATAGAGGTGACATGACACTACTGGGTGTATTCGACAGGCCACCAACTCGTGGGACGGGTATCGAGGAGCAAATTTACAGGAAAATTACAGAGAGGTACAAGAACCATACAGAAGTGATAATAGGAGATTTCAACTATCCTAATATGGACTGAGGTAGTAATAATAGTGTAAAGAGCAAAGAGAGGGAGGAATTTCTGAAGCGTGTTGAGGAGATCTTCCTTGTTCAGTATGTTTCCGGCCCAATGAGAAAGGAGGCGTTGCTGGATCTGGTCCTGGGGAATGAACTGGGTGAAGTGGAGTAAGTTTCATTGGGGGAACATTCAGTGAACAGTGATAATAGTATCATAAGGTTTAGATTAGCTATGGAAAAGGACAAGGAGTACAAATACTTAATAGGAGGAGGGTCAATTTCATTGGGTTGAGAACGGATCTGGCCCGGGGAAATTGGAATCAAAGATCGGCAGGCAAAACTGAAATCGAACAATGGGCGGCCTTTAAAGAGGAGATCGTTCGGGTACAGTCTAGGTACATTCCCATTAGGGAAAAAGGTAGGGCAACTAAACCCAGAGCTCCCTGGTTGACGAAATAGATAGAGAGTAAGATGAAGCATAAAAATTGGGAGTATGACAGATGTCATGTTTGATAATACAAGTGAGAACCAGACTGAATATAGAAAGGAAAAAGAACTGAAACAGCAAATAAGAGGGGCAAAGAGAGAGTATGAGAATAGACTGGCGGCAACATAAAAGGTAACCGGTCTTCCACAGGTATATAAACAGTAAACGGGTCGTAAGAGGAGGGTTGGGGCCGATTAGGGACCATAAAGGAGATCTACTCATGAAGGCAGAGGGGATGGCCGAAGTCTTAAATAAATACATAGCATTTGTCTTTACAAGGAAGAAGATACTGCCAGAATCTCAGTAAAAGAGAAGGTTGTTGAGAGACTGGATGGGGTAAAAATTGATAAAGTGGAGTTACTGGAAAGGCTAGCTGTACTTATAGTAGATGAGTCACCCGGTCCATATAGGATGCATCCTCGGTTGCTGAGGGAAGTAAGGGTGGAAATTGCAGTATGAATACAACAATCTGCAATCTTCTATAATCTTCCAAACATCTGTAGGCACGGGGGACTGGCGAATTGCAAATATTACACCCTTGTTCAAAAAGGTTGTAAGGATAAACCCAGCAAGTGTTGGCCAGTCAGTTTATCTCGGTGGTGGGGAAACATTTAGAAACGATAATCTGAGACAGCATTAAAAGTCACTTGGACGAGTGTGGATTAATTAACGAATGCCAGCACGGATTTACTAAAGGCAAATCGTGTTTAACTAAACTGATAGAGTTTTTTGATGAGGTAACAGACAGGGTTGATGAGGACAATGCGGTTGATGTGGAGTATATGGACTTTCAAAAGGTGTTTGAAAAAGTACCACATAATAGGCTGTCCAGGTCCAGAGATCAGTATCCATTTGATGGCCCTGCCCAGGCCTGGGGATCAGTCTCCTTTTGATGGCACTGTCCAGGTCTGGGGATCAGTCTCCATTTGATGGCACTGTCCAGGTTTGGGTATCAGTCTCCATTTGCTGAACGCAGTAAGCTCAGTATAAATTCCTTTCAAAATACTTTCCAATCTTTCTTGCCAATCTGATGAGTAATTTTCCGAATCAATTTCTTCCGATTTATCCCAGTTAACCAGCTGGTGATCCTGGCCTTATCCCGGGGAAAGTGTGGTCTGTCTCGATGCATTTCCTGTTACCTGGTGTCCAGAGCAGCGGCTGATCATAGAATCATAGAATCATAGAAGTTACAACATGGAAACAGGCACTTCGGCCCAACATGTCCATGTCGCCCAGTTTATACCACTAAGCTAGTCCCAATTGCCTGCACTTGGCCCATATCCCTCTATACCCATCTTACCCATGTAACTGTCCAAATGCTTTTTAAAAGACAAAATTGTACCCGCCTCTACTACTGCCTCTGGCAGCTCGTTCCAGACACTCACCACCCTTTGAGTGAAAAAATTGCCCCTCTGGACCCTTTTGTATCTCTCCCCTCTCACCTTAAATCTATGCCCCCTCGTTATAGACTCCCCTATCTTTGGGAAAAGATTTTGACTATCGACCTTATCTATGCCCCTCATTATTTTATAGACTTCTATAAGATCACCCCTTAACCTCCTAGTCTCCAGGGAAAAAAGTCCCAGTCTGTCGAACCTCTCCCTATAAGTCAAACCATCAAGTCCCGGTAACATCCTAGTAAATCTTTTCTGCACTCTTTCTAGTTTAATAATATCCTTTCTTTAATAGGGTGACCAGAACTGTACACAGTACTCCAAGTGTGGCCTCACCAATGCCCTGTACAACTTCAACAAGACATCCCAACTCCTGCATTCAATGTTCTGACCAATGAAACCAAGCATGCCGAATGCCTTCTTCACCACCCTATCCACCTGTGACTCCACTTTCAAGGAGCAATGAATCTGTACTCCTAGATCTCTTTGTTCTATAACTCTCCCCAACGCCCTACCATTAACGGAGTAGGTCCTGGCCCGATTCGATCTACCAAAATGCATCACCTCACATTTATCTAAATTAAACTCCATCTGCCATTCATCGGCCCACTGGCCCAATTGATCAAGATCCCGTTGCAATCCCAGATAACCTTCTTCACTGTCCACAATGCCACCAATCTTGGTGTCATCTGCAAACTTACTAACCATGCCTCCTAAATTCTCATCCAAATCATTAATATAAATAACAAATAACAGCGGACCCAGCACCGATCCCTGAGGCACACCGCTGGACACAGGCATCCAGTTTGAAAAACAACCCTCTACAACCACCCTCTGTCTTCTGTCGTCAAGCCAATTTTGTATCCAATTGGCTACCTCACCTTGGATCCCATGAGATTTAACCTTATGTAACAACCTACCATGCGGTACCTTGTCAAATGCTTTGCTGAAGTCCATGTAGACCACGTCTACTGCACACCCCTCATCTATCTTCTTGGTTACCCCTTCAAAAAACTCAATCAAATTCGTGAGACATGATTTTCCTCTCACAAAACCATGCTGACTGTTCCTAATTAGTCCCTGCCTCTCCAAATGCCTGTAGATCCTGTCCCTCAGAATACCCTCTAACAACTTACCCACGACAGATGTCAGGCTCACTGGTCTGTAGTTCCCAGGCTTTTCCCTGCCGTCCTTCTTAAACAAAGGCACAACATTTGCTACCCTCCAATCTTCAGGCACCTCACCTGTAGCGGTGGATGATTCAAATATCTCTGCTAGGGGACCCGCAATTTCCTTCCTAACCTCCCATAACGTCCTGGGATACATTTCATCAGGTCCCGGAGATTTATCTACCTTGATGCGCGTTAAGACTTCCAGCACCTCCCTCTCTGTAATATGTACACTCCTCAAGACATCACTATTTATTTCCCCAAGTCCCCTAACATCCATGCCTTTCTCAACCGTAAATACCGATGTGAAATATTCATTCAGGATCTCATCCATTTCTTGTGGTTCCGCACATAGATGACCTTGTTGATCCTTAAGAGGCCCTACTCTCTCCCTAGTTACCCTTTTGCCCTTTATGTATTTGTAGAAGCTCTTTGGATTCACCTTTGCCTGATCTGCCAAAGCAATCTCATATCCCCTTTTTGCCCTCCTGATTTCTCTCTTAACTCTACTCCGGCAATCTCTATACTCTTCAAGGGATCCACTTGATCCCAGC
This sequence comes from Heptranchias perlo, assembly GCF_035084215.1. Taxonomy (NCBI): domain Eukaryota; kingdom Metazoa; phylum Chordata; class Chondrichthyes; order Hexanchiformes; family Hexanchidae; genus Heptranchias; species Heptranchias perlo. Next base: position 3,288,579 of record NC_090366.1, on the reverse strand, counting down.
TGCCTATGCATGTCATATTCCTCCTTCTTCTTTTTGACTAGTGCCTCAATCTCCCGAGTCATCCAAGGTTCCCTACTTCTACCAGCCTTGCCCTTCACTTTATAAGGAATGTGCTTACCCTGAACCCTGGTTAACACACTTTTGAAAGCCTCCCACTTACCAGACGTCCCTTTGCCTGCCAACAGACTCTCCCAATCAACTTCTGAAAGTTCCTGTCTAATGCCATCAAAATTGGCCTTTCCCCAATTTAGAATTTTAACTTTTGGGCCAGACCTATCCTTCTCCATAGCTATCTTAAAACTAATGGAATTATGATCACTTGTCCCAAAGTGATCCCTCACCAACACTTCTGTCACCTGCCCTTCCTTATTTCCCAAGAGGAGGTCAAGTTTTGCCCCCTCTCTAGTCGGGCCATCCACATACTGAATGAGAAATTCCTCCTGAATACACTCAACAAATTTCTCTCCATCCAAGCCCCTAATGCTATGGCTGTCCAAGTCAATGTTGGGAAAGTTAAAGTCCCCTACTATTACCACCCTATTTTTCTTGCAGCTGTCTGTAATCTTCTTACATATTTGCTCCTCAATTTCCCGTTGACTATTTGGGGGTCTGTCGTACAATCCTATCAAAGTGACCTCTCCCTTCTTATTTTTCAGTTCTACCCATATGGACTCAGTGGGCGAACCCTCGGATATATCCCCTCTCACTACTGCCGTGATGTTCTCCCTAATCAAGAACGCAACTCCCCCTCCTCTCTTACCTCAAGCTCTATCTTTCCTATAGCATCTGTACCCTGGAACATTGAGCTGCCAGTCCTGCCCCTCCCTTATCCATGTTTCAGTAATAGCTATAACATCCCAGTCCCATGTACCCATCCATGCCCTGAGTTCATCTGCCTTGCCCATCAGACTTCTTGCATTGAAATAAATGCAGTTTAATCTAGATTCCCTTGGTCTTTGCCCTGCTTTCTCAGACCATCTGTCCGGTCATGTTCTGTACACTCTCCCTTACTGCCTTTTGTTTCTGTCACCATTTTATTTCCCACTGACTTCCTGCATCGGTTCCCATCCCCCTGCCACATTAGTTTAAACCCTCCCCAACAGCACTGGCAAACACTCCCCCTCGGACATTGGTTCCAGTCCTGCCCAGATGCAGACCGTCCAATTTGTACTGGTCCCACCTCCCCCAGAACCGGTTCCAATGGCCCAGGAATTTGAATCCCTCCCTCTTGCACCATCTCTCAAGCCACGTATTCATCTTAGCTATCCTGTCATTCCTACTCTGACTTGCCCGTGGCACTGGTAGCAATCCTGAGATTACTACCTTTGAGGTCCTACTCTTTAGTTTAACTCCTAACTCCCTAAATTCAGCTTGTAGGACCTCATTCTGTTTTTTACCTATATCGTTGGTGCCTATATGCACCACGACAACTGGCTGTTCACCCTCCCCCTCCAGAATGTCCTGCAGCCGCTCCGAGACATCCTTGACCCTTGCACCAGGGAGGCAACATACCATCCTGGAGTCTCGGTTGCGTCCGCAGAAACGCCTGTCTATTCCCCTTACAATCGAGTCCCCTATCACTATAGCTCTGCCACTCTTTTTCCTACCCTCCTGTGCAGCAGAGCCAGCCACGGTGCCATGAACCTGGCCACTGCCACCTTCCCCTGGTGAGCCATCTCCCCCAACAGTATCCAAAACGGTATACCTGTTTTGGAGGGAGATGACCGCAGGGGACCCCTGCACTGGCCAGCACCAATCACGGAATCATTCGGAGAACCGAGACCTGGCTGAGCTGGGCTGATTCAGCTCTGAGCGGGAATCAAATCTTCGTTGATGTGGTAAGTACCATACCGAGCGCTACCAGCTCCCAAAGTGGCAGTGTTTGGAGAAAGGTCATATTCAGGGTTACACGTCAGTCTCTTATGTTGGGAATAACTTGATTATCACAATCACTGGGTCACAACACACAAAACGACAGGTTCCCAAACACCACCACTTCATCTCAGAGCTCTCAAAATATAATTCAAAAATAAATGATTGGTTTACCATTACTGGAGGCGAATGGATCGGAAATCCACAAGCCATGCTGTCTTTCTGGGGGAGAAATGTCTCATAGAATCATAGAAGTTTACAACATGGAAACAGGCCCTGCGGCCCAACATGTCCATGTCGCCCAGTTTATACCACGAAGCTAGTCCCAATTGCCTGCACTGGGCCCATATCCCTCTATACCCATTTTACCCATGTAACTGTCCAAATGCTTTTCAAAAGACAAAATTATACCCGCCTCGACTACTGCCTCTGGCAGCTCGTTCCAGACACTCACCACCCTTTGAGTGAAAAAATTGCCCCTCTGGGCCCTTTTGTATCTCTCCCCTCTCACCTTAAATCTATGCCCCCTCGTGAGAGACTCCCCTACTTTTGGGAAAAGATTTTGATGATCTACCTTATCTATGCCCCTCATTATTTTATAAACTTCTATAAGCTCACCCCTAAACCTCCTACTCTCCAGGGAAAAAAGTCTCAGTCTATCCAACCTCTCCCTATAAGTCAAACCATCAAGTCCCGTTAGCATCCTAGTAAATCTTTTCTGCACTCTTTCTAGTTTAATAATATCCTTTCTATAATAGGCTGACCAGAACTGTACACAGTATTCCAAGTGTGGCCTTACTAATGTCTTGTACAACTTCAACAAGACATCCCAACTCCTGTATTCAATGTTCTGACCAATGAAACCAAGCATGCTGAATGCCTTCTTCACCACCCGATTCACATGTGATGCCACTTTCAAGGAGCTATGAACCTGTACTCCTAGATCTCTTTGTTCTATAACTCTCCCCAACGCCCTACCATTAACGGAGTAGGTCCTGGCCCGATTCGATCTACCAAAATGCATCACCTCACATTTATCTGAATTAAACTCCATCTGCCATTTATCGGCCCACTGGCCCAATTTATCAAGATCCCGTTGCAATCCTCGATAACCTTCTTCACTGTCCACAATGCCACCAATCTTGGTGTCATCTGCAAACTTACTAACCATGCCTCCTAAATTCTCATCCAAATCATTAATATAAATATCAAATAACAGCGGACCCAGCACCGATCCCTGAGGCACACCAATGGTCACAGGCCTCCAGTTTGAAAAACAACCCTCTTCAACCACCCTCTGTCTTCTGTCGTCAAACCAATTTTGTATCCAATTGGCTACCTCACCTTGGATCCCGTGAGAGTTAACCTTATGAAACAACCTACCATGCGTTACCTTGTCAAAGGCTTTGCTAAAGTCCATGTAGACCACGTCTACTGCACAGCCCTCATCTATCTTCTTGATTACCCCTTCAAAAAACTCAATCAAATTCGTGAGACATGATTTTCCTTTCACAAAACCTTGCTGACCGTTCCTAATCAGTCCCTGCCTCTCCAAATCCCTGTTGAACCTGTCTCTCAGAATACCCTCGAACAACTTACCCACTACAGATGTCACGCTCACCGGTCTGTAGTTCCCAGGCTTTTCCCTGCCGCCCTTCTTAAAGCATGTCACAACATTTGCTACACTCCAATCTTCAGGCACCTCACCTGTCTCATCAATCAGCTGATCCGTTGGAGCCGACCGTTCACTTGCAGCTGTGTTTTCATAGCGTGATTCGATACAGGAACTGGAGGGTCGGCTCAGCCCTGAAGAAATTCAGGAGCGATTCATTAGCTGCAGTTAGTTATCCAGCAAGAGCACGCACGGAAAGTAGAGGAGTTAAGAGGGAAAGATTCCCTCCAGGGGCCAAGGGTAACAATCGACTCTTGCAGCTCGAGAGACCATTCGACCCATCATGCCTGTGCCAGCTCTTTGAAAGAGCTATCCATTTAGTCCCCTTCCACCGCTCTTTCATTGAATCATGGAAGGGTTACAGCATGGAAGGAAGCCATTCGGCCCATCAAGTCCGCGCCGGCTCTATGCACGAGCACCCAAGCTGGTCACACTCCCTCGTCCTATCCCCGGAGCCCTGCAATTCTTTCCTCTCAAGTTTCCCTTTTGAAGGCCAGGCTTGAATTTGCCTTCCCCCCATCCCACCCCGGGCAGTGTACTGCAGATTCTAACCACTTGCTGTGTGAAAAAGGTTTTCCTCGTGCCACCTTTGGATCTGTGCCCAATCACCTTATATCAATATCCTCTGGTTCTTGACACTTTCTTCACTGGGAACAGTTTCTCACTATACTCTGTCGAGACCTTTCATGATTTTGAAGTCAAAGTCATTAATATATGTCAAGAAAAGCAGTGGTCCTCGCACTGACCGCTGGGAAACAATGCTGTATACCTCCCTCCAGTCCGAAAAACAACTGTTCACCACTACATATCTGTTTCCTATCCCTTATCCAATTCTGTACACATTTTGCTACTGCCCCCTTTATTCCATGGGCTTCAATCTTGATGATAAGCCAACCGTGCGGCAGTTCATCAAATGGCATTTTGAAAGTCCATGTACACCACATCAGCTGCATTGCCCTCATCTACCCTCTCTGTTACAACATTAAAAAACTCGATCTGGCTCGTCTAACACGATTGGCGTTTAGGGAAAGCCAGCACCGATTTGTTAATCAATCCACCCTCATCCAAGTGAATGTTAATTCTGTCCCGGATAATCATATCTAAAAGTTTCCCCAACACTGAGCTTAAACTGACTGGCCTACAGTTGCTGGGTTTATCCTTGCACCCTTTTTTGAACAAGGGTGTAACATTTGCAATTCTCCACTTCTCTGGCACCATCCCCGTATCTCCGGATGTTTGGAAGATTATGGCCAGTGCCCTGTAACTTAAAATTCATCCAATTCCCTTTTGAAAGTTAGAAGTGAATCTGCTTCCAACGCACTTTCAGGCAGTTAATTTCAGATCATCACAACTCGCTGTGTAAACAAAATTCTCCTCATCTCCCATCTGGCTCTTTTGCCAATTACTTTCAATCTGTGTCCTCTGGTTACCAACCCTTCCACCAGTGGAAACAATTGTTCCTTGTTTACTTCATGATTTTGAACCCCTCGATGTAATCTCCCTTTAACCTTCTCTGTTCTAAGGTGAACAACCCCAGCTTCGGAAACAGGAAAACATAGGAAACATAGGAACAGGAGTAGGCAATTCAGCCCCTCGTGGCTGCTCCGCCATTTTATAAGGTCATGGCTGATCTGTGATCTAACTCCATACACCCGCCTTTGGCCAATATCCCTTTATACCTTTGATTGACAAAAAGCTATCTATCACAAATATAAATTTGGCAATTGTGCTTGTATCAATTGCTGTTTGCAGAAGAGAGTTCCAAACTTCCACCACCCTTTGTCTGTAGAAATGTTTTTTAATCTCGCTCCTGAAAGGTCTGGCTCTAATTTGAAAAATGTGCCACCTACTCCGAGAATCCCCAACCAGCGGAAATAGTTTCTCTCGATCTGGCCTATCCGTTCCCCTTAACAGCTTATGAATTTCGATCGGATCACCCCTTAACCTTCGAAACTCCAGAGAATACAACCGCAATTTGTGTCAACTCTCCTCGTAACTTAACCCTTGAGTTCTAGTAAACCTACGCTGCACTCCCTCCAAAGCCATTATGTCCTTCCGAAGGTGCGGTGCCCAGAACTGCTCACAGTACTCCAGGTGCCGTCTAACTCGGGTTTTGTAGATGTTCGCCAGGGGCTGCAGAAAACTACTGAGTTTATTTCGCATTGCTAACAAAGACACGAACTTTTGAACTGAAATGACCTGGAGTTCAGTCACGGGTCTGAGCTGGAAGGAACGGGTTTGAATTAGTTCCGCTTCTCAGGGACAAAGGAACTCTGATGAGACACCTGTCCTTATTTAGAAAAGGAGTAATGAAGTGATGCTGCCAAACCCCTTGGAACAGAGCCAATCAGGGGATGACACCGACCACTCGAGGAACTTTAAGCCAACCGGAGAAAGACAGCATCATTCGAAAATACAGACTTGGAGTGAAAACTGGAGAATTACAGGCTTGGTGCTGGTGTGTGTGCGAGACTCCGGGGAGTAACCATCGCGGAAGTCGGGACCTACGTCAAGGACGTAGAAACTTCATCAGGGACGTAGAGACGACGTCAAGAGAAAGTGAACGAAACGCCTGGCCAGCGTCAGCTCTCCATTCCGTGTTAATGTAATATCCTTTCTATTCTGTGACCACTCAGTGAGTGTTGTCAGAGAAACCTAGTGGGTGTGCGTTTAAATCCTAGTTTGAGCATGAAACTTTATAATCTGCTGTAAACTGCAGGCCTATATCTAACCAGACATAAAAGGTTTATCTAAATGATCTAATAACGTTCATAAAGCAAATTGAGAATTAGGAGAGAATTGACACTTCTGCTCTGTGTCCTAAGCCAATAATTGTAACCGGTGACTTCCGGTCAACATCTTTGGCGTCCCTGGGTGGGCTCGAGGATAAATCTGTCCGTTGCGTCAGCGCGAGACACGAATCAAACCGACTTTGGCAAAGTACACAGAGAACAGGAGTTTGACTCAATTCATAGCTATTAACATAAGATGACGAATAAATGGAAATCACCAAGCCCTGGGGACGTGGACTGTTTTGATTGGAAGGGACTCCTTCAAAAATACGTAATCGGAAAGTGGCCGCAATACGGGGAGTATGCAGGTCACATTGGAGACAAGGGAACGCCTGTTGGGGAGGTCCTTTGGAAAATTGCGAAAAAAAACAATGTCAGATAGGAAATTTGAAAAGATACAGAAGTCCGTAGCGATCGGATGTTTACTTGAGGAATGGAAACAATGCCGACAGCAGGCTAGGAGAGAGAGAGAGAAGAGAATCAGAAAATCCAAGACGGATTAGAAGTAGAAAATAACAAACTCCGTGAGGAGACAGCCCGCCTCAGTGAGAAGGTAACTGATCGACAGGGACAGAGAAGTGCAGATTTGATGCACATGGACCAATATCAGTTATATTGCGAAAAATTGACTCATGAAAAGAGTAAGAGAGAGGGAGAAGCCCAAGCAGCTAAAGCTGAGGTGGAGAGATGGAAACAACAATATAGTGATGTAAAAACTGCTATGAATGTGATTCACAGAGCAGGTCTGGAGAAGAGGAGTAGTACCGGCGATCGCACAAAGTGTCAGAAACTGATAGGGAGGCTGCAAGATCAGCTAGCCGCACAGAGGGGCATATTGTGTGCTTTCGCACCCAGAAGAGGTGAAGGAAGTGGTCAAGAGGATGTCGATTGGGATGATTTAGCAGACGAAGGGGATGGATACAGCAGCGGTGATGGGGAACCTCCACTAGGGGACCCACCGCCAGCATATGCTCCAGAGCCGAAAAAACCGTCTGCCCCAATGGCTCCCCTCGTAACCACTGGAGCACAGATGGGGGAAGATGGCCAGGATATGACATATTCCACCCCACTTGTGGTACAAGAACTGAGGTTCATTATGAAAGATATTGGAACGTGTGCACCTGGGGATGATCCTCGTGAGTTGTTCCTCGCGGTCAGGGAACAGAGAGCGATACATGGCTTCGACGATGCTGAGGGAGAAAATTAATCCTAATGTGCCGACACCCACATATACACTCCGCCCTACCAGAGGAACATAAACTTGGCAGAGGCACAAATGAAGCCTTAAAGGACCAGGTATTATCTCTCATGAGCAATAACAGAGGGGATCCAGTGGAGGCGATAATGAAATGCTATTAAAGAAAAGGCGAACACCCCACTGTATTTTCGGCCCACATTTTGGCGGTGTTTCATGGGGTCTACGGTACAAACTTAGACAGGGATAACTTTAAGCGGGAAGTTAGGAACCGATGGCTGAGAACACTAGTGTTGCATGGCACTGAGGAGTCGAGGAAGGCACTAGATCAGTTTGATCACGCTGATGACACACATACGGAACCCTGGATAATTAGGAAGATGGTTAGAGTATGGGAAAGGGAAATACCAAAACGATCGAAGGCATCCGGGGTAAGAGCAATGCCTGTTAAAGATCAGACGATAACCTGGAGGAATGAAGGGAGGGGACCTACCCAGTGGGAACCCCTCCAGCTTATCAGAGGAAGAGGAAACTTCTCGGGAACGGGGAGAACTCAAGGCGAGGTGTCCAAATGCTCTAACTGTGGCCAAGAGGGAGACTTCGCAAGGGACAGCCCGAACCCGAGAGGATAGAATGCAGGTCGCGGAAGAAATCAGAGCCATATCACCGAGTTCCGGGTTGTACCCCGAACTGCAACGACGGTCTCAGGCCTCTCCGTTATGGGTGTGTGACGCGCGGTTGTTTGACACGGGGAGACCCCTAGTGAATGGTAGGGTCGGAGGCCTCCCTCTTACATTCCTTTGGGACACAGGGGGATCCCGAACCACCGTTAACACCACTCAGATCAATGATATAGATTGGAAAATTCAAAACGAAATTATTCTAAGAGGATTCACAGGGCATTCACAAGTGGGATATGTGAGTGTACCGTTGTAAGTCGGTGTGGGAGACATTGTGATAGAGCATTCAGTGGTCCTTATTAATTTACACAGAGAACAATAACATATATTGGGGAGTGACTATTTGGCCAAAGCGGGATTTTGCTTCGACCCTGTTAATTGTATGATTTGGCAAATGCCTTTGGGCACAAGCAGTATGAATCACACATTCGTCACGGTGGGGGAATATCAGAAAAGGATATGCACGATCGGGGAAATGTGGATAGAACCAAGAGAAATGAGTAACGATCGTGAAGTATAACAAATTATTGCACAAACTCAATAGTTTTTGCGCGACATAAAATTGGTTGTGGGAAAATGACCGGGAGTGTGTGTATACAAGGACCAGACACCAAACCACAAAAGCAGTATGGTTTCCCAAAGCAAGCAGAAGGAGAGATAGAGAAGGTGATACAGAGTCTGCTGCAGCAAGGGATATTAAGACCAATAGCTTCTACCAATAACGCACCTATTTGGCCAGTGAGGAAACCCGACGGTAGCTGGCGACTAGCGATAGACGACAGAGAATTAAATAAAGTCACCCCGATAACAAACCCTACTGTAGCAACTAGCCCAGAGACAGTAGTTCGACAAAATGGGGATGCGCAGTGGTTTACGGTTTTGGACATAAGTAACGGTTTTTGATCTATTCCAATGGAGAAAGAATGTCAATATCAATTTGCATTTACTTTCCAAGGACAGCAATATACATGGACCGCCCTGCCGCAGGGTTTTCACAATTCCCCGTTCATATTTCACCAACGGCTGAGGGAAGGGTTAAAAGGATTCTCAAGGCCTGAATGTCTAGTGCAGTATGTAGACGACTTACTCCTCCAAACTGAAACCAACAAGGAACATTATCATCTGCCAAGGGGAATTACTGCTGTTGTCACATGACTTGAGATTAAAGATTAACCCTAAAAATGCGCAGATCATGAAACAAAAAGTTACTTACTTGGCAATGATTCTGACACCGGGACAAAGGGACATTGACAAGCGAAGGGATGAGACAGTTGGCTGACTCCCTGTTCCGCGGGATGTAAAAGGGTTAAGGTCCTTCTTGGGGTTGGTGGGATATTGCAGGGACCATATTGATGGATTCACCACAAAGGCGGCCCCGCTGATGGAATGATTAAAACAGAATGTGGCCTGGGAGTGGTAAACAGAACACACCCAGGCCATGACTGATCTAAAGCATGCACGAGCTGCTGTGCCTGCTCCAAAAAGCCCAAATGCAACTGAGCAGTTTTCATTGGAGGTGGCGACCACAGACACCACGCTCTCGGCAGTTCTATTCCAGGAGACACACGGGAAATTAAGACCATTAGCGTATGCCTCACGTATGCTCTCACCAGTAGAGCAGGGGTATACGGGATGCGAAAGACAATTGCTCGCTGTCTTTTGGGCAGTGCAGCATTTTACCTATATAGTGGGACTTAACCCACTTACAATATTAACAGAACACACCCCCGTACAGCTCCTGTTAGACGGAAGGTTTGAGGATGGTTCAGTTCGCCAAATTAGAATCGCTAGATGGACATTGTTGCTCCAAGGGAGAAATATAAACGTAAAGGGGGTAAAAACCACAACTATGTTCGCAGACAACTGAGTTTATCAGGGAAAAAAACATGAGTGTCAACGGATGATAGCAAATGACCCCAAGGTCCCATTTGTATCAAAACAAAAGGGAATGGGTAAGACGGGGCCTGAAAGCAGAATGACAAAGGAAACAGGAAAGGCAGAACCTTATTTTATTTTTTTTGTGGATGGCTCTTCATCAGTACAGGATTGGGAAAGGAGAACTGGCTGTGGGATATACATGGAGGATGACCACGGACAGGAAAGATTTAGTGCGGCTCCGAAATTACCTAACACTATGAGTGCGCAGGTAGCAGAACCATCAGCCAATCATATGTGGTTGTTCACCCGGAATATTTTCCGCCCAGATCAGTCATATATTCTAATAGCATGTATGTTTGTAATAGCCTCACAGAACATTTGCCCCTATGGGAAGCGAGAGGATTTGTCTCAGCGGATGGAAGGCCCCTTCCGTCAGCCCCGCAATTACGGTACATCTTTGAAGAAAGGATATGGGGTCACAAAAGTGAAAACTCATTCAAAACTATCTCCCGAAGGGAACAGGAATTCTGATGAATTGGCCAAACAAGGTGCTGTAAGTTGACAGGAATGGCAGCCACCGGTTGGGGCAATCGGGGGCCAGAAAGAGAAGCAGGTCAAAGAAATGGATTTAACCGAGGAGCAAAAGAAAGACGGAGAATTTAAAAAAAATAATAGAAGGAGCAACGGCACAAGGGGGTCTATATTCAAGACGGAGTGGTTTTGTGTGAAGGAAAATTTGTGGTGCCAGAGGGGGGACGAAACCAAATAATCCACTGGTACCATGACTTATGGGGACATAAAGGGACGGAAAGCACCCTAGATAGGATGAAGGAAGTGTGCTGGTGGCCCGGAATGACAGGTGACGTGGAACACTATTTCAAGAATTGTTTGATCCGTGCACAACACAACCCCGATAGAAACGTTAAGAAAGGGGCCCTCCGACATACTAGACCAGTCGAAGGGTCGTGGACTAATTTACAGATAGACTATATGGGACCGCTTCCCCCCACTCCAGGAGGATACAAGTACATTCTAGTAATAGTGGATACCTTCACTAAATGGGTGGAAGCTTTTCCGGCCAGAACAAACACAGCCAAAGTTACTATTAGAAAAGGTGTTCACCCGTTGGGGATAACCCCGAAGCATCGAATCGGATCAGGGAACACATTTTACAGCCCAAGTAATGCAAGATGTTATGACCCTTTTTGGAGTCAGACAGAGATTTCACATACCCTGTCGACCACAGTCTAGTGGAATTGTGGAATGAATGAATCGGACATTGAAAAACATGACAGCCAAAATGGTGCAGCAGCGCAAGACAACCTGGCAGGTGGTTCTGCCCTTTGTGCTGATGATAGTCCGGAATACCGAAACTCATGAGAGGAAGGGACATGAGGGGAATGGAGGGGTTGGTAGGTTTGGATTTGTCTGAACCCGAGGTAGACCACATTATATCAGAAAAATGAATACAAAAGCTAGTTGAAACAGTAAACGAAGCAAATTATGTAGCCGCTCACCGACAAGGAAAGAAGAAACAGCAAAGCAAGGCTTATTTCGATGCAAAAGCCAGTCCGATAGAGTTGAGCCCCGGGCAGAGAGTACTGATTAGAATACAACAGCTCACCTCATTCTTGAGTCCAAAGTTTGCCGGTCCCTATGAGATCGTAGACAAAGCTAGCCCATCTGTAAACAGGATATTAACGGCACCAGATAAGAGTGGCTGGTGCCACATTAATCAGCTAAAGTTGGTGGGAGAAAAACAAGATAATCACCATTGGCCTGTGCTGCTCGATGATAACAATGTTCCGAATTCTGAAGGTCAGGGAGATCAAGAACAGGACCAGCTACAGGTCCAAGATTAGGTGACTGAAAATAAAAATTGATACTGTCCGTTCACATGCAGAGGCGAATCCAGGGAAAAAAACGAAAGGGACATAAAACAAAAAGGGGGAATAAGTGGTTTAGAAGAAACGGACGGTTAGAATCTGAAACAAATTGGGAACAGGATATGGACGGTCTAGCTCCGTATATGGAGAGACTGGACTTGTGAAAGTACCTAAAAGAAACTGTAAATAAGAGCAGAAATTACACTTGTTTATTACAGGTCCAGCCTAGAATGAAGGGGATAATGCATATTGTTGCTATCGGATTGACCATCATCAGAACTGCGGTTGAAACTGCCTCGGAGCCGTCACGACGAATGAACGTGCCAGAACGGTGTCGGCGATGGAGGGATATCCTGAGACCAGGAACAACTTTGCTCTGCAGAATAAGACAGTCCGAACCAACAAAGGGAAAAGAGAGGAATTAAATGTGTATTATACGGGAGTGGATTGGTTAGCGTGCCCTGGAAAGACTTTGGGTATACCGGAGGGAGCGGCAGTCCAAACGCCATAAAACACTTATTTATCCACCTCCTTAGGAGACAGTTAAGCAGGAACGAGTTCAGGTCAGTAAAAAAACAGGAAAAAGAGAGGGCTATTAGAACTAGCAGGGGCAGGTCATGCATCGGGAGTGGCAACAGTCAACACGTTGGACATAGCAGAATTGGAAAATCAGATACAATCCCTCCAGCAGAAAATGCAGGTTATTACAGGAGAGGGTTATCGGGATCAAATACGAGACAGCCAAATAGGTCAGAATGCATCACCAGTGACCCTACACACAGTAAAATTGCAGAAACCTTTACAGGATACAATAAATTTGAACATTGACCGTACGGCTAATACTTCATAGGAGTCCCATAAGGCCGAGACGTGTGCCATATATACTAGCTGGGTGTTGACTATGATTGGTACTAATTTGTTACAGCTCAATACAAACCAAGTTCTAGACTGGGTGTCGGATGAACAGTTAGAGAAATGAGTCGGAGAAGAAACACCTCTATGCCTCCTCAGAAGTTTAACCTTAACTAATAGGGTGTTCGGTACCTGTCCTGAGGAGAAAGGGAAATATTACGTTGGGGCGGTGTTTCATATTCCCCGGCATGGAGGCAATTTGACCTACCCTTTAAAAAGAGTTCATAACGTGGGCAAGTATCATGAGGGTACTTGGATATCTTTGAGCAGTCAACCATCTCATGCTATTGTAATGGACGGTGCTGAGAAAGGGGTAGATTTGTCAAAGTGTCAACAAGGAGGGAATCACTTGGCCTGTCCAGAAGAGACAACGAGACAGAGACTTACAAATTGCGGGCTCAGTACTTATGAAAATTGTTCATTGTCCATTTTGCCGGTTAACAACCAGTCCTTTTTACAATACGCCCTTGTGGGACAAGCGTATTACATTGCCACAGCGGCTATGAACTGTAATAAAGGATGGAAACAGTGCCCTCTGGAAGGACACAATGTGGCCATTAACAACGTGACCTCAGACCTGGTTGTCGATGGACAATTTCTGCCTAAGCCAATAATGAGGATGGTAATAAACGAAAACCTCACAGTCCAACGTACCAATAAAGACCAAGATCTTCCACACTTGACTGCAGATTGGACGCAAATGGCGGAGGAAGCCAATGAGTTAACTGAACACACTAAAGTAATTGAAACTCATGCTGATAAAGCAGATGAACTGCTGCGGGAACCTGGGTTCTGGGATAAGTTTTGGAATTGGGGATCGAATGTTCAAATACAACCATGGGTCAGGATTATATCACATAGAATCATAGAATCATAGAATCATAGAAGTTACAACATGGAAACAGGCCCTTCGGCCCAACATGTCCATGTCGCCCAGTTTATACCACTAAGCTAGTCCCAATTGCCTGCACTTGGCCCAATAGTTATTTGTGCCGTTAATGCACATAAAATCACATACTGCTGTAGTTGTGATTTTATGTGCATTAACGGCACAAATAACTACGTATGGGTATGATCTTGTGGCCATTACATAAATATGGCTGCAGCGTGATAACGACTGGGAATTAAATATGCCAGGGTATTTAACAATCAAGAAGGGCAGGCAGGAAGGAAGGGGAGGTGGGGTGGCTATGTTAACAAAGGAAGGAATCACTGTAATACAGAGAAATGATATTGTGACAAAGGATCAGGAGAATGAAACAGTTTGGGTAGAGATAAGGAATAATAAGTGGAAAAAAAGCATCAGTGGGCGTAGTATATAGGCCTCCGAATAGTTGCAACAGTGTTGGAAGAAGTATTAATCAGGAAATAGTCGGGGCATGTAATAAGGGAACCGCTATAATTATGGGGGATTTGAACGATCATATTAACTGGACAAATCAAATTGGGCAGGGCAGCCTTGAGGAAGAGTTTATTGAGTGTATTCGGGATGGATTTCTTGAGCAGTATGTAACTGATCCTAAAAGGGGGCAAGCAACCTTGGACCTGGCCCTGTGTAATGAGCCTGGATTAATTAATAATGTCCTAGTTAAGGATCCCCTTGGAATGAGTGACCATAACATGGTTACATTCCATATCCAATTAAAAGGTGAGAGGTTTGGTTCCCAAACAAGCGTACTGAGCTTGAATAAAGGAGACTATGATGGTGTGAGAGCGGAATTGATTAAAGTGGCCTGGGAAAATAGATTAAAGGGTAAGACAGTACATGCGCAGGTGTTCATTTCATGAGTTATTTTACAACTTTCAAAAAATATATATTCCACTGAGGAAAAAAGGGTGCAAAAGAAATGACAGCCATCCGTAGCTAAGTAAAGAAATTAAGGATAGTATCCGTCTAAAAACAAGGACATATAAGGTAGCCAAACTTAGTGGGAGGACAGAAGATTGGGAAGTCTTCAAAAGACAGCAAAAAGTAACTAAAGGATTGATTTAGAAAGGGAAGATAGATTATGAAAATAAATTAGCAAGAAATATAAAAACAGATAGCAAGAGTTTCTACAGTTATATAAAAAGAAAAAGGGAGGCTAAGGCAAACGTAGGTCACTTAGAGGATGAGACCGGGAAATTAATGGTGGGAAACATGGAGATGGCAAAAATGCTCAACAAATATTTTGTTTCAGTCTTTATGGTAGAGGACACGAAGAATATCCCAACACTGGACAAACAGGGGGCTCTTGGTTGAGGGGGGGGGGGGGGGGCGGTGGAGGAACAACATACGATTAAAATCATTAATGAATTGGTACTCAGTTAATTAACGGGACTCAAGGTGGATAAATCCCCTGGAACTGATGACGTACATCCTAGGATCTTGAGGGAAGTGGCAGTGGAGATTGTGTGCTTTGGTAATAACTTTACAAAATTCTCTGGACTCGGCAAAGGTCCCGGCAGATGGGAAAACTGCTAATGTAACACCCTTATTTAAAAAGGTTAGTAGGCAGAAGGCTGGAAATTATAGACCAGTTAGCCTAACATCTTTAGTGGGTAAAATTTTGGAGTCAATTATTAAGCAGACAGTAGCGGAACATTTGGATAAACATAACTTAATTGGACAAAGTCAGCATGGCTTGATGAAAGGGAAGTCATGTCTGACAAATTTGCTTGAGTTCTTTGAGGACATAACGTACAGGGTGGATAAAGGGGAACCAGTGGGCGTAGTGTATTTGGACTTCCAGAAGGCATTTGACAGGGTGCCAAATAAAAGCTTATTGCTCAAGATAAAGAATCACTGGATTGGGGGTAACATTCTGGCATGGGTGGAGGATTGGTTATCTCATAGGAAGCAGAGAGGTGGGATTAATGGTTCATTCTCGGACTGGCAACCAGTAGCCAGTGGTGTTCCGCAGGGGTCGGTGCTGCGTTCCCAACTCTTTACAATCTATACTAACGATGCCGTTAATATCCTGTAACGTATCAAAGTTTGCAGATGATACAAAGATGGGAGTGAAAGTAGAGAGTGAGGAGGACATAAAAACCTTCAAGGGGACATATACAGGCTGTGTGAGTGGGCGGAGATTTGGCAGATGCAATACAATATTGGAAAATGAGAGGTTATGCACTTTGGCAGGAAAAATCAGAGAGCAAGTTATTATCTTAATGGCGAGGAATTGGAAAGTATTGCAGTACAAAGGGATCGGGGGGTCCTAGTGCAAGAAAATCAAAAATTTAGTGTGCAGATGCAGCAGGTGATCAAGAAGGCCAACGGAATATTGGCTTTTATTGCTAGGGGGATAGAATATAAAAACAAGGAGGTATTGCTGCAGTTATATAAGGTATTGGTGAGACCGCACCTGGAAAACTGCATACAGTTTTGGTGTCCATACTTAAGAAAATACATACTTGCTCTCGAGGCAGTACAAAGAAGGTTCACTCGGTTAATCGCGGGGATGAGGGGGTTGACATATGAGGAGAGGTTTAGTAGATTGGGACTCTACTCATTGGAGTTCAGAAGAATGAGAGGCGATCTTATTGAAACATATAAGATTGTGAAGGGGCTTGATTGGGTGGATGCGGTAAGGATGTTCCCAAGGATGGGTGTAACTAGAACTCGGGGGCATAATCTTTGAATAAGGGGCTGCTTTTTCAAAACTGAGATGAGTAGAAACTTCTTCACTCAGAGGGAAGTAGGTCTGTGGAATTTGCTGCCCCAGGAAGCTGTGGAAGCTACATCATTAAATAAATTTAGAATAGAAAATGACAGTTTCCTGGAAGTAAATGGAATTTGGGGTTCCGGGGAGCGGGCAGGAAATTGGAAATGAATTTAGATTTGAGATTAGGATCAGATCAGCTATGATCTTATTGAATGGCGGAGCAGGCTCGATGGGCCGATTGGCCTGCTTCTGCTTCTATTTCTTATGTTCTTATTAATACTTGTCATATTCAATGTATATCAGCTTGGAAGGTGGAAAAATAAAATTTTGCAACAATTGAGTGTTAGTGCTGTAATGAAACAGAAGAAGCGCTCATCAATTTTAGGACGCTGTGTGAAGTATATTGTACACGTTTTAAAAAAATATTTTTTCCATTACCATTTATATTTTTTGTATAACCATATTATATCGCGGATGTAACGTTCCCATTGGGGGACAATGACAACCTCAGGAGTGGTACACAGAAAGGGTGAATAATGATCCTCAGATAAGCATCTTAAGATCAAAAGGGGGGAGATGTTGGCCAGGGGCTGCAGAAAACTACATGAGTTTATTTCGAATTTCTGACACTCAGGCAAAGAGACTAACTTTTGAACTGAAGTGACCTGGAGTTCAGTCAAGGGTCTGAGCTGGCCGGAACCGGTTTGAATTAGTTACGCTTCTAAGGGACAAAGGAGCTCTGATGAGACACCCGGCTTATTTAGAAAAGGAGTAATGAGGTGATGCGACCTTACCCTTGGAACAGAGCCAATCAGGGGATGACACCGACCATTCGAGGGACTTGAAGCCAACCGGAGCAAGACAGCATCATTCGAAAAGACAGAATTGGAAATAAAACTGAAGAATTGCAGACTTGGTGCCAGGGTTTGTATGCGAGACTCTGGAGACTAACCATCGCGGAAGTAGGGACCCTACGTCAGGCACGTGGAGACGACGTCAAGAGAGCGAGAAGGAAACGCCTGGCCAGCGTCAGCTCTCCTTTCCGGGTAATATAATATCCTTTCTATTCCGTGACCACTCAGGGAGTGTTAGTCAGAGAAACCTCGTGGGTGTGCGTTTAAATCCTAGTTTGAGTATAAAACTGTATAACCTGCTGTATACTGCATGCCTATATCTATCCAGACGGAAAAGCGGTATGTACGAGAGTTAATAACGTGAATAAAGCGAATTGGGAATTCAGAGAGAATTGGCCTTCTCCTCTGTGTACGAAGCTAATAATCGTATCCGGTGACCTCCGGTCAACACCATGTTGACTGTCCTTGATTAATCCGACCAATCGATGAGATCAGTGATGTGTCCAGGCTGGATATTGACAGTGTAGCTGAGATCACTGATGTGACTGGGGTAGATATTGACAATGCAGGTGAGCTCATTGACGTGACTGGGGTGGATATTGACAGTGTAGGTGAGGTCATTGATGTGATAGGGTGGATATTGACAGTGCAGATGAGTTCATTGATATGACTGGGGTGGACATTAACAATGTTGATGAGGTCATTGATGTGACTGGGGTGGATATTGACAGTGTAGGTGAGGTCACTGATGTGTCTGGGCTGGATATTGACAGTGTAGGTGAGGTCAGTGATGGCTCTCCGTTGGATATCGGCGGTATAACTCGGATCAGAGACATCTCTGGGTTAAATATTTGGAGTGTAGATGAGATCAATGATATATCCGGTTGGGATATTGACAGCGTAGGGGTGGTCAGCGCTGTGTCTGGGCTGGATGTTGACAGTGTAGGTGAGGTCAGTGATGTGTCTGGGCTGGATATTAACTATAACTCAGATCAGAAACATCTCTGGGTTAAATATTTGGAGTGTAGATGAGATCAATAATATATCCGGTTGGGATATTGACAGTTTAGGTGAGGTCAGTGATGTGTCTGGGTTGGATATTTTGAATGTAGGTGAGGTCAGTGATGTGTCTGTGTTGGATATTGACAGTGTAGGTGAGGTCAGTGATATATTGAGAGTGTAGGTGAGGTCAGTGATGTGTCTGGGCTGGATATTGTCAATGTAGGTGAGGCCAGTGATGTGTCTGGGTTGGGTATTGACAGTGTCGGTGAGATCAGTGACGGCTCTCCGTTGGATATCGGCGGTATAACTCAGATCAGAGACTTCTCTGGTTTAAATATTTTGAGTGTAGATGAAATCAATAATATATCCGGTTGGGATATTGAGAGTGTAGCTGAGGTCATTGATGTGTCTGTGTTGGATATTGACAGTGTATGTGAGGTCAGTGACGGCTCTCCTTTGGATATCGGCGGTATAACTCAGATCAGAGACATCTCTGGGTTGAATATTTGGAGTGTAGATGAGATCAATAATATATCCGGTTGGGATATTGACAGTGTCGGTGAGGTCAGTGATGGTCTGTGTTGGATATTGACAGTGAAAGTGAGGTCAGTGATGTGTCTGGGCTGGATATTGACAGTGTAGGTGAGGTCAGTGATGGCTCTCCGTTGGATATCGGCGGTATAACTCGGATCAGAGACATCTCTGGGTTAAATATTTGGAGTGTAGATGAGATCAATGATATATCCGGTTGGGATATTGACAGCGTAGGGGTGGTCAGCGCTGTGTCTGGGCTGGATGTTGACAGTGTAGGTGAGGTCAGTGATGTGTCTGGGCTGGATATTAACTATAACTCAGATCAGAAACATCTCTGGGTTAAATATTTGGAGTGTAGATGAGATCAATAATATATCCGGTTGGGATATTGACAGTTTAGGTGAGGTCAGTGATGTGTCTGGGTTGGATATTTTGAATGTAGGTGAGGTCAGTGATGTGTCTGTGTTGGATATTGACAGTGTAGGTGAGGTCAGTGATATATTGAGAGTGTAGGTGAGGTCAGTGATGTGTCTGGGCTGGATATTGTCAATGTAGGTGAGGCCAGTGATGTGTCTGGGTTGGGTATTGACAGTGTCGGTGAGATCAGTGACGGCTCTCCGTTGGATATCGGCGGTATAACTCAGATCAGAGACTTCTCTGGTTTAAATATTTTGAGTGTAGATGAAATCAATAATATATCCGGTTGGGATATTGAGAGTGTAGCTGAGGTCATTGATGTGTCTGTGTTGGATATTGACAGTGTATGTGAGGTCAGTGACGGCTCTCCTTTGGATATCGGCGGTATAACTCAGATCAGAGACATCTCTGGGTTGAATATTTGGAGTGTAGATGAGATCAATAATATATCCGGTTGGGATATTGACAGTGTCGGTGAGGTCAGTGATGGTCTGTGTTGGATATTGACAGTGAAAGTGAGGTCAGTGATGTGTCTGGGCTGGATATTGTCAATGAAGGTGAGGTCAGTGATGTGTCTGGGTTGCATATTGACAGTGTAGGTGAGGTCAGTGACGGCTCTCCGTTGGATATCGGCGGTGTAACTCAGATCAGTGACATCTCTGGGTTGAATATTTGGAGTGTGGATGAGATCAATAATATATCCGGTTGGGATATTCACAGTGTCGGTGAGGACAGTGATGTCTCTGTGTTGGGTATTGTCGGTGTAGGTGAGGTCAGTGATGGGCCTTAGTTGGGTATTAACAGTATAGTTGAGATCACTGATGTGTGTGTTGGATATTGACAGGATAGATGCAGAAAGGATTTTCCCCTGGCTGGAGAGTCGAGAAAGAGAGGACATAGTCTCAGGATATGGGGTCGGCCATTTAAGGCTGAGATGAGGAGGAATTTCTTCACTCAGAGGGCTGTGAATCTTTGGAATTCTCTACCCCAGAGGGCTGTGGATGCTCAGTCGTTGAATTTATGAAAGGCTGAGATCGGTAATTTTTTGGACTCGAGAGGAATCAAGGGAAATGGGGATTGGGCGGGAAAGTGCTGTTGAGGTCGAAGATCAGCCATGTTCTTATTGAATGGCGGAGCAGTCTCGAGGGGCCGAATGGCCTACTCCTGCTCCTATTTGTTATGTTCTTGTGTCAGTGTTGTGTCTGAGTTGGAAGGAAGTGCAGGTGAGATCAGTGATGCAGACACATTCTCTCTTTCTTTCTCTCTGTCTTTCTTGCTATCTGTCTCAGTCTCTCTCTGTCTCAGTCTCAGTCTCTCTGTCTCTGTCTCTCACTCTGTCTGCGTCTATCCCTCACTGTCTCTCTATCTGTCTCTATCTCTCTCTCTCTCTCAATGTTTTCCTCTATCCCTCACTCTCTGTCCTTCTATCCTCGTCTCTCTCTCTCCCTCTCTCTCTCTCACTCTCACTCTCTATGCCCCCCTCTTTCTCTATCCCTCACGCTCTATCCTTCTCTGTCTCTCTCTGTCTCTCTCTGTCTCTCTCTGGTGTATCGGTACCTCTATGTGGTCCAGCAGCTCATGTCCTGTTGCTCGCGGTTTCCTATTTTAACGCAGCGGTTCTACGCTGTCCAATCTCTCTCTCTCTCTGGTATGTAATGGTCCCTGATTACTTGCAGTTTGTTTCAGTGTCTGTGTTAATGTTACCCTATCTTGTCTCAATTTTCTGTCTTTTAACGGATGAACCCTGACTGGGGACTTTCCAACAGATGCTGCCAATATCTGCTTGTAGATTTCAGGAGCCGGGCTGTGTCCAAACATCATGTTTTTAGGATTCAGTCACCAATCCCCGTGGAACTCGTTCCGCTTCGCATTTCCACCTTTTATGGTGAAACGGGCAGTTAAACGAGCCGGTTATTCAGCTGAATGTACAAGATTATCACGTGGTGTTTAATTGACAAGAATGTAATGACTGGATTTCGCAAGATTCCCCATCTATTGTGCACTCGTTTAAATATAATGTTATACAATGCTGTTGACAGCATTACCAAACTGCTGTGTGCAACTGACTGCAGGGTACATGATGTAACCTCCCCACTCTCTCCCCGCCTCGCGGGAGTTTCCTCCTCTCGAGATATAGGAGCTCTCCTCAATGCATCGTGTGAGAGGAGCTGGGAGTGGGAGTGGGACTGGGTGTTGGAGTGAGAGTGTCTTGGAGTGGGACTGGGAGTGGGAGTGAGAGGGGCTGTGACTCGGCTTGGGACTGAGACTGAGAACGAGAAGGGCTGGGAGTGGGAGTGAGAGGGATTGGAATTGGGAGCGAGGGGCTGCAGCACAACCGACTCATGCTATGGACTACAGACTGTTAATGAGGATTGTCTACCCTATAATTGCTGCTGTTTCTATCCCAGGTAAGTGACTGTGTGTTGCTGCTGTTGCTGATTATGTAAGATTGTGGTCTTCAAGTGTTTGTCCTATTTGTGATATCAGTTCAACCAATGCCACATTTCCCATGATCACTGAACTCCTTTACTCAAAATATACTGAAGGGAATCTCCAGTGTAAGTGCCGCTGCCCCGCGGATCTGTCGAACAAACTTTGATCCAGACCGAGCCCTGCTCCAGATGACAGGTTTTTGATTGGGTCTGAGCTCAGCACTGACTGCAGCAAACGGATCCTGACAGATGCACTTTCTGCTCAGTCTGTGCCGGTCACTTGTTCCACCCGTTTCAGTTTCGCGCATCCTGCTTTCCCGCTCGGTTCTCGTTTAATGCAATAACTTGAAGCAACAGGTTAGCAATAACATCAGCCAAATTCGATTATATCGCCAATCATTGCTTTGGAACGGTTTAATATTGTGATTAACGGGCGTTGCTCTGGTTACTTTGAGCAGTACAGATTGACTGAGATCCTCCCATCTCTTTCTGTCTGCCTTGTCTGACTCTATCTCACTCCCTCTCTGCTTCTCTCTCTCTCCCTCTCTCTCCCCCTGTCTGTCTTTCTCTGGGTGTATGTTTCTGTCTCGCTTTCATTATCTCTCTCTCTCTCTCTGCCTCTGTCTGTATCTCTCTGTGCGTCTGTCTCTGTCTCTGACTATCTGTCTCTCTCTCTGCGTCCCTCTATGTCTCTGACTCTCTCTCTGTCTTGCACTCTGTCTCTCTTTTTCTCTCTCTCTCTGTCTCTCTTTCTCTGTCTCGCTCTCTGCCTCTCTCTTTTCTCTCCCTCTCTCTCACTCTCGCCATTTCACTCTTTCTCTGAATCGTTCTCTGTCTCTATTTCTATTTTTCTCTCTGTCCTCTGAGTTCACTGCCCTCCTGTGCACCCTTAATCTCTCCCTCCATATAAACTCCCCTTCCTATATTCACAGTCACCCCCTCGACCTTGCCATCTCACGTGGCCTCACTACTCCCATCATGGATAAGACCATCTCTGATGACTTATTTGCCACCATCTCCATCCACACCCCCTTTCACCCTCCCAACCCCACTCCCTTCAATGTTTCCACTGGAAAAAAAAACTCTCCCCACGTCACTTACAACGGCCCTTTCAAATTCCCAACTGTTTCACCTTTGACCCGACATTTACTACGACATTTATGCAACTACCGAACTGCGCAATCGTACCCTCACCTTCACCTTTGGTGCCATTGTCCCCATTAAAACCATTACTCTCTCTCACCCTGGTCGTTCCCTCGAGTATGGCCCTCATCTCCAGTCCCTTAAGTCCAAGGGATACGGACTTGAACGTTGCTGGCGGACGACTGGTTTATCCATTCATCACCAGATCTCTGTTCCAGTACCACTTTTCGAGTCGTGCCCTCTGGTTTATATTGCCTCTCCTCGTTCTTCCTACTGAAATGTATCACTTCGCATTTTACTGCATGACATTTCATACACTGCCACGTGTCTATCCGTGCCCTCGGATCATCTGCTTTATTCATTTTATTCCTTGCATTGAGGTATATATCTTTAAGCTCTGCCAAACACCTTTGTTGTTTATTTTCTAACCTTTGTTCCCTCTGCCTTCCAAACTCAATGACTAATTTTCTGCCTTCCATCTCCAGTTGTGATTCTGTCCCATCTGGATTCTCACTCAGGTTCCCATCCCCCGACCAAGCTAGTTTAAACCCTCCCCAACAGCATTAGCAAACTTCCCTGCAGAGGTATTAATCCCTGCCCTGTTGAGGTGCGAACCGTCTGGCCTGTACAGGCCCCACCTCCACCCAGAACCGATACCAATCCCCAGGAATCTAATGCCCTCCTTCCTGCACCATCTCTCCAGCCACGCATTCATCTGCTCTTTCCTCCTATTTCTAGACTCGCAAGCTCGTGTCACCGGTAGCAATCCAGAGATTACTACCTTTGATGTTCTGCTTTTCAATTTATTTTCTAACTCCATAAAATCTGCCTGCAGGAACTCATCCCTCTTTCTACCTATGTCGTTGGTACCGATATGGGCCAAGGCCTTTGGCTGTTTACCCTTTCCCTCCAGAATGTTCTGCAGCCACTCAATGACATCCTTGACCCCGGCATCAGGGAGGTAACAAACCATCCCGGAACCACATAGGTGGCCGCAGAAACGCCTGTCTGCTCCTATAACAATAGAATCCCCAATCATTATTGCTCTACTGACTCAAGGCTCAGTACCAGGTCCTTTGCTTTTTGTGGTATATTTTAATGATTTGAATAAAATGATTGAGAAGTTTGCAGATGATACACAAAATGGCCTTGGGGTTGATTGTGAGGAGGAAAGCTGTAGAAAGCAGGAAGATATCAATGGACTGATCAGGTGGGCAGGAAAGTGGCAAAATGGAATTCAATCTGGATTTGGGGAAAGCGAACAAGGCAAAGGAGTACACATTAAATGGGAGGATAATGAGAGTTGCAGAGGAAGTGAGGAAACTTGGAGTGCACGGCCACAGATCCCTGAAGGCAGCAGGACAGATGGAAAAGGTGGCTGAGAAGGCATCTGGAATACTTTCCATTGTTAGTCAAGGCATAGCAAATAATACCAGAGTGGTTGTACTGCAATTGTATACAATAATGGTTAGGTCACAGCTTGAGTACTGCGTACAGTCCAGGTCAACAAATTACAGGAACGATATGATTGCATTGTACAGAGTACAGAGGAGATTTACAAGGATGTCGCCAGCAAAAGAGAATTTTAGGTATGTGGAAAGATTGGATCGGCTGGAGTTATTCTCTCTGGTAAAGGAGAGGCTGAGGGGTGATTTAATCGAAGTGTACAAAATTATGAGGGTCCTATATAGAGTGGATAGGAAGGAACCATTTTCATTAGCAGAGGGGTCAATAACCAAGATACATAGATTTTAAGTAATTGGTAGATGGATTATATGGGAGCTGAGGAAAAATCTTTTCACCCAGAGGGTGGTGGGGATCTGGAACTCACTGCCTGAAAGGGTGGCAGAGGCGGAAACCCTCAATTCATTTAAAAATATCTGGATGTGCACCTGAAGTGACGTAACTTACAGGGTACGGACCAAGTGGTGGAAAGTGGGATTCGGCTGGATGGCTCATTTTCGGCCGGCGCGCACACAATGCGCAGAATGGCCTCCTTCCCTGCTGTAAATTTTCTATGATTCCATGATATCTCATCCCTAACTTCTTTTAAGATGCGCGGATGCAATCCATTTGGACCAAATGATGAAGCTTGGAGTTTTATCCTCTCTGAGCTTGATCATTTTTTCAATTATCTCCTCCATATCCATCTTAAATATCTTTATTTCTTTTTCGATCTCTTCTTCAAATGTCATGTCCACCTCGTTGGTAAATAATGAAGTAATGTGACTATTCAATATTTCAGCTATTTTGCTGTTGATACCTGTGAATGTATCTTGTGCACCCGTTAGTGGCTCTATCCCGATCCTGATCTTTCTTTCGTTATTTATGTGTTCGTATGATACTTAACTATTACTTTTTATATTCCTTGATAATTTAATCTCGTAGTTTCTCTTTACTTTCCTAATTCTTTCTTGACTTCTTCAATAACTTCTTCGGATTCCCTTTTGTCATCCTCCCCTGTATTGTCGATGCACTTAGTGTACGTGTTTCTCTTTGGTGTCAATTTTACACTTGTCTCTTCATTCGTCCATGGTGTTTCATTACTGGCTAGTTTGTTCTTGATTTTTTTTCAGGAATATGTTTTTCCTGAACTCTACTGATCACTTTTTAAGTATTTCCCACTGCTGCTCTATCTCTTTCTTTGTCAAAAACTTTTTCCAGTTAACCTTCCCCAGTTCAATTGTCCTCCCCTCAAAATTCGCTTTTTCTCCAATCTATTACTTTGGTCTTTGTCTTACTTATGTCTTTCTCAATCATTACTTTAAACCTTATTGTGTCATGATCGCTTTTGTCTAGATTTCCCCTAAACTTACTTCCCTAATCTGTTCCGGTCCATTTCTCATCACTGGATCCAGCAGTGATTCCTCTCTTGTAGGGCTTCTCACATACTCGGTAAGAAAGTAGTCCTGTATTAACTGTAAAAACTCCATTCCCCTTTCCCCACCTCTTCTTGCCAGTTTTTTTGAAGGTAATTAAAATACCCCATGATTTATTATTTGATTTTATTGCTCATTTCATAGATTTGACTGCATATTTCTCACTCCACTTCCCTTCCACTATTAGGTGAACTGTAGAATATCCCCATTAATGTGACCGATCCGTTCTTAACGTTTGTCTCAATTGATGTAGATTATGTTTCTGTCTTAACATTTGTGATGTCCCATTTTGCCACTGCCATTATGTTGTCTGATTAATACAACTACCCCACCACCCCTGCTTCCTTCCTTATCCTTTCTAAATACGTTTTCTCCTACAATATTTAATTGTCGGTCGTTTTACTTTTGTAGCCATGTTTCAGTTATCCCCACTACACCTGGCTCCTCACTATGAATTATCACCTCCAGTTCCCCCGTTTTGTTTCGGATGCTGTCCACATTGCTGTACAGGCAATTTTTTTTTTACTATTTGTTGCCCTCGCTTTATTTTAAACAGTAATTTTCTCCTGATATTGTATAACTGCATGGTACAATACAAAGGGAGTGTAGCAACAGAGATCCGGGAATTAACGTGCACAAATCTTTTCAGGAGGCAGGACAAGTTTATAAGTCTATTAAAAAGCAGACCGGATCCTTGGGGTTATAAAAAGGACGTAATGTATAAAAGCAAGAAGTTATGCGAAACATTTATAAAACACTGTTTCGGCCTCAGCTGGAGTATTGTGTTCAATTCTAGGCGCCACACTTAGGAAGGATGTCAAGGCCTTAGAGAGGGTGCAGAGGAGATTTACTGGTATGGTATGAGGGATGAGGGACTTCAGTTTTGTGGAGAGGCTGGAAAAGCTGGTGTTGTTCTCCTTAGCACAGAGAAGGTTAAGGGGAGATTTGATAGAGGTGTTCAAAATAATTAACGGATTTGATAGAGTAAATAAGGAGAAACTGATTCCGGTGACAAAAGGATCAGTTACCTGAGGTCACAGATTTAAGGTAATCGGGAAAAGAACCAGAGGCGAGATGAGCAGAATTTTACTTACGCAGCGAGTTGTTAAGATCTGGAATGCGCTGCCTGAAAGAGCGGTGGAAGCAAATTCAACAGTAACTTTCAAAAGGGAATTGGATAAATACCTGAAGGGGAAACATTTGCAGAGCTATGGGGAATTGGCAGAGGAATGTGACTAATTGGGTTCTCTTTCAAAGAGCCGGCACAAGCATGACGGGCTGAATGACCTCCTTATGTGCTGTATGATTCTATGATTCTATGATATATGTTTCGTAGATGCAAGATTATTGTAGGAGGTTTAGTAGAGAGGGAAGGAGAATCATCTTCACACAGAGAGTGGAATTCACTTCCAGGGTTAGTCGTTGAAGCAGTAACTATGTCAACATCCAAGGTAGACTGGATGGATAGATCAAGGAAAAGGGACTGAAGGGATAGGGGACAGGGTGTGGACATGCGATGAGGACTATTTGCTCGTGTGGAGGATGAATGCCAAGGCGGGCTGGATGAGCCAAATGGCCTGTTTTCCTGTTGTAACTTCAACATATTCATATAAATACTAATCCAGCAAATATTCTGCCCACTGTCTTGCTGAAACAACATCGTTGTTGATGTCACGAAATGAACCATGATACTATATTGTATCTTTGACATTAAATTATGTCCCTAACTCTATCTATCCACAGATAAGACAGTTAGCAGAGTCATCATGACACCAATTGCTGCTTTTCCGAGTACATTAGGTTGAACTTTAGAGTGATATAACACAATATTAGCTGTTAGGGTTAATGAAAATAATTTAGCTCAGTTTCAGAGTTCAATTTGAGGATTGCACAATGTTTAGTTTCGTGCAGCCGTTCAATAACACATGCTCATCATGTTCCCCAAATCAGTCCATGTAGTTTGTAAAATGCTGCTCTCTTCCTTCATCCAGAACTCGATGCACATCTTGTAAAATTTGAATTATTTCCCGAGGCAATCTGGTTTCATCTCGTATCCAAGTTATTGAATGGATTGTTCTAGTATCTAAGTTATACCATGGATAGTTCCAATGTCTAAGCTATACTATGGATAGTTCCAGTATCTAAGACATACTATGGATAGTACTAGTATATAAGCTATACGATGGATAGTTCCAGTATCTAAGCTATACTATGGTATAGCTCTAGTATCTAAGCTATGCAATCGATAGTTCTAGTATATAAGCTATACTTTGAATAATTGTAAACAATTTTACAACACCAAGTTATAGTCCAGCAATTTTATTTTAAATTCACAAGCTTTCGGAGGCTTCCTCCTTCGTCAGGTGAACGATGTGAAATGAGGAAGCTTGACGAAGGAGGAAGCCTCCGAAAGCTTGTGAATTTAAAATAAAATTGCTGGACTATAACTTGGTGTTGTAAAATTGTTTACAATTGTCAACCCCAGTCCATCACCGGCATCTCCACATCATACTTTGAATAGTTCTAGTATCTAAGCTATACTCTGGCTAGTTCCAGTATCTAAGCTATGATATGGATAGTTCTACTATCTAAGCTATGGTATGGATGGTTCTACTATCTAAGCTATAACATGGATAGTTCCATATTTAAGTTATTCTATGGATAGTGCTAATATTAAAAGCTATACTATGAATAGTAATAGTGTCTATGCTATACTATGGATAGTTCCAGTATCTGACCAATAATATGGATAGTGCTAGTATGTAAGCTATGTTACGGATAGTCCCAGTATCAAAGCTATACTATGGCTAGTTCTAGTATCTAAGGTATATGACAAGTTCTAGTATATGAGCTATAACATGGACAGTTCCAGTATGTTTGCTATGCAATGGATAGTTGCAGCATCTCATACATACAATGATTAGTTCGAGTGCCTACGCTATGCTATCGATAGCTCTAGTATCTAAGCTATAACATGGATAGTTCTATGTTTAGGTTATTCTATTTATTGTGCTAGTATCCAAGCTATACTATGGCCAGTTCCAGTATCTAAGCTATACTATAGATAGTTCAAGTATTTAAGCTATATTATGGCTTGTTCTAGTATCTAAGTTCTACTATGGATAGTTATCGTATCTAAGATGGTTCTCGTATCTTAGATATAACATTCACATTTCTATATTTAAGTTATTCCACGAAGAGTGCTAAAACCTAAGCTATAGTATGAATAGTTCTAGTTTATAAGCGATACCATGGATTGTTCTAGTATCTAAGTTATACTAAAGATAGCACTAGTATCTAAGCTATACCATGCATAGTTATGAGATCTAAGCTAAAGTACGGACGGTTCTAGTAATTAAGCTATAACATGGATATTTAAGTTATTCTCTGGGTAGTGTTAATATCAAAGCTATACTATCAATAGTAACAGTGTCCAAGCTAAGGTATGGGTAGTTCTAGTATCGAAGCCATAGTATGAATAGTTCTAGTTTCTAAGCTGTAACGTGGATAGTTCTAGTATGTAACCTATGCTATGGATAGTTCCAGCATCTCAGCCATACTATGGATAGATGTGAGGAATCTTACAACACCAGGTTATAGTCCAACAATTTTATTTTAAAATCACAAGCTTTCGGAGATTATCCCCTTCGTCAGGTGAGTGAATGAATAAGAGGTTCTCAAATCGCATATTTTATATTAGGCTGGGACACCATCACACCAATCAAAAGGTGTCATTGGTGTTCAGACAGGTTAGTTCTAGTATGTAAGCTATGCTATGGATAGTTCTAGTATCTAAGTTATATCATGTCTAATTCAAGTATTTAACTTATACCGTGGGTGGTGCGAGTATCTAAACTATACATTGGCTCGTTCTAGTATCTAAGCTATACTAGGGATTGTTCCAATTTCTCAGTCATACTATGGATGGTTCTACTATTTATCTATACTAAGGTTAGTTCAAGTATCTAAGGAATACTCTGGATGTTTCTAGTGTCTAAGCTATAATATGGATAGTTCTAGTGTCCAATTGCTGCTTTTCAGAGTACATTAGGTGGAACTTTCGTGTGACATCACAGAGTCTTAGCTGCTAGGGTTAATAAAAATAATGTAGCTCAGTTTCAGAGTTCAATTTGAGGATTGCACAATGTTCAGTTTCGTGTAGCCGGATAATAACCCATGCTCTTCATGTTCTCCAAATCAATCTATGATGTTAGTAAAATGCTGCTTACTTCCTTCTTCCGGAACTAGTTGCACATTTGGTAACAATTGAATTATTTCAGGTGGCAATTTGGTTTCATCGAGTATATAAGCTATACGACGGATAGTTCTGGTATCTAAGCTATACTGTGGGTAGTTCTGGTATCTAAGCTATACTGTGGGTAGTTCTGGTTTCGAAGCTATACTGTGGATAGTTCCAGTATCTAAGCTATAACATGGATAGTTTTAGTGTCCAAGCTATACTGTGGTTAGTTTCTAGTGTCTCGCCTATAAGTAGTTAAGCCTTTTGTACGATTGAGTTGCAGTTTTTCCTTCAACGCTATCGCTGGCACTTTAATACCAGGTGCTTCAATTTTGTTATCAAGTCTATTATGTGACACTTTATCAAACGCCTTTTGAGAGTCCATATGCCACAACGTCAACCTCAGTGCCCTCATCAACCCTTTCTGTTATTTAATTCAAGTACTAATTTGTCAGACACGGTTTGCCTTTAACAAATCCATGCTGGTTATCTTTGATTGACCAAGTTCTTCCAAGTGACAATGGTCTCAAGAAGTTTCACCACAACCGACACGAGGCGGACTGACCTATCGTTACGTGGTTTGTCCCACTCCCATTTTTTTAACAGTGGTGTTACATTACCAACCCTCCAGCTCTCTGCTACCAGACATTTGATAATGTACCACATAATAGCACAACAGTCTTGTTAGCAAAATTGAAGCCCATGGGATTAAAGGGACAGTGGCAGCGTGGATACAAAATTTGCTGAGGGACAGAAAGCAGAGAGTTTTGGTGAACGGTTGTTTTTCGCATTGGTGGGAAGTATACAGTGGAGTTCCTCAGGGGCGGTATTTAGACCACTGCTGTATTTGATACATAGTCATGACTTGAGTAGAAAGAGAGTATAATTTCCAAGCTTGCAGATGACACGTAATTTGGAAATTTAATGAAGAATGAGGAGGATGGTAACAGACTTTTGGAGGACATAGACAGATTGGTGAAATGGGCAGACACATGGCAGATGAAATTTAACACAGAGAAGTGTGAAATTATACATTTTGGCAAGAAGAACGTGGAGCGGCAATTTACACTAAATGTACAATTTTAATGGGAGTGCAGGAAGAGAGAGATCTGAGGGTATATGTAAACACATCTTTGAAGGTGGCAGGACACTTGAGAAGGCTGATGATAAAGCATATGGGATCTTCGGCTTTATTAATAGAGGCATAGAGTACAAAATAAACGAATTTATGCTAAACCTTTATGAAACACTGCTTGGGCCTCAGGTGGAATATTGTGTACAATTCTGGGCACTACACTTTAAGAAAGCCTTAGAGAGGATGCAGAAGATATTAAATCGAATGGTACCAGGGATGAGGGACTTCCGTTATATGGAGATGCTGGAGAAGCTGGGGTTGTTCTCCTTTCACCATGTACGATATGTCTTCCTTTTTACCCAACCGAGGATTTCCCTCTATTGTAGTTGACAAAGCCCTCGACCGTTTCCGTCCTATTTCCCGCACTTCTGACCTCACCCCTTCCCTTCCCTCTCAGAGCCATAATAGGGTCCCCCATGTCCCCAACTTCCACACCAACAGCCTCCACATTCAACGTATCATCCTCCACCATTTTCGCCACCTCCAGCGCGATCTTCCCCATCCCTCCCCTTTCAGCATTCTGAAGGGACCGCTCCCTCCATGACACACTGGTCCTCTCTTACATCATCCCAACACCGGCTCCCATCCCCACGGCACCTTCCAGTGCGAGTGCAAGAGATGCAACACCTGCCCCTTCACCTCCTGCCTTCACACCGTCCAGGGCACCAAACGCTCCTTCCAGGTGAAACAGTGATTTACTCGTACTTCTTTTAATTCACTATACTGTATTCGCTGCTCAAAATGCGGTCTCCTCTACATTGGGGAAACCAAACTCAGATTGGGTGATCGCTTTGCTGAACAGCTCCAATATGTCCGCAAGCATGACCCTGACCTGCCGGACAATGGCCATTTTAATTGCCCATCCCACTCACACTCTGACCTCTCTGTCCTCGGCCTCTTACACTGTTCCAATGAAGGTCAATAGAAGCTCGAGTAACAGCATCTCATCTTTCGTTTTGGGACTTTACAAACTTCCGGACTCAAAATTGATTTCCATAACTTCAGATCACAACTACTTCTCCCATTTTTTGGACAGTTAGTGCTGGTAATGGTTCTGCTGTTGCCATTTACAGCGACACCAATCTTTTGTTTCTTAACCTGTCCCATTCCACCCTCCTTGCCTTGCATCATCATCTCTTTTATCATTTAATCTTTCCTGCCCTCCACCATATCACAGACATTTCCTTTAGTTCTTTCCTCCACTCCCGCACCCCGCTTCCCTTGCTCTGTACTTACTCAAAACATTTAATTCTTTTGACATCTTCCAGTTCTGACGAAAGGTCTTTGACCTGAGAAGTTATCTCTGTTTCTTTCTCCACAGATGTTGCCTCATTTGCTGAGCTTCTCCAGCATTTTCTATTTTTATTTCAGGTTTCCAGCATCTGTGCACCCACCTTCTACTTTCAAATGCTACAGTGGATGCTGATCACTGGTCCAGGACGGTGCTTTCAAATCGAAACTCAACTCTGGACCTGGACAGTGCTATCAATTGGACACTGATCTCCGACCAAGGGCAGCGCTATCAAATGGCGACTGTGCTCTGGACCTGGAGCGTGCTATCAAATGGAGACTGAGCTCTGAACATTGCCAGTGGTAGCAAGTGGAGACCCAGCCCCAGATCTGGGAGTGCTATAAAATGGGGACTGATCTATGGACCTTTGCAAGTTTACCAAATGAAGACTGACCTTTCTGAATAGTTACTGCCTGACTTGCTGAGAAATAAAAATATTGGCGGTTTTTTCTTTCTCTTTAGACCAGACAAGGTTAAGAAGAGATTTGATCGAGGTGTTCAAAATCAAGGACGGTTTTGATAGAGTAAATATGGAGAAACAGTTTCCACTTTCAGAAGGATCAATAATCAGACGACACAGATTTAAGGCGATCGGCAAAAGAGCCAGAGTCGACAAGAGGAAACATTTTTAACACAGCGAGTTGTAATGATCTGGAATGCGCTGACGCAATAGGTGGTGGAATCAGATTCAATAGAAATTTTCAAAAGGTTAATGGAATAATACTTGAACGGAGAAAATATACAGGGCTATGGGAAAAGAGCAGAGATTGGGACTAATTCGATAGCTTTTCCAAAGAGCCGGCACAGGCACGATTGGCCGTATGGCCTCCTTCTGTGCTGTACCATGCCATGATACTACCCCCACATCAAAGGAGTTTTGAAAGATTGTGGCTAGAAACCTCATCTCTTTCCACCCTTACCTCCCTCAGCAACCTAGGGTGTATGCCGTCACCTTTGTGTATTTTTATCCTTTCCAAATTTCTCTATTATCTCCTCCTTTCCTGTGAAACTGGCAGCATCCTTTTCTTTAATGAAGGCAGATGCACAGTATTAATTTAGAAACTCAGCCATACCCTCTCCATCCTCAAGATGGTTAGATTTTTGATCCCCAATCGACATCATACTTCCTTTTGAATGTCCATTCACTCACTCATTCTGGTGGACTGGTGTCTCTTATTTTGTAATATTTCACTATTCTGTTTATTAACATTTATCTCCAATTGATAGCGCTGTCTGGGTCTGGGGTTCAGTCTCCATTTGATAGCACTGTCTCGTTCAAGCGATCAGTCTCCTTTGATAGCACAGTCTATGTCGAGAGATCAGTATCCATTTGACAGCCCAGTCCCTGTCCAGAGATCTACCTTCCATTGGTAGACCTGCAAAGGTCCAGAGATCAGTCTCGATTTGATTGCACTGTCGAGGTCTAGTGGATTAGTGTCCATTCGATGTCATTGTCCAGGTCCAGTAATCAGTTTCCATTTGATAGCCCTGCCCATGGCCGAAGATCAGTCTCCATTTGATAGCTCTGTCCAGGTCCCGAGATTAGACTCTATTTGATAGCACTGCCCAGGTCCAGAGATCAGTTTCCATTTGATAGCCCTGCCCATGGCCGAAGATCAGTCTCCATTTGATAGCTCTGTCCAGGTCTCGAGATTAGACTCTATGTGATAGCACTGCCCCGGTCCCGAGATCAGACTCAATTTGATATCACTGCACAGGTCGAGCGGACAGTGTCTAATTGATAGGACTGCTCAGATCTGAGGATGGATCTGCAATTGATATCACTGGAAAGGTTCAGAGATCGGTTTCCATTTGATAGCCCTGCTTATGATGGGAGATGAGTGTCTAATTGATAGCATTGCCCAGGTCCAGAGTTGAGTTTCGATTTGATAGCACGTCCTGGACCAGGGATCAGCGTCCACTGTAGCATTTGAAAGTAGAAGAAAGGTGCACCTAGGGTTGGGATGTGACAGAAAACACTGGACTACGAAATAATACGGTATTAAACGCAAGATATTTCGGTTGCTGGAAACCTGAAATAAAAAGAGAAAATTCTGCAGAAGCTCAGCAAGTGACGCAGCATCTGTGGAGAAAGAAGCAGATTTAACGTTTCAGGTGAAAGACCTTTCGGCAGATCTGGAAGATGTTAAAAGATTTAAAGTTCTTGAGCAAGAACAGAGCCGGGGAAAGGGGGTGGGGGAGAGGAAAGAACAAAATGGATGGTCTGTGATAGGGTGGAGGACAGGAGTGATTAAATGATAAAAGGGATGGTGGTCCAAGGCAATGAAAGTGATAATGGGACAGGTTAAGAAAAAAAAAGTTGGTTCTCAAGTAGCTGTAAATGGCAGCAGCAGAAACATTACCAGCTGACCGAAAACATGGGAGAAGTGGTTCTGATCTAAAGTTATTGAATCAATGTTGAGTCCAGAAGGTTGTAAAGTGCCGAAACGAAAGATGAGATGCTGATCCTCGAGCTTCCGTTGAGATTCATTGGAACAGTGTAAGAGGCCGAGGACAGAGAGGACAACGTGGGAGTGGAATGGGGAAATAAAATGGCAAGTGACCGGCAGGTCAGGTTCACGCTTTCGGACAGAGGGGAGGTGTTCAGCAAAGCAATGACAAATTCTGTGTTTGTTCTCCCCAATGTAGAGGAGACCGCATTGTGAGCAGTGAAT
Source organism: Heptranchias perlo (assembly GCF_035084215.1). NCBI lineage: Eukaryota > Metazoa > Chordata > Chondrichthyes > Hexanchiformes > Hexanchidae > Heptranchias > Heptranchias perlo. The sequence goes on along the minus strand of NC_090366.1, from coordinate 3,253,443 downwards.
GCAGTGTAGTAAATTGAAAGAAGTGCAGGTAAACCGCTGTTTCATCTGGAAGGAATGTTTGGGGCACTGGACGGTGGGAAGGGAGGACGTGAAAGGGCCGGTGGTGCATTTCATGCACGCGCACGGGAACGTGCCGTGGGGAGGAGACCGAGTGTTGGGGGTGATGGAAGAGTGGACGAGGGTGTCGCAGTCCTTTCGGAATGATGAAACGGGAGGGGGGGGGAAGATGTGTTTCGTGGTGGGATCACGCTGGTCGTGCCGTAAATAATGGAGGATGATATGTTGAATGTGGAGGCTGCTGGGGTGGAAGGAGAGGACAAGGGAGACCCTATCATGTTCTGGGAGGGCAGAAGTGCGGGAAATAGGACGGGCCAGGTCTAAGGCCTAGAGTCCTTACAGGAGGCGGGGTGGAAGGACGTGTAATCAACGTAGTCTTGGGAGTCGCTGGGCTTATGATAGATATTGGTTTTCAGCTTATCGCCAGAAATGGAGATAGAGTAGTCGAGGAAGTGATGAGTAGGAGATGGACCATGTGAAGGCGAGTGGAAGGTGGAAATTGCAAGTAAAGTTGATGAAATTTTCCAGTTCGAGGCGAGAGCAGGAAACGGCCCCGATACAATCTTAGGTAGAGTATTCGGTGGGATCAGACTAAGCGAGAATACGAGAGGTCTAAGATTGGTTTAGAGTCCATGTGTGATAACGCACGAAGTGAAGTAAATAAAATTGGTGAGCTACAGGCACAAATACCCATATTAGGAATGGATACCAGGATGAAGAAAGGAGAGGATTGGGTACTAAATATTCCTGGAGGACAAGGTGTTAAGGAAAGATAGGGAAGGAAATAAAATGATGTGGGGGTGTGGCAGGATTGAATAAGGAAAGCATTGCGGTGCTGGAGAGAGAGGATGTCCTTGAGATTCAAAGGCATAATCTATTTGGTTAGAGTTAAGAAACAATAGAGGTGCCATTACACTACTGGGTGTATTCTATAGGACACCAACGAGTGGGAAGGATATAGAGGACCAAATTTGCAGGGGAATTAAAAGAGGTGTAAGCGCCACAGAGTCGTGATAATGGGGGACTTCAACCATCCTAATTTAGACTGGGATAGTAACCGTGGAAAGGGCAAAGATGGGGAGGAATTTCTGAAGTCTGTTCAAGAGAATTTTCTTGTTCAATATGTTTCCGGCTCAACGAGGAAGGAGGGAATCCTCGATCCGGTTGTGAGGAATGTGATAGGTCAAGTGGAGCAATTATCAGTGGGGGAACATTGAGTGAACAGCGAACGTAGTATCATAAGGTTTAAAATAGTTATGGAAAAGGACAAGGAGCAATCTAGAGTAAAAAATAGTTAATTGGAAGAGGTTCAATTTCAGTGGATTGAGAACGGATCTGACCCGGGTAAATTTGGAAACAAAGATTGGCAGGCAAAACTGTAATCGAACAATGGGTAGCATTTGAAGCGAACATGGATCTTGTCGAGTCTGGGTACATTACAACGAGGGGGAAAGGCAGGGTAACTAAAGCAAGAGATCCCTGGATGAAAAAAAAGAGATAGAGAGTAAGGTGAAGCAGAAAAATGGGGCGTATGATCAATGTCACGTTGATAGTACAAGTGAGAACCAGGCTGAATGTAGAAAGTACCGAGGGGAAGTGAAATATGAAATAAGAGGGGCAAAGAGAGAGTATGAATATAGACTGGCAACTAACATAAAAGGGAAATCAAAAGTCTTATATACGCATGTAAACCGTAAACGAGTAGTAAGAGGAGGGGTGGGGCTGATTCTGGACCAAAAAGGAGATCTGCCCATGGAGGTAGAGGGGATGGCCGAGGTACTAAATGCCGACTTTGAATCTGCCCTCACCAAGAAAGAAGATGCTGCCAGATTCACAGTAAAAGAGGAGGTCGTTGAGATATTGGATGTTGTAAAAAATGATGCAGAGGAGGTTCCAGAAAGGTTGTCCGTACTTAAAGTCACCCAGTCCAGATTGGATGCATCCGAGGTTTTTTTAAAATTCGTTCACAGGATGTGAGCGTCGCTGGCGAGGCCAGCATTTATTGCCCATCCCTCATTGCCCTTGAGAAGGTGGCGGTGAGCCGCCTTCTTGAACCGCTGCAGTCCGTATGGTGACGGTTCTCCCACAGTGCTGTTTGGAAGGGAGTTCCAGGATTTTGACCCAGCGACAATGAAGGAACGGCGATATATTTCCAAGTCGGGAAGGTGTGTGACTTGGAGGGGAACGTGCAGGTGGTGTTGTTCCCATGTGCCTGCTGCTCTTGTCCTTCTAGGTGGTAGAGGTCGCGGGTTTGGGAGGAGCTGTCGAAGAAGCCTTGGCGAGTTGCTGTCGTGCATCCTGTGGATAGTGCACACTGCAGCCACGGTGCGCCGGTGGTGAAGGGAGTGAATGTTCAGGGTGGTGGATGGGGTGCCAATCAATGGGGCTGCTTTATCTTGGATGGTGTCGAGCTTCTTGAGTGTTGTTGGAGCTGCACTCATCCAGGCAAGTGTAGAGTATTCCATCATACTCCTGACTTGTGCCTTGCAGATGGTGGAAAGGCTTTGGGGAGTCAGGAGGTGAGTCACTCGCCGCAGAATACCCAGCCTCTGACCTGCTCTAGTAGCCACAGTATTTATATGGCTGGTCCAGTTAAGTTTCTGGTCAATGGTGACCCCCAGGATGTTGATGGTGGGGGATTCGGCGATGGTAATGCCGTTGAATGTCAGGGGGAGGAGGTTAGACTCTCTCTTGTTGGAGATGGTCATTGCCTGGCACTTATCTGGCGCGAATGTTACTTGCCACTTATGAGCCCAAGCCTGAATGTTGTCCAGGTCTTGCTGCATGCGGGCTCGGACTGCTTCATTATTTGAGGGGTTGCGAATGGAACTCAACACTGTGCAGTCATCAGCGAACATCCCCATTTCTGACCTTATGATGGAGGGAAGGTCATTGATGAAGCAGCTGAAGATGGTTGGGCCTCGGACACTGCCCTGAGGAACTCCTGCAGCAATGTCCTGGGGCTGAGATGATTGGCCTCCAACAACCACTACCATCTTCCTTTGTGCTAGGTATGACTCCAGCCATTGAGAGTTTTTCCCCTGATTCCTATTGACTTCAATTTTACTAGGGCTCCTTTGTGCCACACTCGGTGAAATGCTGCCTTGATGTCACCTCACCTCTGGAATTCAGCTCTTTTGTCTATGTTTGGACCAAGGCTGTAATGAGGTTTGGAGCCGAGTGGGCCTGGCGGAACCCAAACTGAGCATCGGTGAGCAGGTTATTGGCGAGTAAGTGCCGCTTGATAGCACTGTCGACGACACATTCCATCACTTTGCTGATGATTGAGAGTAGACTGATGGGGCGGTAGTTGGCCGGATTGGATTTGTCCTGCTTTTTGTGGACAGGACATACCTGGCAATTTTCCACATTGTCGGGTGGATGCCAGTGTTGTAGACGTAATGGAACAGCTTGGCTAGAGGCGCAGCTAGTTCTGGAGCACAAGTCTTCAGCACTGCAGCTGGGATGTTGTCGGGGCCCATAGACTTTGCTGTATCCAGTGCACTCAGCCGTTTCTTGATATCACGTGGAGTGAATCGAATTGGCCCAAGACTGGCTTCCGTGATGGTGGGGATATCGGGAGGAGGCTGAGATGGATCATCCACTGGGCACTTCTGGCTGAAGAAGGTTGCAAACGCTTCAGCCTTGTCTTTTGCACTCACGTGCTGGACTCCGCCATCATTGATGATTGGGATGTTTGCAGAGCCTCGTCCTCCCGTTAGCTGTTTAATTGTCCACCACATTCACGACTGGATGTGGCAGGACTGCAGAGCTTTGATCTGATCCGTTGGTTGTGGAATAGCTTTGCTCTGTCTATAGCATGTTGCTTCCGCTGTTTAGCATTCATGTAGCCCTGAGTTGTAGCTTCACCAGGTTGGCACCTCATTTTTAGGTACGCCTGCTTCTGCTCCTGGCATGCTCTTCTGCACTCCTCATTGGACCAGGGTTGATCCCCTGGCTTGTTGGTAATGGTAGAGTGAGGAATATGCCGGGCCATGAGGTTACAGATTGTGCTGGAATACAATTCTGCTGCTGCTGATGGCCCACAGCGCCTCATGGATGCCCAGTTTTGAGCTGCTAGATCTGTTCTGAATCTATCCCATTCAGCACGGTGGTAGTGCCACGCAACACGTTGGATGGTGTCCTCAGTGCGAAGACGGGACTTCATCTCCACGAGGACTGTGCGGTGGTCACTCCTCCCAATACTGTCATGGACAGATGCAATTGCGACAGGTTGATTGGTGAGGACAAGGTCAAGTAAGTTTTTCCCTCGTGTTGTTTCGCTCACCACCTGCCGCAGGCCCACTATCTTGCAGCTATGTCCTTCAGGACTCGGCCAGTTGTGGTGCTGCCGAGCTACTCTTGGTGATGGACATTGAAGTCCCCCACCCAGAGTACATTCTGTGCCCTTGCTACCCTCAGTGCTTCCTCCAAGTGCTGCTCAACATGGAGGAAGACTGATTCATCAGCTGAGGGAGGACGGTCGGTGGTAATCAGCAGGAGGTTTCCTTGCCCATGTTTGACCTGATGCCATGGGATCCAGAGTCAATGTTGAGGACTCCCAGGGCCACTCCCTCCTGACTTTATATCACTTTACCGCCACCTCTGGGTCTGTCCTGCCGGTGGGACAGGACATACCCAGGGATGGTGATGGAAGAGTCTGGGACGTTGGCTGAAAGATATGATTCTGTCAGTATGGCTATGTCAGGCTGCTGCTTGACTCGTCTGTTGGACAGCTCTCCCAATTTTGGCACAAGTCCCCAGATGTTAGTAAGGAGGACCTTGCAGGGTCGACTGTGCTTGGTGTTTTGCCGTTGTCGTGTCCGGTGCCTCGTGGTCCGTCCGGTTTTATTGTTATTGTGACTTTGCGCAGCGAGATTTTACAACTGAGTGGCTTGCGAGGCCATTTCAGAGGGCAATTGATAATCAACCACATTGCTTTGGGTCTGGAGTCACATATCGGCCAGACCGGGTCAGGACGGCAGGTTTCCTTCCCGAAAAGACATTAGTGAACCAGATGGGTTTTTACCACAATCCGGAAGTTTCATGGCCATTATTGCTGATACTGGTATTTTAATTCCAGATTTTTATTTAATTAATTGAATTTAAATTCGCCAGCTGCCATGGCGAGATTTGAACTCATGACTGTGGATTTTCATCCAGGCCTCTGGATTATTGGTCCAGTAACGTAACCACTATGCTACCGTCCCCTGAGGGAAATCAGCCCGAGTAAAATTGAAGTCAATGGGAATCAGGGCGACAACTCTTCTGTGGCTGGAGTCAAACCGAGCAGAAAGGAAGATGGTAGTGGTTGTTGGAGGCCAATCATCTCAGCCCCAGGGCATTGCTGCAGGAGTTCTTCAGGGCAGTGTCCTGGGCACAACCATCTTCAGCTGCTTCATCAACGACCTTCCCTCCATTATAAGTTCAGAAATGGGGATGATCGCTGATGATTGCAAAGTGTTCAGTTCCTTTCGCAACCCCTGAAACAATGAAGCAGCCCAAGCCCGAATGCAGCAAGACATGGACAACATCCAGGCTTGGGCTCATAAGTGGCAAGTAACATTCGCGCCAGACAAGTGCCAGGCAATGACCATCTCCAACAATAGAGTGTCCAACCCACTTCCCTTGACATTCAACGGCATTACCATCGCCGAATCCCCCACCATCAACATCCTGGGGGTCACCATTGACCAGAAACTGAACTGGACCAGCCATATAAACACTGTGGCTGCAAGAGCTGGTCAGAGGCTGGGTATTCTGCGGCGTGTGACTCACCTCCTGACTCCCCAAAGCCTTTCCACCATCGACAAAGCACAAGTCAGGAGTGTGATGGAATATTCTCCACTTGCTTGGTTGAGTGCAGTTCGAACAACACTCAAGAAGCTCGACACCACCCAGGACAAAGCAGCCCGCTTGATTGGCACCCCATCCACCATTCTAAATATTCACTCCCTTCACCAACGGCACACAGTGGCTGCGGTGTTTACCATCCACAGGATGCAATGCAGCAACGCACCAAGGCTTCTTCGACAGCAGCTCCCAAACCCGTGACCTCTACCACCTAGAAGGACAAGACCAGCAGGCACATGGGAACAGCACCACCTGCACGTTCCCCTCCAAGTCAAACACCATCCCGACTTGGAAATATATCGCCGCTACTTCTTCGTCGCTGGGTCAAAATCCTGGAACTCCCTTCCTAACAGCACTGTGGGAGAACCGTCACCACATGGACAGCAGTGATTCAAGAAGGCGGCTCACCACCACCTTCTCAAGGGCAATTTGGGAAATAAATTTCGGACATGCCAGCGACGCCCACATTCCATGAACGAATAAAATAAGTCATCCAGTCCAGATGGGATGCATCCTAGGTTGTTGAGGGAAGTAAGAGTGGAAATTGTCGACGTACTGGCCACAATCTTCCAATCCTCCTTAGATACGGGGGCGTTGCCACAGGACTGGAGAATTGTAAATCTTAAACCCTTATTCTAAAATGGGTGTAAGGATAAACCCAGCAATTACAGGCCAGTCACTTTAAACTTGGTGGTGGGGAACCTTTTGAAAACGATAATCCGGGACAGAATTAGAAGTCACTTGTACAAGTGTGGATTAATAAAGGAAAGTCAGCACGGATTTGTGAAAGTGTTTGATTGAGTTTTTGAGACAGTGACTCATGGGGTACCGCAGGGATCAGTGCTGGGCCCCAGCTATTCACAATATACTCACGGGCGAGTGAGTATAGAAATAGGAGGATAGAACAGATGAATGCGTGGCTAAAGAGTTGGTGCAGGAGGGAGGGTTTCAGTTTCCTCGATCACTGGGCCTGCTTCTGGGAAAGGTGGGACTTGTACAAGTCGGACGGGTTGCACCTGAACCAGAGCGGGACAAATATCCTTGCGGGGAGTTTTGCTAGCACTGTTGGGGGGGTTTAAACTAACTTGGCAGGGGGATGGGATACAGAGTGGAGCTACAATAGGGGGTGATGTGCAGCCAAATATAGAGAAAAAAACAAGTCAGCTTGGAAGACAGGGCAAATATGTGAGGGCAAGGCTGGATGGCATCTATTTTAATGCAAGGAGTCTTGCGAATAAGGTGGATGAACTGAAGGTGTTGATAAACACATGGGAGTATGATATTGTTGCTGTCACAGAGACATGGTTGAGGGAGGGGCAAGACTGGCAGCTCAATATTCCGGGGTACAGAATCTTCAGGCGAGACAGAGGGGGAGGTATAAGAGGAGGGGGGGGGTCGCAATATTAAATAAAGAATCAATTACTGCCATAAGGAGGGATGATATATTCGCAGGTTCCTCTAATGAGGCCATATGGGTGGAGCTTAAAAACAAAAAGGGGGCAAGCACTTTGATGGGAGTGTACTCTCGGCCCCCAAACAGTCAGGAGGAGATAGAGGAACAGATATGTAGGCAAATCTCAGAAAATTGTGCAAATAAATGGGTAATAATAGTGGGGGATTTCAACTTCCCCAATATTAACTGGGATACTCAGAGTGTAAATGCTTCGAGGGTACAAAATTCTTAACGTGCATCGAGGAGAGCTTTTTGAGCCAGCATGTAAAAAGTCCGACAAGAGAGGGGGCGATACTGGACCTAATTCTAGGGAATGTGGCCGGCCAAGTGGAAGAAGTGCTGGTCGGTGAGCACTTTGGCGAGAGTGACCATAATTCGGTGAGATTTAAGGTTGTCATGGAAAAGGACAGGGAGGGGCCGGAAATAAAGGTTCTAAATTGGGGGAAGGCCGATTTTAATAGGATAAGGCGGGATCTGGCCAAAATGGACTGGGATCAGCTGCTTGTAGGAAAATCCGCATCGGAGCAATGGGAATCTTTCAGAAGGGAGATTGAGACCATACAATGGCAAAATGTTCCCGTAAAGGTCAAGGGTGGTTCCAAAAACTCCAGGGAACCTTGGATGTCAGGGCATATACGAGAATGGATTAGGAAAAAAAGGAGGGCTTTTGGCAGATACAAAAGGCTAAAGACGGAGGAAGCCCGAGAGGAGTACAAAAAGTGAAGGGGGATACTTCAAAAAGAAATTAGGATATCAAGGAGGGGCCATGAAATAACACTGGCGAGCAAAATAAAGGAAAATCGTAAGATGTTTTATAAGTATATTAAGAGTAAGAGGATGACGAGGGAAAAAATAGGGCCCATTAGGGACAAAAATGGCAATCTGTGTGTGGAGCCGGCAGATGTAGGAGGGGATCTAAATGAATTTTTTGCATCTGTTTTCACTATGGAGAAGGACGATGTAGACATAGAAATACGGCAGGGGGACTGTGATATACTCGAACATATTAACATCGAGCGGGAGGAGGTATTGGCGGTTTTAGCAGGCCTAAAAATGAATAAATCCCCAGGCCCGGACGAAATGTATCCCAGGCTACTGTGTGAGGCAAAGGAAGAGATTGCGGGGGCTCTAACACATATATTCAGAACCTCTCTGGCCACCGGGGATGTGCCAGAGGACTGGAGAACCGCTAATGTAGTACCATTATTCAAGAAGGGGAGTAGGGAAAAACCGGGGAACTGCAGGCCAGTGAGACTAACATCAGTGGTAGGAAAATTATTGGAAAAAATTCTGAAGGACAAAATTAGTCTCCACTTGGAGAAGCAAGGATTAATCAGGGATAGTCAACGTGGCTTTGTCAAGGGAAGATCATGTCTGACTAATTTGATTGAATTTTTTGAGGGGTTGACGAGGCGTGTGGATGAGGGTAACGCAGTCGATGTGGTATACATGGATTTCAGTAAGGCCTTCGATAAAGTCCCCCACAGGAGACTGGTCAAGAAGGTACGAGCCCATGGAATCCAGGGTGCCTTGGCAGTTTGGATACAAAACTGGCTTAGTGGCAGAAGGCAGAGGGTGATGGTCGAAGGTTGTTTTTGTGACTGGAAGACTGTGGCCAGTGGGGTGACACAGGGATCGGTGCTGGGTCCCTTGCTGTTTGTGGTCTACATTAATGACTTGGATATGAATGTAAAAGGTATGATCAGTAAGTTCGCTGATGATACAAAAATTGGTACGGTGGAAAATAGCGAGGAGGATAGCCTCAGTCTGCAGGACGATATTGATGGGTTGGTCAGAAGGGCGGAACAGTGGCAAATGGAGTTTAACCCGGAAAAGTGCGAGGTGATGCACTTTGGAGGGACGAACAAGGCAAGGGTATACACAATGAATGGGAGGACCCTTGGCAATACCGAGGGTCAGAGGGATCTTGGTGTGTAAGTTCACAGATCCCTGAAGGCGGCGGAACAGGTAGATAAGGTGGTAAAGAAGGCATATGGGATAATTGCCTTTATTAGCCGAGGCATAGAATATAAGAGCAAGGAGGTTATGATGGAGCTGTATAAAACACTGGTTAGGCCACAGCTGGAGTACTGTGTGCAGTTCTGGTCGCCACACTACAGGAAGGATGTGATCGCTTTGGAGAGGGTGCAGAGGAGATTCACCAGGATGTTACCAGGGCTGGAGCGCTTCAGCTGTGAAGAGAGACTGGGAAGATTGGGTTTGTTTTCCTTGGAGCAGAGGAGGTTGAGTGGGGACATGATTGAGGTGTACAAAATTATGAGGGGCACAGATTGGATGGATACTAAGGAGCTTTTTCCCTTCGTTGAGGGTTCTATAACAAGGGGACATAGATTCAAGGTAAAAGGCGAGAGGTTTCGAGGGGATTTGAGAAAGAACTTTTTCACCCAGAGGGTGGTTGGAGTCTGGAACTCACTGCCTGAAAGGGTTGTGGAGGCAGAAACCCTCACAACATTCAAGAAGCATTTGGATGAGCACTTGAAATGCCATAGCATACAAGGCTACGGACCAAATGCTGGAATATGGGATTAGATTAGACAGGGCTTGATGGCCGGCGCGGACACGATGGGCCGAAGGGCCTCTATCCGTGCTGTATAACTCTTTGACTCTATGACTCTATGGAGCCCAATTAATCTTGAAGTCAATGGGAATCAGGGGGAAAACTCTCCAGTCGCTGGAGCCATAACTCGCACAAAGGAAGATGGTCGTGGTTGTTGGAGGACAATCATCACAGCCCCAGGACATTGCTGCAGCAGTTCCTCAGGGCAGTGTCCTTGGCCCAACCATCTTCAGCAGCTTCATCAATGACCTTCCATCTATCATAAGGTCAGAAATGGGAATGCGCGCTGATGATTGCCCAGTGTTCAGTTCGCAAGCCCTCAAATAATGAAGCAGTCCGAGCCCGCATGCAGCAAGACCTGGACAACATCCAGGCTTGGGTACATTCGTGGCAAGTAACAGTCGCGCCAGACAAGTGCCAGGCAATGACCATCTCCAACAAGAGAGAGTTTAACCACCTCCCATTGACATTCAACGGCAATACCATCGCCGAATCCCCCACCATCAACATCCTGGGGGTCACCATTGACCAGAAACTTAACTGGATCAGCCATATAAATACTGTGGCTACGGGAGCAGGACAGAAGCTGTGTATTCTGCGGCGAGTGACTCATCTCCTGACTCCCCAAAGCCTTTCCACCATCTACAAGGCACATGTCAGGAGTGTGATGGAATACTCTCCACTTGCCTGGATGAGTGCAGCTCCAACAACACTCAAGAAGCTCGACACCATCCAGGACAAAGCAGCCCGCTTGATTGGCACCCCATCCACCACCCTAAACATTCACTCCCTTCACCACCGGGGCACAGTGGCTGCAGTGTGTACCATCCACAGGATGCGCTACAGCAACTCACCAAGGCTTGTTCGACAGCTCCTACCAAACCCGCGACCTCTACCAACTCGAAGGACAAGAGCAGCAGGCGCATGGGAACAACACCACCTGCACGTTGCCCTCCAAGTCACACACCATCCCGACTTGGAAATATATCGCCGTTCCTTCATTGTCGCTGGGTGAAAATCCTGGAACTCCCTTCCTAACAGCACTGTGGGAGAACGGTCACCACATGGACTGCAGCGTTTCAAGAAGGCGGTTCTCCACCACCTTCTCGAGGGCAAGTAGGGATGGGCAATAAATGCGGGCCTCGCCAACGATGCCCACATCCCATGAACGAATAAAAAATAAACAGGACGAGACAGACTAAATGCAGGGAGGATATTCCAGATGGCCGGGGAGTGCAGACCAGGAGTCACAGTCTCAGGAGACGGGGTACGCCATTTCGAACCGAGAAGAAGCGAAATTTCTTTATTCACAGAATGGTGAACCTGTGGAATTATCAACCACAAGCAGTGGATGTCACGTCATAACATGTATTCAAGAGGAGGTAGATATATTTCTCAATGTTAAAGGGATCAAGGGATATGGGGAAAAAGCGGAAACAGGGTACTGAGTTGGACGATCAGCCAAGATCATTTTGAATGGCGCAGTCGGCCGAAAGGGCCGAATGGCCTACTCTTGCTCCTATTTACTATGTTTCTATATTTCTATGATTCTAATATTTACCGTCGATCTGGATACGGTACGTTTGTTTTCAATGGATCTAAAGAAGGTCACAATATTTACAGGAGATCCTGAGACTGAATTAATATTTAGATCCACAGATGATACCAGCATTTACATTGGACCCAGAGTTCATGTTAATATTACAGATGATCCAGTGACAGCACTTTTATACACAAGTGATCCAGATGCATCACTTATATTTGCAGGGGATCCAGATAATTTAATAATATTTACAGGATATCCTGAGACGGTACGTATATTGACAGGGGATCCAGCGGCAATACTGATATATATGGGGGTTCCAGATATATCACTAATATGTACAGGACATCCAGAGAAGTTGATAATATTGACAGGAGATCCAGTGACACTACTAATATATACATGGGATCCAGATACATCACTAATATTTACAGGGGATCCCGAAGCTGCACGAATATTTACAGGTATCCAGAGGTGATACTAATATTGACAGGGGATCCAGTGGCATTTCTAATATTTACAGGGGAATCCAGAGATGTTAATAATATTTACAGTATATTCTGAGACAGTGCTAATATTGACAGGGGATCCAGAGGCGGTATTATTATTTACAGCGTATCCAGAGGAGGTACTAATATTTACAGAGAATCCATGGATGGTATTAATATTTAAAAGGTGTCCTGAAACAGTACTAATAATACAGGTGATCCATAGATCGTGCCATTCTTGACAGGGGATCCAGCAGCCATAATAACATTTACAGTGTATCAGGACATGGTAATAATATTTACAGGTGAATCCATAGAATCGTAAACAAAATATGGCACAGAAGGAGGCCATTCGGCCCATCGTGTCTGCGCAGCTGAAAATGAGCCACTCAGCCTAATCCCAATTTCCAGCACTTGGTCCGTAGCACGATAGTGACTGCACTTCAAATGCGTTTTAAATGAGTTGAGGGTTTCTGCTCATTCAAGAGCTCTTCAGGCAGTGAGTTCCAGATCCCCACCACCCTCTGGGTGATATAAAATTTCCTCAGCTCCAATCTAACGCTTCTACCAATTACTTCAAATCTATGCCCCCTGATTATTGACCTCCCTACCAAGTGAAATAGGTCCTTCCTATCCACTCTACCTCGGCCCCTCATCATTTTGTGCACCTCAATTAAGTCACCCCTCAGCCGCCACTGATCCAAAGAGAACAAGCATTTCCAATGTTTCCTCACATCTGAAATTCTCCAGTCCTGGCAACATCCTCGTAAATCTCCTCTGTCCCCTTTCTAGTGCAGTTATGTCCTTCCTGTAATGTTGTGACCAGAATTGTTCACAGATCCAGAGACTGTACTAATACTTACAGTGTAACTACGGACGATATTATTCTTTGCAGCGTGATCCCGAGAACATACTAATATTTACAAGGGGTCCAAAGATGGTTCTGATATTTACAGGACACCCAGAGTATGGAGTAATATTTACAGGAGATCCACAGACTGTACTAATATTTACAGCCGACCCAGAGAAGGTACTAATAATTATAGGGGATCCAGAGTCGGTACTAATATTTACAGGGAATGCAGAGACAGTACTCATATTTATATGAGTTTCAGAGGCGATGCTCATATTTACAGGGGATGCAGAGATTATGCAAATATTTACAGGGTTGCTGAGATCATGCCAACATTTACAGTTAATCCAGAGGTAGTGCTAATGATTGCACAGGATCTAAAGATGGTATTAATATTTTCACTGGATCCAGAGATGGTACTAATATTTACATGCAATCCTGGGACGGTACGAATAATTAAAGGAGATCCAGAAAATGTACCAATATTTACAGTGCTTTCACATGTGTTACTTTTATTCACAGCAGATCGAGTGATAGTACTATTACTTGCAAGGGATACAGAGAAGGTGCTAAAATTTACAGGCGATCCAGAGACAGTATGAATAATTACAGGTAATCCAGAGACTGTACAATTTTACTGGGGATCCAGAAAAGTTACGAATATTGAAAGGGGATCCAGAAATTGCACTAATATTTAGATCTGATCAAGACTCATTACTTATATTTAAAAGGGATCCAGACATTATAATAATATTTACGGGGGCCCAGAGACGGTAATAATACTCACAGGAAATCCAGAGTCGATACTAATATTTACAGGTGATCCACAAACGGTACTAATATTTACATGGGGTACAGAGTTTGTACGAATATTTAGAGGTGATCCAGAGACGGTATTAATATTTACAGGGCATCCAGAGAAGGTGCTAAAATTGATAGGGAATCCAGAGTTGGTACTAATATTTACAGGGAATCCAGAGACGGTATTAATATTTACAGGGCATCCAGAGAAGGTGCTAATATTCGTAGGGAATCCAGAGGTGGAACTAATATTTACAGGGGATCCAGAAATGGTAATAGTGTTTAGAAGGGATCCAGTGACGGTATTAATATTCACACGGAATCCAGCGACTGTCCTAATATTTACAGAGGATACAGAGACGGTTTTTACGTTTGGTCCCAGCCTGATGTATAATTTACCTGTTTACTTCCCTTCCTTACAGTTAACTTACTGACGATTATGATCCTCTCTCCGGAAAAGTGCAGTCTCTCCAACTGTGCCTTTCGTACCAAGTGGCCATGGCAGTGGGGGATCTACTGGTCGTTATCACTGATCTGATACTCAAGCAGTTTCACATTGCTGATCAGGGTCATTTTCAGTTCCTGTATGCAATCCCAGTGTGTAATATCCACGCCGTCCTGCTTTTCGCGGCCACAGACTGTTCAGTCTGGTTCACCGTTACTTTCACATTTGATCGTTTTGTGACCATTTGTTGTGAGAAGCTGAAAAGTAAATATTGCACCGAGAGAAGGGCGGCTGTGGTTCTGGGAACAGTGAGTGCATTGGGCTGTTTGAAGAAAATGTTCTGGTACTTTATGTTCAGGTATCGATATATACTTTCCAATCAACCCTGGTTTTGTCGGCCAACAATCAGTGTTTTAGAATCACATGCATGGGCAGCAAATCGAGCATCCTCACTCTGTGAGTCCCATTTGTTCTGATTCTGCTGCGCAATGCTTTCACCGTCAGACACATTTTAGTGACCAGCAGAGCCCGCAGCAGTGAGGAGAGCCCCAGAGACCCAGAGATGGAGAACCGAAGGAAATCCATCATTTTAATGTTTGTTATATCAGGGAACTTTATCCTGTTATGGGCAGTGTTTACTCTGAATTCTATATGGAGCCGGATGGTGCTTTTCGGGTATGGGTCTGTATTTCCACCTGAGTTTGTACAAGAACTGGGATTAATGCTCCAGCTCCTGAGTTGCTGGATAAACACATGTATTTATGCCGGAACACAGACTAAATCCAGAGCGCAGTTGAATAATGTGGTGTAATATCCCTTTCCTGCAAGTGTTAAATTCCTGAAATAATGAGAAGATCGGGAGTCTTTGAAAGAGCAGGTTGAGTTCTCTCTCATATGGTATCTGATTCTCCCTGCACCAGGCTGTCGTTCTGCAAACACTGTGTGTTCTGCAATCACTGAAACACTTATAACCTGAGGCAATTAATCAACACATTGCTAGCGCTTATCAAAGTTTATAGCTCAAGAAAGTATAAGCTGTAAAATAATATGTCGCAATTAATTATACCAAATGTTTCACCACACTGGAGAATTTAAATATATGAAAATAAACAACAATATAACATATCGGAGACAGATGTGTTAAAGGGGCGGGAGGGAGAGGAGATATCAGGACTGTCCACATTCTCAAAAGCACACACCCCAGGGAAGCAGTGAGTAATATGGTTCACACTCACACCCTCACAGACACCTCAGAGGACCAGTGAGTAGAAAAGTCCATACTCTCTCCATCCCCACACTCCCCGTGGAGAGCAGTGAGTAACAAAGTCCACTCCGTCCAACAAACTTGGGGATTACAGTGAGCAGGAAATTCCACACTCTTCACCACTCATCACTGCGAGTTAGAGTGAGCAGTAAATTCCACAATCTCTCCTCCACTCATCGCTGTAGATTACAGTGAGCAGTAATTTCCGCAATCTACCTGCCACTCATCACCGGGGATTAAAGTGAGCAGTGAAGTCCACACTTTCTGCCCAATCTTGATTGCGAATGACAGTGAGCACTAAATTCCAAACTGTCTCCCCGACTCATCACTGGGGATTGCAGTGAGCAGTAAATTCCACACTCCCTCACTCATCACTGGGGATTACAGTGAGCAGTAAATTCCACACTCCCTCACTCATCACTGGGGATTACAGTGAGCAGTAAATTCCACAATCCCCCATTCATCAAGTGGATTACAGTGCGCAGTAAAATACAAACTCTCCCCCACTCATCACTGGGGATTACAGTGAGCAGTAAATTCAACACTCTCGCCTCCACTCATCACAGGGGATTACAGTTCAGTAAATTCCACATTCTCTCTCCCACTCATCACTGGGGATTACAGTGAGCAGTAAATTCCACACTCTCCCCCACTCATCACAGAGGATTACAGTTCAGTAAATTCCACATTCTCTCTCCCACTCATCACTGGGGATTACAGTGAGCAGTAAATTCCACACTCTCTCTCCCACTCATCACTGGCGATTACAGTGAGAAGTAAATTCAACACTCTCTTTCCCACTCATCACTGGCGATTATCGTGAGCAGTAAATTCCACACTCTCCCCCCACTCATCACTCGGAATTACAGTGAGCAGTAAATTCCACACTATATCCAAGTCATCACTGGGGGCTACAGTGAGCAGTAAATTCCACATTCACACCCTCCTCACTGTGGATTGAAGTGAGGAGTAAATTCCAAACTCTCTCCCCCACCCCTAAGTGCATTACAGTTAGCAGTAAATTCAACCCAATCTCTCAATCATCACTGGGAATTATATTGAGGTGTAAATTCCAAACTCACTCCCCCACTCATCACTGGGGATTAGAGTGATCAGTAAATTTCACAGTCTCTCCCCAACTCTTCTCTGGGGATTACAGTGAGCAGTAAATTCCGCACTCTCTCCCCCAATAATCACTGGGGATTATATCGAGCAATAAATTCCACACTCTCTCCCACTCATCACTGGGGATTAAAGTGAGCAGAAAATTCCTTACTCTATCGCAATCATCACTGGGGATTACAGTCAGCAGTAAATGCCACACTCACCCCTCCACTCATGAATGGGGATTACAGTGTGCAGTAAATTCCAAACTCTCTCCCACTCATCACTGGGGATTACAGTCAGCAGTAAATGCCACTCTCCTTCCTCAACTCATCACAGGTAAATCAGGTGAGCAGTAAATTGCACACTATCTCCAACTCCATCACTGGGGATTACAGTGAGCAGTGAAGTCCACACCCTCGCATTCATCAAGTGGATTACAGTGCGCAGTAATATACAAACTCTCCCCCACACATCACTGGGGATTGCAGCGAGCAGTTAATTCCACCCTTTCTCCCACTCCTCACTGGGGATGGCAGTAAGCAGTAAATTCAACACTCTCTCATCCACTCATCACTGGGGATTAAAGTGAGCAGTAAATTCCACACTCTCTCCCACTCATCATTGGGGATTACAGTGAGCAGTAAATTTCACACTCATTCCCACTCATCACTGGCGATTACAGTGAGTAGTTAATTCCAAACTTTCTCACACTCCTCATTGGGGATTAAAGTGAGCAGTAAATTGAACAATCCCTCCTCCACTCATCACTGGGGATTAAAGTGAGCAACAAATTCCAAACTCTCTCCTCCACTCATCACTGGGGATTAAAGTGAGCAGTAAATTGAACAATCTCTGCCAGAATCATCACTGGCGATTACAGGGAGCAGTTAATTCCACACTTTCACCCAATCATCACTGGTGAATACAGTGAGGAGTAAATTCCACACTCCCACCTCCACTCATAGAGTCATAGAGTTATACAGCACGGATAGAGGCCCTTCGGCCCATCGTGTCCGCGCCGGCCATCAGCCCTGTCTACTCTAATCCCATATTCCAGCATTTGGTCCGTAGCCTTATATGCTATGGCATTTCAAGTGCTCATTCAAATGCTTCTTGAATGTTGTGAGGGTTCCTGCCTCCACAACCCTTTCAGACAGTGAGTTCCAGACTCCAACCACCCTCTGGGTGAAAAAGTTATTTCTCAAATCCCCTCGAAACCTCCCGCCTTTTACCTTGAATCTATGTCCCCTTGTTATAGAACCCTCAACGAAGGGAAAAAGCTCCTTAGTATCCATCCTATCTGTGCCCCTCATAATTTTGTACACCTCAATCATGTCCCCCCTCAGCCTCCTCTGCTCCAAGGAAAACAAACCCAATCTTCCCAGTCTCTCTTCATAGCTGAAGCGCTCCAGCCCTGGTAACATCCTGGTGAATCTCCTCTGCACCCTCTCCAAAGCGATCACATCCTTCCTGTAGTGTGGCGACCAGAACTGCACACAGTACTCCAGCTGTGGCCTAACCAGTGTTTTATACAGCTCCATCATAACCTCCTTGCTCTTATATTCTATGCCTCGGCTAATAAAAGCAAGTATCCCATATGCCTTCTTTACCACCTTATCTACCTGTTCCGCCGCCTTCAGGGATCTGTGAACTTGCACACCAAGATCCCTCTGACCCTCTGTCTTGCCTAGGGTCCTCCCATTCATTGTGTATTCCCTTGCCTTGTTAGTCCCTCCAAAGTGCATCACCTCGCACTTTTCCGGGTTAAATTCCATTTGCCACTGTTCCGCCCATCTGACCAACCCATCTATATCGTCCTGCAGACTGAGGCTATCCTCCTCGCTATTTACCACCCTACCAATCTTTGTATCATCAGCGAACTTACCTTTTACATTCATATCCAAGTCATTAATGTAGACCACAAACAGCAAGGGACCCAGCACCGATCCCTGTGGTACCCCACTGGCCACAGGCTTCCAGTCACAAAAACAACCTTCGGCCATCACCCTCTGCCTTCTGCCACTAAGCCAGTTTTGTATCCAAAGTGCCAAGGCACCCTGGATTCCATGGGCTCGTACCTTCTTGACCAGTCTCCTGTGGGGGACTTTATCGAAGGCCTTACTGAAATCCATGAATACCACATCCACTGCGTTACCCTCATCCACACGCCGAGTCACCCCCTCAAAAAATTCAATCAAATAAGTCAGACATGATCTTCCCTTGACAAAGCCATGTTGACTATCCCTGATTAATCCTTGCTTCTCCAAGTGGAGACTAATTTTGTCCTTCAGAATTTTTTCCAATAATTTTCCTACCACTGATGTTAGGCTCACTGGCCTGTAGTTCCCCGGTTTTTCACTACTCCCCTTCTTGAATAATGGTAGTACATTAGCGGTTCTCCAGTCCTCTGGCACATCCCCTGTGGCCAGAGAGGTTCTGAATATATGTGTCAGAGCCCCCGCAATCTCCTCCTTTGCCTCACACAGTAGCCTGGGATACATTTCGTCCGGGCCTGGGGATTTATCCATTTTTAGGCCTGCTAAAACCACCAATACCTCCTCCCGCTCGATGTTAATATGTTCGAGTATATCACAGTCCCCCTGCCGTATTTCTCTGTCTGCATCGTCCTTCTCCATAGTGAAAACAGATGCAAAAAATTCATTTAGAACCCCTCCTACATCTGCCGGCTCCACACACAGATTGCCATTTTTGTCCCTAATGGGCCCTATTTTTTCCCTAGTCATCCTCTTACCCTTAATAAACTTATAAAACATCTTAGGATTTTCCTTTATTTTGCTCGCCAGTGTTATTTCATGGCCCCTCCTTGATCTCCTAATTTCTTTTTTAAGTATCCCCCTGCACTTTTTGTACTCCTCTCGGGCTTCCTCCGTCTTTAGACTTTTGTATCTGCCAAAAGCCCTCCTTTTTTTCCTAATTCATTCTCGTATATCCCCTGACATCCAAGGTTCCCTGGAGTTCTTGGAACCACCCTTGACCTTTACGGGAACATGTTGCCATTGTATGGTCTCAATCTCCCTTCTGAAAGACTCCCATTGCTCCGATGCGGATTTTCCTACAAGCAGCTGGGGACGACAGTGAGGAGTAAATTCCACACTCCCTCCTCCACTCATCACTGGGGATTACAGTGAGCAGTAAATTCCACACTCTCTCCTCCACTCATCACTGGGGATTACAGTGAGGAGTAAATTCCAAACTCTCTCCTCCACTCATCACTGGGGATTACAGTGAGCAGTAAATTCCACACTCTCTCCTCCACTCATCACTGAGGATTACAGTGAGGAGTAAATTCCAAACTCTCTCCTGCACTCATCACTGGGGATTACAGTGAGGAGTAAATTCCACACTCCCTCCTCCACTCATCACTGGGGATTACAGTGAGGAGTAAATTCCACACTCTCTCCTCCACTCATCACTGGGGATTACAGTGAGCAGTAAATTCAAAACTCGTTCCCACTCATCACTGGTGTTGCAGTGAGCAGTAAATTCCACTCTCTCCTACTCATCAATGGGGATTACAGGCGATCCAGTGACGATATTAATATTTACTGGGAATCCAGCGACTGTACTAATATTTAAAGGGGATCCAAAGACGGTTCTCATATTTACGTTGGGTCCCAGCCTGATGAATAATTTTCCTGTTTACTTCCCTTCCTTACAGTTAACTTATTGACGATTATGATCCTCTCTCCGGGCAAGTGCCGTCTCTCGGACCTCGTGGCCATGGCAGTGGGGGGTCCACTGGTCGTTATCACTGATCTGATACTCAGGCACTTTTACATTGCTGATCAGATTAATTTTCAGTTCCTGGATTCAATCCCAGCCTGTAATATCGACGCCGTTCTGCTTTTCGCGGCCGCAGACTGTTCTGTCTGGTTCACCGTTACTTTCACCTTTGATCGTTTTGTGGCCATTTGTTGTGAGAAGCTGAAAAGTAAATATTGCAGCCAGAGAAGGGCGGCTGCGTTCTGGGAACAGTGAGTGAGCTGGGCTGTCTGAAGAATATTTTCGGGTACTTTATCTTCAGGTATCGGGATATACTTTCCAATCAACCCTGGCTTTGTGGGGCAACAATCAATATTTTAGAATCACGTGCGTGGGCAGCAATCGAAAATCCTCACCCCGTGTGTTCCATTCGTTCTGATTCTGCTGCTCAATGCTTTCACCGTCAGACAGAGCCCACAGCAGTGGGGAGTGTCCCAGAGACCCAGAGTTGGAGAGCCGAAGGAAATCCATCATTTTACTGTTTGTTACATCAGGGAACTTTATCCTGTTATGGGCACTGTGTGTTCTGCAATCACTGAAACACTTATAACCTGAGGCAATGTATCAACTCACTGACAGCGCTATGTCACAATTAATTACAACAAATGTTTCACCATATTGGAGCATTTAATTGCAATAAAATAAACAACAATACAACATCTCGGTGACAGATGTGTTAAAGGGGCGGCAGTTAGAGGAGTTATCAGGACTTTCCACATTCTCAAAACCACACACCCCAGGGAAGCAGTAATTAATATATTTCACACTCAGACCCTGACAGACACCCGAGGGGAGCAGTGAGTGGTAAATTCCATCACTGGGGATTACAGTTAGTAGTAAATTCCACACTCTCTTCGACTCATCACTGGGCATTACAGTGAGCAGTAAATTCCACACTCTCTTCGACACAACCTGGTGAAGCTGTGACTCAGGACGACATGCATGCCAAACAGCGGAATCAACATGTTATCGACAGAGCTAAACTATTCCACAACCAACGGATCAGATCAAAGCTCTGCAGTCCTGCCACATCCAAACGTGAATGGCCGTGAATAATTGAACAACTAACGCGAGAAGGAGGCTCTGCAAACATCCACATCCTCAATGATGGTGGAGTCGAGCACGTGAGTGCAAAAGACAAGGCTGAAGCGTTTGCAACAGTATTTAGCCAGATGTGCCGAGTGGACGATCCATCTCGGCTTCCTCCCAATATCCCAACCTTCACAGAAGCCAGCCTTCAGCCAATTCGATTCACTCCACGTGATATCAAGAAACGGCTGAGTGCACTGAATACAGCAAAGGCATTGGAACCCGAAAACATCTCAGCTGTAGTGCTGAAGAATTGTGCTCCAGAACTAGCTGCGCCTCTAGCCAAGCCGTTCCAGTCCAGCTGCAACACTGGCATTTACCCGACAATGTGGAAAAATTGCCCAGGTATGTCCTGTCCACAAAAACCAGGACAAATCCAATACGTACACTTACCGCCCCATCAGTCTACTCTCAATCATCAGCAAAGTGATGGAAGGTGTCGTCGACAGTGCTATCAAGCGGCACTTACTCACCAATAACCTGCTCACCGATGCTCCGTTTGGGTTCCGCCAGGACCACTCAGCTCCAGACCTCATTACAGCCTTGGTTCAAACATGGACAAAAGAGCTGAATTCCAGAGTTGAGGTGAGAGTGACTGCCCTTGACATCAAGGCAGCTGTTGACCGAGTGTGGCACCAAGGAGCCCCAGTAAAATTGAAGTCAATGGGAATCAGGCAGAAACCTCTCCAATGGCTGGAGTCATACCTAGGACAATGGAAGATGGTAGTGGTTGTTGGAGGACAATCATCTCAGCCCCAGGACATTGCTGCAGGAGTTCCTCAAGGCAGTGTCGCAGGCCCAACCACGTTCAACTGCTTCATCAATGACCTTCCATCCATCATAAGGTCAGAAATTTGTATGTTCGTTGATAATTGCACAGTGTTCAGTTCCATTCGCAACCCCTCAAATAATGAAGCAGTCCGAGCCCGCATGCAGCAAGACCTGGACAACATCCATGCTTGGGATCAAAAATGGCAAATTACATTCGCACCAGACAAGTGCCAGGCAATGACAATCTCCAACAAGAGAGTGTCTAATCACCTCCACTTGACATTCAATGGCATCACCATCGCCGAACCCCCCACCATCACCATCCTGGGGGTCACCATTGACCAGAAACATAACTGGTCCAGCCATATAAATCCTGTGGCTGCAAGAGCAGGTCAGAGGCTGGGTATTCTGCGGTAAGTGACTCACCTCCTGAGTCTCCAAATCCTTTCCACCATCTGCAAGGCACAAGTCAGCAGTGTGATGGAATACTCTCCAGTTGCCTGGATGAGTGAAGCTCCAGCAACACTCAAGAAGCTCGACACCATCCAGGACAAAGCAGCCTGCTTGATTGGCACCACGTCCACCACTCTAAACATTCACTCCATTGACCAACGGCGCACTGTGTCTGCACATGTAAGCAACACCACCTGAACTTTCGCCTCCAAGTCACACATCATCCAGACTTGGAAATATATCGCCATGCATTCATTGTCGCTGGGTCGAAATCCTCGAACTCCTTACCTAACAGTACTGTCGGAGAACCTTCACCACACGGACTGCAACGGTTCAAGAAGGCGGCTCAACACCACCTTCTCAAGGGCAATTAGCGATTGGCAATAAATGCCAGCCTCGCCAGCGATGCCCACATCCCATGAACGAATAAGAATAAAAACTCATCACTGGAGATTACAGTGAGCATTAAATTCAAAACTCTTGGCTCCATTCATCACTGGGGATTGCAGTGATAAGTAAATTCCACACTCTCTGCCCCACTCATCACTGGGGATTATCGTTCGCAGTAAATTTAACATTCTCTCCCACTCAACACTGGCGATTACTATCAGCAGTTTATATACTCCCTCCCACTCATTACTGGGCATTAAAGTGAGCAGTAAATTGCACACTCCCTCCCCCACTCGTCTCTGTGGATTACAGTGAGCAGTAAATTCCACATTCTCTCCCGGACTCTTCTCCGCTGCTTACAGTGAGCACTAAATTGCACTCTCTTCCCCTCACCACTGGGGATTACAGTGAGTTTTAAATTCCACAATCTCTCCCCCAATCATCACTGGGATTCACAGTGAGCAGCAAATTCCACGCTCCCTCCCACTCATCACTGGGGATTACAGTGAGCAGTAAATTCCACACTCTCTCCTCCACTCGTCTCTGTGGAATACAGTGAGCAGTAAATTCCACAGTCTCTCCCGGACTCTTCTCCGCTGTTTACAGTGAGCAGTAAATTCCGCACTCTCTCCCGCACTCGTCACTGAGGATTACAGTGAGCAGTAAATTCCACACTCTCTCCCCCATTCGTCTTTGGGGATTACAGTGAGCACTAAATTGCACACTCTCTCCCCCTCACCACTGGGGATTACAGTGAGTTCTCAATTCCACAATCTCTCCCCCGATAATCACTGGGAATTACAGTGAGCAGCAAATTCCACGCTCTCTCCCACTCATCACTGGAGATTACAGTGAGCTTTAAATTCTACAATCTCTCCTCCACTCACGGTGAGTAGTAAATTCCACTCTCTCCCCAACGCATCAATACGAATTACAGCGAGAAGTAAATTCGAAACACTCTCTCCCAATTATCACTGGGGATTACAGTCAGCAGTCAATGTCATACTCTCTCCTGCACTCATGACTGAGCATTACGTGCGCAGTAAATTCCACAATCTCTCCAAATCATCACTGGGGATGTCAGTGAGCCGTAAATCCCACACTCTCTCCCCGACTCATCACTGGGGATTACAGTGAGCCGTAAATTCCACACTCTCTCCTCGACTCATCACTGGGGATTACAGTGAGCAGTGAATGCCACAGTCTCTTCCCACTCATCATTGTGAATTACTATGAGCAGTAACTTCCCCACTTCCCCACTCACCACTGAGGAATACAGTGAGGAGTAAATTCCACAATCTCTCCTACACTCATCACTGCGGATTACAATGAGCAGTAAATTCCACACTCTCCGCCACCCACTACCCCCCCCCCCCCCGCCCATTCATCACTGGGGATTACAGTGAGACAGTAAATTCCACACTCTTTCTCACATTCATCACTGAGGATTACAGTGAGCATTAAATTCCACACACTCCAACCCATACAACACTGGGTATTACAATGAGCAGTAAATGCCACACTCTCTCCAACGCTCATCTGGAGATTAAAGTGAATTTCCACGTCCAGAGCTAAGTTTCCCTTTGATTTTTTATTATTCGTCCATGAGATGAGGGCGTCACTGGCTAGACCAGCATTTATTGCCCATCGCTAATTGCCCTTGAGAAGGAGGTGGTGAACCGCCTTCTGGAACCGTTGCATTCCGTGTGGTGAAGGTTCTCCAACAGTACTGTTAGGAATGGAGTTCCAGGATTTTGACCAAGCGACGATGAAGGAACGGCGATATATTTCCAAGTGGGGATGATGTGTGACTTGGAGGCGAACATGCAGGTGGTGTTGTTTCCATGTGTCTGCTGCCCTTGTCCTTCCAAGTGGTAGAGG
The DNA here is from genome assembly GCF_035084215.1 of Heptranchias perlo. NCBI lineage: Eukaryota > Metazoa > Chordata > Chondrichthyes > Hexanchiformes > Hexanchidae > Heptranchias > Heptranchias perlo. The sequence continues at coordinate 3,228,634 of NC_090366.1, read as the reverse complement.
TCGCAGGTTTTGGAGGTGATGTCGAAGAAGCCTTGGCAAGTTGCTGCAGTGCATCCTCTGGATGGTACACACTGTTGCCACGGTGCGCCGGTGATGAAGGGAATGGACGTTGAGGGAGGTGGATGTGGTGCCAATCAAGCAGGATGTCCTGGATGGTGTCGAGCTTCTTGAGTGTTGTTCGAGCTGCACTCATCCAGGCAAGTGGAGAGTATTCCATCACACTTCTGATTTGTGCCTTGTAGATGGTGGAATGGCTTTTGGAAGTCAAGAGGTGAGTCGCTCACCGTGGAATGCGCAGCCTCTGACCCGCTCCTGTCGCCACATTATTTATGTGGCTGCTCCAGTTAAGTTTCTGGTCAATGGTGACCCCTGGCATGTTGATGGTTGGGGAATCGGCAATGGTATTGTAGTTGAATGTCAAGGGGAGGTGGTTAGACTCTCTCTTGTAGTTGATGGTTGTTGCCTCGCACTTGTCTGGCGCGAATGTTACTTGCTGCTTATCAGCCCAAGCCTGGATGCAGTCCAGGTCTTGATGCATGCAGGCATGGACTGCTTTATTATCTGAGGCGTTGCAAATTGAACTGAACACTGTGCAATCATCAGCGAACTTCCCCATTTCTCACCTTATGGTGCAGGGATGATCATTGATGAAGCAGCTGAAGATGTTTGGGCCTAGAACCCTGCAATGAGGAACTCCTGCAGCAATGTCCTGGGGCTGAGATGATTAGCCTCCGTCAACAACTATCATCTCCCATTGTGCTGGGTACGACTCCAGCCAATTGAAAGTTTTCCCCCTGATTCCCATTGATTTCAATTTTACTTGGACTCCTTGGTGCCACACTCGGTCAAATGCTGCCTTGATGTCAAGAGCAGTCACTCTCGCGTTACCTCTGGAATTCATTTCTGTTTTCCATGTTTGGACCAAGGCTGTAATGACATCTGGAGCCGCGTGCTCCTGGTGGAACATTTCCACCAGACAATTTCCAGATAATGTCCATCTCCAACAACATAGAGTCTGACCACCTCCACTTGACATTCAACGGCACTACCATTGCCGAATCCACAATCATCAACATCCTGGTCGTCACCATATACCAGTAAATTAACTCGACCAGCCACATAAATACTGTGGCTGCAAAAGCATGTCAGAGGCTCGGTATTGTGCGGCGAGTGACTCACCTCCTGACTCCCCAAAAGCCTTTCCACCATCTACAAGGCATAAGTCAGGAGTGTGATGGAATACTCTCCAATTGCCTGAATGAGTGCAGTTCCAACAACACTCAAGGAGCTCGACACCATCGAGGGCAAAGCAACCCGCTTGATTGGCACCCCATCCACCACACTAAACATTCATTCCTTTCACCAACAGCGCCCTGTGGATAACGTGTGTAACCATCCACAGGATGCACTGCAGCAACTCGCCAAGGCTTCTTCCACAGCACCTCCAAAATCCGCAGCCTCTACCTCCTTGAAAGACAGGGGCAGCAGGCACATAGGAACAACGCTCTGAGTGGGGTGTGAATGGCATGTTAGCCTTTATTGCAAGGGTGTTGGTGAGTAAGAGTAAGGAAGTCTTACTACAATTGTACAGGGCATTAGTGAGACCTCACCTGGAGTACTGTGTACTGTTTTGGTCTCCTTTACTGAGGAAGGATATACATGCCTTGGTGGCGGTGCAAGAAAGGTTCACTGGATTGATTCCTGGGATGAGAGGTTGCCCTATGAGAAGATAATGAGTAGAATCTCTGCTGTTTAGAAGAATGGGAGCTGATCTCATTGAAACGTAGAATGTTCTGAGGGTGTTTGACAGGGTAGATGCTGAGAGGTTGTTTCCCCTGGCTGGAGAGTCCAGAACTTGGGGGCATAGCCTCAGGATAAGGGGTCGGCATTTAAGACTGAGATGAGGAGGAATTTCTTAACATAGAGATTTGTGAATCTTTGGAATTCTCACCCCCAATGGGCTGTGGATGCTCCGTGGTTGAATATATTCAAGACTGATATCGATTTTTGGACACTAATTGAATCAAGGGATATGGGGATCGGGCGGGAAAATGAAGTTGAGGTTGAAGATCACCCATTATCTGATTCAATGACGGAACAGGCTCGAGGGGCAGTGTGGCCCACTACTGCTCCTATCTCTTACGTTCTTATGCGCTCGGGCACCCAGAGGCAATGATAAACACACCTGGCCTATCAGAGCGATAAGTCAACACACTGGGGCCTATCATAGCGATGGTATAAATATTGGAACCTATTAGTGGGTGGTTAAACATAGTTGAACCTATCAGGGGAATTGATAAAATCACTGGGAGCTTGCAGAGTGATCGATAAGCTCACAGGGACCGATCACACGTTTTACAAAACACCCTGGGACCTATCAAATGTCGCAAAATGACACTGGGACCTCCAATGAATTGATAAACACACTGGAACCTATCAGAGGGGCGGTTAAACACACTGGGACATTTTGGGTGGGTTGGCAAAGCATATTGGGACTTGTCCGACTCATGGTTCAACTCACTGGGACCTGTCAGATGGATAGATAAATATACAGAGGCCTAGCAGAGCATCGTCAACCGCACTGGGACCTATCAGAAGGATTGATATATAGACTGGAAATTATCAGATTGTTTATCATTCCCAATGACAGGTCCCAGTGTGTTTATCAATCCCAAAGATAGGTTCCAGTGCGTTTAGCAATGCTCTGCTCGGGCCGTTTATATTTATCTAAATGCCGGCCCCTTATCCTGAGGCTCTGCCCCCTAGTTCTGGACTCTCCAGTCAGGGGAAACAACCTCTCAGCATCATTGGGATTGATAAACACACTGGGACCTATCATTGGGATTGATAAACACACTGGGACCCATCAGGGAGATTGACAAATATTCTGGGAACTACCAGAGGGATTGTTAAACATACTTGGACCTATCAGAGGGATCGATAAACACAATGGTGCAACTCACTGGGATCTGTCAGATGGATAGATAAATATACAGGGGCCTAGCAGAGGGATTGATAAACACATTGGGACTTATCAGAAGGATTGATATATAGACTGGAAATTATCAGAGTGTTTATCATTCCCAATGATAGGTCCCAGTGTGTTAATCAATCCCAATGATAGGTTGGTTTTCAATCCCAATGATATGAATGGGACCTATCAGAGTGATGGTAAAGCATAGTGGGACATGTCCTTGGCATGGGTAAACACGCTAGGGCCTGTCAAAGGGTTTGATAACAACACAGGGACGTATCAGAAGGATTGATAAGCTCACGGGGACCTATCACGGGGACTTAAAAATTAAATTGATCCTGTCAGAGATTGTTTCACCCGGTCCGGATGGGATGCATCCTAAGTCACTGAGGAAAGAAAGGGTTGAAATTGCGGATTTACTGGCCATTACCTTCCAAACATCCATGATACGGGGATGATGACAGAGAACTGGAGAATTGCAAATGTTACACTCTTGTTCAAAAAAGTGTGTAAGGATAAACCTTGCAGCTGCAGGCCAGTCAATTTACCGTTGGTTTTGGATAATCTTTAAGAAACGATAATCCGGGACAAAATTAAAATCACCTGGGCAAGTGTGGATTAATAATGGAAAGCCAGCATGGATTTGTTAAAAGCAAATCGTGTTCAACGAACTTAATTATGTTTTTTTTGTTGAGGGAAAAGAGAGGGTTGATGAGGGCAATGCGGTAGATGTTGTCTATCTGGACTTTCAAAAGGCGTTTGATAAAATGCCACATAATAGGCCTATCAATTAAATTGAAGCCCATGGAATCAAATGGACAGGGGCTGCATTGATTCGAAATTGGCTACGTGACAGGAAACAGAGCAGTGGTGAAAGGTTGTTTATCAGATTGGGGGGAGGTGTGCATTGGTCTTCCCCACGTGTCGGTAGGAGGAAAACTGCTTTTTTGATGTATATATTGATGACTTGGACTTGGGCGTACAGGGCACAATTTCAAAACTTGCAGATGACCCAAAACTTGGAAGTGTAGTGAACAGTGAGGTGGATAGTGATAAACTTCAAGAGAACATAGATATGCTGGTGAAATGGGCGGACACATGACGGATGGAATTTAATGCAGAGAAATGCGAATTGATGCATTTTGGCAGTAAGAATGAGGAGAGGCAATATAAACGAAATGGTACAATTCTAAAATGGGTGCATGAACAGAGAGACCTGGTTATACAAGTCGTTGAAGATGGCAGGACAGATTGAGAAGGCTGTTACAAAAGCATACGGGATCCTGGGCTTCTGATAAAGACACAGGGACCTATCAGAGGGATTGATAAACACACTTAGACATCTCGGAGACATTGATAAACGCACTGGGATTTATCAGAGTGATTCATAATCACACTGCGACCTCACAGAGGAATTGATAAACACACTGCGATCGATCAGAGTGATCGATAATCAAACTTAGACCTCTCAGAGTCATTGATAAACACACTGGGGTCCATGAGAGTGATTGATAAACAAAGTGGGATCTATAAGTGGAATTTTAAGTCACACTGGGACCTATCAGAGTGATTGATGAACACTCTGGTACCTGTCACAGTGATGGTTAATTTAACAAGGACGTTTCAAAGACATTGGTAAGCCCACTGGGACCTGTCAAAGTTTAAACATAGTGGAGCCTATCAGAGGGATAAATAAACACATTGTGAATTATCAGAGCGTTTACATGAACACACTGGACCTATCAGATGGAGTGATAAACATACAGGCATATATTGGATCGATTGATGAAAGAACTGACAACACTCAGAGGGATTGACAAACACACCTGGGGCCTATCAGAGGGATTGCATACCTCACGGGTTATTAGCGGGATTGATAAATAGACTGGGTCCTCGTGGAAGGATTGATCAACACATTGGGACTTGGAAGATGAATTGGTAAACCAATGGGAGCTTTCAGAAGGATGGATAAACACAGTGGAGCCGATCAGAGGGATTGATGAACACGGTGGGACCCATGAGAGGGATTGATAAACACAGTGTGGCCTAACAGAGGGAATGATAAACACACAGGGAGCTATCAGAGTGATCGTTAAACACACTGGGACCTATCAGAGTGATTGATAAGTTTCTGCGGACATATCAGGCGAATTGATAAACGCACAGGGACAGAGAAGAATAATGGGGCCTATCCAAGGGATCGTTGAACATAGTGGAACCTATCAGAGGGATGGTTAAACAGTCTGCGACGCTTCATAGAGAGGCTGAAGCATATTGGGTTATTGACAGTGTAGGTGAGATAAATACCTGACAATGTTTCTGAGATTAGTATTGTGTCTGGGTTTGATATTGCGAATGAAGGTGAGGTCAGTAATATGACTGGGTTGAATATGTACAATGTAGGTGCGATCAGTGATATATGGGGGTTGGATATTTGCAGTGTGGTTACTAGACTCATAGAATCATAGAAATTTACGACACTGAAGGAGGCCATTGAAGTGCAAGCAAGTGTCTAATTCCACTTGCTAGCAATTCAAGTACATATCCAAGTGCATTTTAAATGTGATGATGTGGCGATTCCGGTGATGGACATGGGGTGGACAAATGTAAGGAGTCGCACCACACCAGGTAATAGTCCAACAGCGTTATTTGAAATCACAAGCTTTCAGAGCTTTGCTCCTTTGTCAGGTGAAGTGAAGAGATGCATATAGGCACAGCATATATAGTCAGAGAACAATGCCTGGTGATTACAGATAATCTTTCGAACTGCCCTTCATCACACCTCGGCAGAGAGATAATCACAGCAATCAAAGGAGTGAATGGTGTTCAAACAGGTTAGTCAGGGAAACATTACATCCAAGAATACTGAGGTGGGGTCACAAGGGGTCAAATGTAGCAGATGCTGGGGTTTGTATTGAGAACAGATAGCTTTTTTTTGCTGGAAATCGCAGCAGGTCCGGCCGCATCTGTGTATGGAGAACAAGCCAACGACGACTTGAGTCTGGATGACTCCACGTCAGGTGAGGTTATATCCTCTGGGTGAAAAACATTTCTCCTCAGCTCCACTCTAATCCTTCTACCAATTAGTTTAAATCTGTGCCCACTGGTTATTGAACTCTCGCTTAAGGGAAATAGGTGCATCGAAGAATCATTGAAAATTTACAGCACGGAAGGAGGCCATTCGACCCATTGTGCCCGTGTCGGCAGAAAATGATCCGCCCAGCCTAATCCCAATTTCCAGCACTTGGTCCGTAGAGTTGTAGGTTATGGCACTTCAGGTGCACATCCAAGTACTTTTTTAAAGGAGTTGAGTGTTTCTCTCTCGATCACCTTTGCAGGCAGTTTGTTGGAGAACCCCATCACCATCTGGGTGAATAAATGTCTCCTCTGCTCCTCTCTAATACTCCTACCAATCACTTTAAATTTATGCCCCTGGTTACTGACCATTCTGCTCAGGAAATAGGTCCTTCCTATCCACTCTATCTACGCCCCTCATACTTTTGTATAGCTCAATTAAATCTCCCCACAGCCTCGTCTGTTCCAAAGAGCCGATACAACCTTTCCACATAGCTAAAATTCTCCAGTCCTGGCAACATCCTCGTAAATCTCCTCTGTACCCTCTCGAGTGCAATTATATCTTTCCTGTATTTTGGTGACCAGAACTGTACACAATACTGAAGCTGTGGCCTAACTGGTGTTGTATACAGTTCAAGCATTACCTTCCCTCTCTTATATTCTCTGCCTTGGCTAATAAAGGAAAGTATTCCATTTGGCTTATTATCTAACTTATCTACCTGTCCGGCTACCTTCAATCCAAGGTCCCTCATTTTCTCTACACCTTTCAGTATCCTCCCATTTATTGTGCATTCCCTTGTCTTGTTTGCTCTCCCCAAAAGCATTACGTCACACTTCTCCAGATTGTATTCCGTTTGCCACTTTTCTGCCCACCTGACCAGTCCATTGTTATCTTCAAGCAGTCTGCAGCTTTCCTCCTCCCTATCAACCACACGGCCAATTTTTGTATCATCTACAAACTTTTTAATCATGCCCACTACATTTAAGTCAAAATCAGTAATATATACCACAAAAAGCAAGGGACCTGGTGCAGAGCCCTGCGGAACCCCACTGGAAAAAGCCTTCCAGTCACAAAAACACCCGTCGACTAATACCCTTTACTTCCTTTGAGCCAATTTTGGATCCAACTTGCCACTTTCCCTTGGATCCAATGGGCTTTTACTTTTTTGACCAGTCTGCCATGTGGGACCTTGTCAAAAGCCTTGCTAAAATTCATGCAGACGACTTCAAATGTGCCACCCTCATCGACCCTCCTTGTTACCTCCTTAAAAAAATTCAAACAAGTTCGACAGACGCGACCTTCCCTTAACAAATCCACGTTGACTCTCCTTGATTAATCCGACAAATAGATGAGATCAGTCATGTGTCGGGGCTGGATATTGAAAGTGTTGGTGAGGTCAGTGATGTGCGTGTTGAATATTCACAGTGTTGGAAAGGTCAGTGATTTATATTGGGTGGATATTGACAGTGTAGATGAGGTCAGTGATTGGTCTGTGTTGTATGTTGACAGTGTAGCTGAGGTCATTGCTGTGACTGGGGTTGATATTGAAAGTGTAGATGAGGTCAGTGATGGGTCTGTGTTGGATATTGACAGCGTAGGTCAGATCAGTGACGTGTCTGTGCTGGATATTGACAGTGTAGATGAAATCATTGATTTGTCTGGGCTGGATATTGACAGTGTAGGTGAGGTCAGTGATGTATCTGGGTTGGACATTGACTGTGTAGGTGAGGTCAGTGATGTGACTTGGGTGGATGTTAAGTGTACAGGTGAGGTCAGTGATGGGTCTGGTTTGGATAATGACAGTGTCGGTGAGATCATTGATTTGCTTGTGTTGCATATTCACAGTGTAGGTGCGGGCATTGATGCGACTGGTTTCGATATTGACAATGAAGTTGAGGTCATTAATGTGACTGGGGTGGATATTGACAGGGTAGATGAGGTCTGTGATGTGTCTGTGATGGATATTGACAGTGTAGGTGAGATCAGTGATGTGTCTGGGCTGGATATTGACAGTGTAGGTGAAATCATCGATTTGTCATGGCTGGATATTGACAGTGTCGGTGAGGTATGTGATGTGTCTGTGTTGGATATTGACAGTATCGGTGAGGTCAGTGATGTGTCTGTGTTGGATATAGACAGTGCAGGTGAAATGAGTGATGTGTCTCGCCTGGATATTGACAGTGTCGGTGAGGTCAGTGATGGGTCTCAGTTGGATATTGACGGTATATTTGAGATCATTGATGAGTGTGTTGGATATTGACAGGGTAGAGGCTAAGAGGATGTGTTCCCTGGCTGGAGAGTCTAGAACTAGAGGGCATAGTCTTAAAATAAGGGGTTGGTCATTTAAAAATTTGATGAGGAGGAATTTCTTCACTCAGAGGGTTGTAAATCTTTGGAATTCTCTATCCCAGAGGGCATATGCAAGGCTGATATAGATAGATTTTTTGACTCTCTGGAAATCAAGGGATATGGGGATCGGGCGGGAAAGTAGAGTTGAGGTCGAAGATCAGCCATGATCTCATTGAATGGCGGAGCAGGCTCGAGGGTCCAAATGGCCTACTCCTGTTCCTATTTCTTATGTTCTTGTGTCAGTGTTGTGTCTGAGCTGGATGAAAGTGCAGGTGCAGTCAATGGTACAGACTCGTTCTCTGTCCCTATCACTCGGTTTCCCTTTCCATCTCTCAGTCTCTCTCTGTCCCTCTGTCCCTTTGTTTCCCTTGATCTTTTTGTCTCTCTCTCTCTTTCCCTTTTCCGTCTTTCTCTTTGTCTCTCTCATTGTCCATCTCACTGTTTCTGTCTCTCTCTCTGTCTCAGTCTCACTGTCTCTGTCACTCTCTCCGTCTCAGTCTCTCTCTGTGTTTGCCTCTGTCTCTCTGTCTCAGTCTCTCTCTCTGTCTCAGTCTTTCTGACTCTCTCTGTCTGTCTCTGTCCCCCACTCTCTCTCTGTGTGTCTCTACCCCTCTCTCTCTCACTGCATCTATCTCTCTCTCTGTATCTCTGTCTCTGTGTCTTTATCTTTCACTCTCTCTGTCTCTCTCTGTTTGTCTCTATCCCTCCCTCTCTCTCTCTCACACACACACACACACAATGGCTGTCTCACTGTCTCGCTCTCTGTCTCATCATCTCGGTCTCCCTCTCTGTCTGTCTCTATATCGCACTCTCTATCCCCCTCTCAAAACTTCTCACACACACTCTCCCTCTCACTGTCTCTGTCTCACTCTCCCTCTCTCTCAATCTCGCTATCCCTCTCTCTCTATTACCCTCTCTCTCGCTCTGTCTCTATCCCTCACTCTCACTCTCTCCCTCTATCTGGTGGATCGGTACCTGTATTTCGTGCATCAGCTCCTGCTCTGTTTCTAGCAATTCCCTATTTTACCGCAGAAGTTCTACGCTGCCCAATCTATCTCTCTCTCTCTCTGGTTTGTAATGGTCCCTGTGTGCTGGTAGTATGTTTCAGTTCCTGTGTTAATGTTTGCTTATCTTGCCGCTTTTTTCTGTCTTTTAATGGATGAACCCTGACTGTGGACTTTGCAACAGATGCTGCCAACATCTGCTTGTCGATTTCAGGAGCCGAGCTGTGTTCAAGCGACATGTTTTTTGGATCCAGTCACCAATCCCCGTGTAATTCTTTCCGCTTCGCATTTCTACCCTTAATGATTAAACGGGCAGTTAAACGAGCCGGTTAATCAGCTGAATGTACAAGATTATCATGTGGTGTTTAATTGACAGGAATTTAATTACTGGATTTCGTAAGAATCCCCATCTTTTTGCACACTCATTTAAATATAATGTTTTTATTACTCTTGACAGCACATACCAATCTGCTGTGTGCAACTGACTGCAAGGAACATGATGTAACCTCCCCGCCCTCTCCCCCCCTCGAGGGGGTTTCTTCCTCTCCAGAAATAGGAGCTCTCCTCAGTGCATCGTGTGAGAGGGACTGGGAACGAAAGGCTGCAGCACCGACCGACTCACGCCATGCATAATAGACAGTTAGTGAGGATTGTCTACCCGATAATTGCTGCTGTTTCTATCCCAGGTCAGTGACTGTGTGTTGCTGCTGTTGCTGATAATGTAAGATTGTGGTCTTTACCTGTTTGTCCTATTTGTGATATCAGTTCAACCAATGCCACATTTCCAATGTTCACTCAACTCCTTTACACAAAGTATACTAATGTGAATCTCGAGTGTAACTGCCGCTGCTCCCCGGATCTGTCTGACAAACTCTGATCCAGACCGCGCCCTCGCTCCAGATGACAGGTTTCTGACTGGGTCTGAGCTCCGCACTGACTGCAGCAAATGGATCCTGACAGATGCACTTTCGATTCAGTCTGTGCCGGTCTCTTTTTCCTCCTGTTTCAGCTTCGCGTATCCTGCTGTCCCGCTCTTTTCTACTTTAATGCAATAACTGGAATCCACAAATTGCAATAACATTAGCCAGATTCGATTGTATTGTTAGTCATTGCTTTCAAACTCTTTAATATTGTGATTAACGGGCGTTGCTCGGGTTAGATTGAGCAGTGCAGATTGACTGAGCTCCTCCCATCTCGCGCTGTCTGTCTCTGTTGACTCTATCTCACTCTCTCCCTCTCTCTCTCTCTCTGGGTCTTTCCCTGTCTCTGACTGTCTCTGTCTCTCCCTCTCTTTCTTGCACTCTGTCTCTCTTTCTTCGCTCTCTCTCTGTCTCTGGTTCTCTGTCTCTCTCTCCCTCTCTGTCTGTCTCGCTCTCTGGCTTTCTCTTTCTCTCTCTCTCTCTCTCACTCTCTCCATGTCATTCTTTCTCTGACTCGCTTTCTCCCTCTTTCTATTTTTCCCTCTCTCCTCTGAATTCAGTCCCCTCCTATCGTCCCTTAATCTCTCCCTCCATATAAACTCCCCTCCCTTTATTCACAGTCACCCCCTCGACCTTGTCATCTCTCGTGGCCTCTCCAATCACATCATGGATAAGGCCCTCTCTGATACCCAATTTGTAACCCTCTCCACCCACATCCCCTTTCACCCTCCCAGCCCTATTTCCATCAGTGTTTCCCCTGGAAAAAAATTCTCCCTCAAGTCACTTACAACGACAGTTTCTAATTCCTAAATGTTTCACCGTTGGCCCTCCATTCACCACGAGCTTTCTGCAACGACCGATCTGCTCAATCATACCCTCACCTCATTCTTTGGTGCCCTTTTCCCCATTAAAACCACTACTCTATCTCACCCTGTTCGTTCCCCCTGTTACGGCCCCCATATCCAGTACCTTAAGTCCAAGGGGCGCAGACGTAAAAGTTTATGGCGGACGAATGGTTTAACCATTTATCGCCTGATCTCTCTGTTCCAGTACTCCTTTTAGAGTTGTGCCCTCAAGTATATATTGCCTCTCCTCGTTCTTCCTACTGAAATGTATCACTTCGCATTTTACTGCATTAAATTTCATGCACTGCCACATGTCTATCTGTGCCCTTTGATCATCTGCCTTATTCACTATACTTCTTGTATTGAGGTATATACCTTTAAGCACTGCCAAACTCTTCTGTTCTTTATTTTCTTACATTTTTTCACTCTGCCTTCCAAACTCACTTGCTAACTTTCTGCCTTCTTTCTCCAGTTCTGATTCTGTGCTATCTGAATCGACACTCAGCTTCCAATTCCCCCGCCAAGTGAGTTTAAACCCTCCCCAACAGCACGAACAAATCTCCTCGCAAGGATATTGGTCCCGGCCCAGTTGAGGTGAAAAACGTCCGGCCTGTACAGGTCCCACCTCCTCCAGAATCGGTCCCAATGACCCAGAAATCTAAAGCCCTCCCACCACCACCATCTCTCCCGCCACAATGTTTTTTATGATAGGGAAATCATGTTTGACAAATCTACTGGAGTTTTTTTGAGGATGTAACCCAGTAGATAAGGGAGCACCAGTGAATGTGATGTATTTGGATTTTCAGAAGTCCTTTGATAAAGTCGCACATTAGAGGTTAGTGTGCAAAATTAAAGCACATGGGATTTCTGGTAATATACTGGCATGGATTGAAAATTGGTTAACAGACAGGAAACAGAGAGTAGGAATAAATGGTTCTTTTTCAGGGTGGCAGGCAGTGATTCGTGGGGTACCGCAGGGATCAGTGATTGAGCCCCAGCTATTCACAATATATATCAATGATTTGGATGAGGGAACCAAATGTAATATTTCCAAGTTTGCTGACGACACAAACTAGGTGGGATCGTGAGTTGTAAGGAGGATGCAAAGAGGCTTCAAGACAATTTAGACGAGTTGAGTGAGTGGGCAAATAGATGGCAGTTGCAGTATAATGTGGTTGAATGTGAAGTTATCCACTTCGGAAGGAAAAACAGAAAGGCAGAATATTATTTAAATGGTGATAGATTGGTAAATGTTGATGCACATAGGGACCTGAGTATCCCTGTACACCAGTACTGAAAGCAAACATGCAGGTGCAGCAAGCAGTTAGGAATGCAAATGGTATGTTGGCCTTCATTGCAAGAGGATTTGAGTACAGGAGCAAGGATGCCTTACTGCAGTTATACAGGGATTTGGTGAGACCACACCTGGAGTATTGTGTGCAGATTTGGTCTCATTACCGAAGAAAGGATGTACTTGCCATCGAGAAAGTGCAGCGAAGGCTCACCAGACTGATTCCTGGGATGGCAGGAGTGTCGCGTGAGAAGAGATTGGGTCGAATCGTCCTGTATTCACTCGAATTTAGACGAATGAGAGGGGATCCCTTTTAAACACTTAAAATTCTGACAGGTCTAGACAGACTGGATGCTGTTAGGATGCTTCCTGTGGCTGGGGAGCCCAGAAGAACGGGTCACAGTCTCTGGATAAGGATGAGAATAGTTAGGACTGTGATGAGGAGAAATTTCTGCACTCAGAAGATGGTGAACCTGTGGAATTCTCCACGACAGAAGGCTGTGCAGGCCAAGTCACTGATAGATAGATTTGTAGACACAAAAGCCATCAAGAGGTATGGGAGAGGGCGGGAATATGGTATTTAGATTAAGGATCAGCCACAATCATATTCAATGGTGAAGCAGGCTCGAAGGGCCAAATGGCCTGCTCCTCATCCTATTTTCTCTGTTTCTATCTGTTTCTATTTGTTAGCACTATCCAAGGCTGTGGATCAGTCTCCATTTGATAACAATGCCGAAGTCCAGAGATCAGTCATTGCTTGATAGCACTGGCCAGGATATGGAATCATAGAAAATGTACGGCACAGAAGTAGGCCATGCGACCCATCGTGTCCGTGTCGGCTGAGAAACAAGCCACCCAGCCGAAAAGCACTTTCCCACATTTGGTCCGTATAACTGCAGGTCACGGCTCTTCAGCTGCACATCCAGGTATTTTATAAATGAGTTGAGGGTTTCTGCCTCTCTCACCCACTCATGCAGTGAGTTCCAGACCCCCACCACACTCTGGGTGAAAAATGTTTTCCTAATTTCCGCTCTAATCCTTCTCCCAATCACTTTAAATCCATGCCCCCTGGTTATTGACCACTCCACCAATGGACATATGTCCTTCCTATTCACTCTGTCTCGGCCCCTTATAATTTTGAACACCTCTATCAAATCACCCCTCAACCTCCTCTGTTCCAAGGAAAACAACCCCAGCCAATCCAATCTGTCATCTTAGCTAAAATTCTCCCATCCTGGAAACATCCTCGTAATCTTCTCTGCACCCTTCCTAGTGCAATTCCATCCTTCTTGTATTGTGGTGACCAGAATTGAACGCAATACTCAAGCTGTGGTCTAACTAGTGTTTTATACAGTTCCTGCATAACATTCCTGCTTCTATATTCTATGCCTCGGCTAATAAAGGAAAGCGTTCCATATGCCTTCTTAATCACCTTATCGACCTGTCCTGCTTCCAACAGGGATCTGTGGACATGCACTCCAAGGTCCCTCACTTCCTCGACACCTCTCAGTATCCTCCCATTTTCGGTGTATCCCCTTGCCTTGTTTGCCCTCCCCAAATGCATTACCTCAAACTTCTCTGGATTGAAATCCATTTGCCACTTTTCTGCCCATCTGTCCAGTCGATTGATATTTTCGTGGAGTCTACAGATTTCCTCATCACTATCAACCACACGGCATATTCTTGCTTCATTCGTAAATTTTATAATCATAGAATCATAGAATCATAGAAGTTTACAATATGGAAATATCCCCTACCTTTAAGTCCAAATCGTTAATGTATTCCACAAAAAGAAAAGGGTCTAGTACCGAGCCCTGTGGCACCCCACTGGAAACAGCCTTTCAGTCGCAAAAACACTCTTCGTCCATTACACTTTGTTTTCTGCCACTGAGTTAATTTTGGATCCAATTTGCCACATTCCCTTGGATCCCATGCGCCTTCTCTTTTTTGACAAATCTGCCATGTGGGACATTAGATGAGTCTCCATTTGGTAGCATCGTCCAGGCCGGGAGTTCAGTGGCCATTTGTTAAAATGTTCCTATCTAAAGAGCAGTGTCAATTTCAAATCACTGTCTAGGTCCAGAGATCAGTCTCCATTTGATAGCACGGTTGAAGACTGGGTATCAGTGGCCATTTGATCGCACTGTCTAGGCCTGGACATCAGTCTTCATTTGATAGCACCGTCCAATTTCCAGTCTTCAGTTTCCATTTCATGGCATTGTCCTGGTCTGGTGTTCAGTCACCCTTTGATAGCGCTGCCCAGTCCAGAGATGAGTCTCCAACTGGTAGCACTGCCAGTTCTATGGATCAGTCTCTATTCGAAAGCAAAGCCCTGGTTTGTGGATCAGTGTCCATTTTATAGCACTGCCCAAGTCCAGAGGATCAGTCACCATATGATACTGCTGATCAGGACTGCGGCTCAGTCTCCATTTAATAGCGCTGGCCGGTTCAGGGAATCAGAATCCATTTGAAAGCACTGTCCAGGTCTGAAGTTCGGACGGGTTGGACCACAACAGAGCTGGGACTAATGTCCTCTTTGGGGAGGTTAACGAGTGGTGTGGGGAAGGGTTTACACTAATGTGACAGGGGGATAGGCACCAGGATGTAGCATTACAAAGCACAAGCAAGGTGCACAAATGATTGGGAGAGACAGATAGAACTAGAGTAAGAAATATTACAGTATTAGGTGGGATCAGACTAAGAGAGAATACGAGAAGATCTAAGATAGCTTTGAAGGGCATGTGTGTAAACGCACGAAGCGAGGTAAATAAGGTTGGTGAACTTCAGGCACAAATAGCCACATGGGAATATGATGACGTGGCTCAAAAAAGGGCAGGATTGGGTACGAAACATTCCTGGACACAAGGTGTTCAGAAAAGATAGGGAAGGAATCAAAGGAGGCAATGACAGTATTAATCAGTGGGGGAACATTTAGGGAATAGTGATCATAGTATCATTAGGTTTAGAAAATTTATGGAAAAGGACAAGGATCAATCTGGAGCAAAAATAGGTAATTGGAGCAGTGCCAATTTCAGCCCACTTCTGTGCTGTATCTTTTCTATGGTTCTAATTAGAATCGAAGATTGACAGGCAAAACTGTCATCGAACAATGGGCAGCATTTAAAGAGAAGATGGTTCAGGTACAGACTGGGTACATTCCCACGAGGGAGAAAGATGAGGCAACTGAAGCGAGAGCTCTCTGGATGACGAAAGAGATCGAAACTAAGATAAAGCAGAAAAAAGGGGGCGTTTGACAGCTATCAGGTTGACAATAAAAATGAGAACCAGGCTGAATATAGGAAGTTCAGAGGGGAAGTTGAAAATGAAATAAGAAGGATAAAGAGAGAGTACGAGAATAGACTGGTGGCTTACTTAAAAGGGAATCCAAAAGTCTTCTGTAGGCATATAAACAGTAAACGGGTAGCAAGAGCAGGGGTGGGGTTGATTGGGACCAAATAGGAGATCTTCAGAGGGAGGCAGAGGAGATGGCAGAGTTACTAAATGATTACTTGGCACCTGTCTTTACCAAGTAAGAAGAGGCTTACAAAGTCACAGTAGAAGGCGAGGAATTTAAGATACTGGATGGGATAAAATTTGATAAAGGAGGTACTTGAAAGGTTGATTGTATTTAAAGTAGATAAGTCACCCGGTCCGAATAGGATTAATCCGATGTTGCTGAGGGAAGTAAGGGTGGAAACTGCAGAGGTACAGGACATAATCTTCTAATCAGCCTCAGATACGGGGGTGGTGTCAGAAGCCTGGAGAATTGCAAATCTCAAAAAAGGGTGTAAGGATAAACCTAGCAATTACAGGCCAGTCAGTTTATCTCGGTGGTGGGGAAGCTTTTAGAAACTATAATTCGGGATAAAATTAACAGTCACTTGAACAAGTGTGGATTAATTAAGGAAAGTCAGCACGTATTTGTTCAAGGCAAGTCGTGTTTCACTAATTTGTTTTAAGTATTTGGATGAGTTAAGAGAAAGGGTTGATGAAGGCAATGCGGTTGATGTTGTGTACACGGATACCAAATGGCGGTTGATAAAGTGACGCATTATAGACTTTTCATCAAAGTTGAAGCCAATGGAATAAAAGGGGCAATGGCAACGTGCATACGAAATTGGCTACGTGACATGAAACAAGAGTATTGGTGAACGGCTGTTTTTCGGACTGGAGGTAGGTTCACAGTGGTATTCCCTGTACAAGACCACTGATTTTCTTGATATATATTAATGACTTGGACTTGGGTGCACAGGGCACAATTTCAATATTTGCAGAAAACAAATGCTGATACCCATTGATTTCAATTTTACTCGGGTTTCTTGCTGCAACACTCGGTCAAATGCGGCCTTGTTGTGAAGGTCAGTCATTCCCAGCTCACCTCTGTCATTCAGCTCTTTTGTCCATGTTAGGACCAAGGCTGTGATAAGATCTGGAGCCAAGTGGTCCTGAAGGAACCAAAACTGAGCATTGGAAAGCAGGTTGTTGGTGAGTAAGTGCTGCTTGATAGCACTGTCGACGACACTTTCCATCACTTTGCTGATGATTGAGAATAGACTGATGGGCCAGTAATTGACCGGTTGGGATTTGTCCTGCTATTTGTGGACAGTGCATACCTGGGCAATTTTCCACATTGTCAGGTGGATGCCAGTGTTGTAGCTATACTGGAACAGTTTGGCGAGAGGCGCGGCTCGTTCTGGAGACACAAGTCTTCAGCACAACAGCCGGGATGTTGTCCGAGCCCAGAGCATTTGCTGCATCCACTGCACTCAGCCGTTTATTGATATCACGTGGAGTGAATCGAATTGGTTGAAGACTGACTTCTGTGACGGTGGCGATATCGGTACCAACGACACAGGTAACAAGAGGGATGAGGACCTGCAAGCAGAATATAAGGAGTTAGGATATAAGTCAAAAAGCAGGGCCTCAGGATTACTCCCAGTGCCACGTGCTATTGACTATATGAATAGGAGAATAGAACAGATGAATACGTGGCTGGAGGGTTGGTGCAGGAGGTAGGGATTCAGATTCCTGAGGAATTGGGACCGATTCTGGGGAAGGTGGGACCTGCACAAGCCGGACGGGTTGCACCTCAAAAGATCCGGGACTAATATCCTTGTAGCGGGAGGGGCGGTCGCTACTGGTGTTGCGGAGGATTTAAACTAGTGGCAGGGGGATGGGAACCTGAGCAGAGAGTCAGAAGAGAATAAAGTTGAGAAAAGCAAAAGAGGGGAGGAACCAGGCGAAATTTACAATACGAAGAGTACAAATAGCTGTTCAAGAAAAAAGTGAAAGGGAAAAGCGTAGAGCAGCAGAAATAAAGTGTACTTTAGACACTATAGATGAATTGAAAACTAAAAGGTGCAAAGCGATTAACCCAACATCAAAGCTGGAGGTCAGGCGAGGGTGTGTGGCTCAACTAAGAGTTCTATAAACGAACGCAAGGAGTATAAGGAATAAATTAAATGAACTGCAGGCACAAATTCAAATTTGAAGGTATGGCATCATAGCTATTACTGAGACATGGCTGCAGGATGGTCAGGATTGCGAACTAAATATACCAGGTTATAAGGTCTACAGGGGAGATAGCGAAAATGGAAGAGGGGGAAGAGTAACCTCAGTGATTAGAGAAGAAATCACTTCAATGATAAAGGAGGATATAACGAGGGGTAAGCAACCAACAGAGACCTTATGGGTTGAATTGAGAAATAAGAAAGGATCTAAGACTATAGTGGGAGTTGTGTAACGGACCACTGGCAGCAGCTCTGAAGTGCTAGATTGTGTAAATGCAGAGATTATACAAGCGTGTAACAAAGGCATAGTGGTCTTAATGGGGGACTTTAACCTTCACATCGATTGGGAAAAATGTAAGGAATCTTACAACACCAGGTTATGGTCCAACAGTTTTATTTGAAAATCACAAGCTTTCGGAGCGAACCTCCTTCGTCAGGTGAGTGAAGGGTTCGAGAACCCCTTAGAACCCTTCACTCACCTGACAAAGGAGGTAAGCTCCGAAAGCTTGTTTATTTCAAATGAAACTGTTGGACTGTAACCTGGTGTTGAAACATTCCTTACATTTGTCCACCCCAGTCCATCACAGACATCTCCACATCATAGATTGGGAAAAGCAGACTAGTAACTATCAGAAATGTAGCGAATTTCTTGAGTGTGTCCGAGATACTTTTCTACAGCAGTCTGTCCTGGAGGCAACAAGGGGACAAGCCATACTAGATTTAGTAATGAATAATGAACCAGATTTATTTAACAGCTTGACTGTGCGTGAACATCCATCCAATAGCGATCATAACATGATCCAGTTCAAATTAGTGTTTGAAAGGGAAAAAAGTGGATCAGCTGCTAAGATTCCAGACTTGGGTGAGGCCGACTTCAATGCGGTGAGACAGAGACTGTCCACAGTAAACTGGACAAATTTATTAATGGGTAAAACGACTGATGATCAGTTGGAAATGTTCAAAAAACATTTAACGAGATAGAGAATCGGTTTATACCCCTGAGGGTCAAGAAGTCTAATTCCTAAAAAAAACAGCCATGGACAAATAAGGAGGTAAAGGACAGTATAAGACATAAGGAAAGGGCATAAAAAAGGCAAAACAATCGCACAGGTCCCGGCGAATGGGAAAGGTACAAAGATCAACAAAGGGTCAGAAAACAGATAGTAAGAGCAACAAAAGAATAGAATGAAAAGAAACTTGCAAGGGATATCATATCCAATACGAAGAACTTTAATAGTTATATTAGGGAAAAGAAGGTGTTCAGAAGCAGCGTTGGCCCCTAAAAAACTGAAAGTAGGGATATTGTCATTGACAATGGGGAAATGGCGGACTTTTTGAATTTTGCATCAGTATTTACAGTAGAAAAAGAGGATAGCATGCCTGATATCCCAAGAAAACTAATATTGAATCGGGGACAGGGACTCAATCAAATTAACATAAGTAAAGCAACAGCAATGAAGCAAATAACAGTACGAAAGAGTGAAAAATCCCCAGGACGAGATCGTTTCCATCTCAGAGTTTTAAAGGACGTAGGTGAGCACATTGCAGATGCCCTAACTATAACCTTTCAAATTAAGGGGTGATCTGATCGCAGTTTATAAGATATTAAGGGGAACAGATCGGGTGGATAGAGATAAACTATTTTCGCTGGTTGGGGATTCTAGGGCACAGTCTAAAAATTAGAGCCAGACCTACAGTGAGTCAGATTAGAAAACACTTCTACACGCAAAGGGTAGTGGAAGTTTGGAACTCTCTTCCACAAACAGCAATTGGTGCGAGCTCAATTGCTAAATTTAAATTTGAGATCGATAGTTTTTTGGCAACCAAATGTATTAAGGGATATGGGCGAAAGGCAGGGATATGGAATTTGATCACAGGTCAGCCATGATCTTATCAAATGGCGGAGCAGGCTCGAGGGGCTGAATGGCCTCCTCCTGTTCCTATATTCCTATGTTCCTATGGTATCAGGAGGAGGCCTGGATGGATCATCCACTCGGCACTTCTGACTGAAGATGATTGCAAACGCTTCAGCCTTGTCTTTTGCACTACCTGCTGGACTCAGCCTTCATTGAGGATGGGGATGTTCACAGAGCCTCCTCCTCCCGTTAGTTGTTTAATGGTCCATCACCATACACGACTGGATGTGGAAGGACTGCAGAGCTTTCATCTGATCTGTTGGTTGTGGGATTGCTTAGCTCTGTCTAAAGCAATCTAGTTCGAATATTTAGCATGCATGTCGTCCTGTGTTATAGCTTCACCAGAGAGGCAACTCATTTTTACGTGCTTCTGGTGCTGCTCCTGGCCTGCTCTTCTCCACTGCTCATTGAATCAGGGTTGATCACCTGGATTGTTGGTAATGGTAAAGTGAGGAATATGCCGGGCCAAGTGGTTACAGATTGTGCTGGAATACAATTCTGCTGCTGCTGATGGCCCACAGCGCCTCGTGGATGCCCCGATTTGAGCTGCTTGATCTGTTCTGAATCTATCCCATTTAGCATGGTATTAGTGTCACACAACACGACGGACGGTGTCCTCAGATTGAAGACGGGCCTTCGCCTCCACTAGGACTGTGCGCTGGTCACTCCTATCAATACTGTCATGGACAGTTGCATCTGCAACTGGTAGATCTCTGATACCACCCTTACCTCCTGTAGCAACCATGATTCACCCCATGCTCTTCATCTAATTCTATCCTATACAATTTAGCTAACGCCTTCTCCTTTTCTGTGACTCTGGCAGCATCCTCATCTTCAGTGAAGATAGAAGGAAAGTATTCATTTAGAACCGCGGCAATACCCTCACCTTCCACAACGTGATTAGTGTTTTGGCCCCACCCTGCCTTTCATTATCCATTCACTCACTCATTCTGGTGGACTGGTGTCTCTTATTTTCTAATAATTTGCCAATCTCTTTATTACTAAATTTGTCTCCATTTTATGGAACTGTCTAGATCTGAGGTTCAGTCTACATTTGATGGCCCTCACCAGGTCTGGGGCTTAGACTCCAATTCATGGCACTGTCCAGGTCTTGGGATCAGTATCCATTTGATGGCACTGCCCAGGTCTGGGGTTCGGTCTCTATTTGATGGCACTGCCCAGGTCTGGGTTTCATTCTCTATTTGATGAATACAGTAAGCTCAATATAAATTTCTCTCAAAATCCTGTGCAATCATTGTTGTCAATCTGATGAGTAATTTTCCTGATATTTTTTGTTCCGATTTCTCTCAGTTAACCTGCTGGTGATCCTGATCTTATCCCGGGGAAAGTGTGGTCTGTCTCGATGCATCTCCTGTTACCTGGTGTCCATGGCAGCGGCTGATCTAACCGTTATCCTCACTGCTGTGATACTGAACCGTATTGTCACTCTTTATTTCATGAATATATTCATAAACAGCGTTACGATGTGTGGTCTCGGTGACTACCTCACTCATGCAGCCACAGACTGTTCTGTCTGGTTCACCGTGGCTTTCACCTTTGATCGATTTGTGGCCATTTGTTGGCAGAAGCTGAAAACGAAATATTGCACCGCGAGAACAGCGGCTGTGGTTCTCGGAACAGTGAGTGTGTTGAGCTGTTTGAAGAACATCCCTTGGTATTTCCGGTATCAAGTTATTTATTTCTTTTCCACGCCGGTATTTTGCCTGGTGAGGTTCAGCTACTACACCTCACCCCTGTGGAAAGCATTCGACTACTTTCATCGTGCGTTAACTCCACTGTTCCCGTTCGTGCTGATTCTGCTCCTCAACGTTCTGACGGTCAGACACATTTTACTGGCGAGTCGAGTGCGCAAGGGGCTCCGGGGGAAGCGTGATCGGGAGAATAACAAGGACACAGAGATGGAGAATCGCAGGAAGTCCATCGTTCTTCTCTTCAGCATATCTGCAAGCTTCATACTGTTGTGGGTGACACAAGCTGTTTCCACCATCCACGAACGAATTGTGTTAAATAAATTCACTGATCAAATCTTCGGCAACCATCTTCCAGGCGGCTTCCTTGACTTTGGGGCGATACTGCAACTCCTCAGTTCCTGCAGTAACACCTGCATCTACGTCTTGACTCAGACCAAAGTCAGACAGGAGTTTAAGACTGTGCTCACTTATCCCTTTGTTCTGATTCTCCAGTTGTTTAAATAAACCCAAGAGCTGACCGCTCTCCTGCACTCGAAGTGAGATTGTTTCACATTCCATCTCAGAAAGCACATCCCAGCTCCTGTTACTGGAGACACAAAACATCGCAGAAACTGTTGAGATCATGTGGCATTTTAAAGCTAATCCAAAGATACCTGGCTTCGAACACACTTAACGCTGACTGACAGCATTGTGAAGAATTGTTGAGTAGGATTCTCAGCTTGAATGGAAATCTTTAATCTTTGATGAAAAACAAATAGAGAAACGTAAAATTTATCATCAGTGTCATCATAAGTGAGACTTCTCTGCAGCCTCTAGTTTGACCCGCGCCTCTCCCCCGACCCGCCCTTCCACCTCAAATTCCTCCTCGATCCGCCCCTCCCCCCAACTCCCACCAATCCGACCTCACATGCCCCCCCCCCCGAAAAAACCACCCTGCCCCCTCACATGGCCCCTGCCCCTCCACCTCCAACCGACCGCGCCCTGTGGAGGGTAACTAGATAAAGCACCACGTCCATGTCTGGTTGGAAACAATGAACGAAGCAATTGTTCAGGAAAATACCTGTGTTAATTTTTATTCTACGTCAGCTAATTTCAAGCTGGAATGTTATGTACAGAAAAAACATCCTTTGTTCCCATGAACACAATTCATGTTGGCAAAGTGGCTGTTCATTTGAGATGTACAAACAGAACAAAAACCTAAAACTGAGACTGTAGATTCTGTAAATCTCACAATCAATACCATTTGTGCACATCATATCCAATAAGGCTCAAAGAATTGACTGGTGCCAAGTCAATGGGCAGCACTGTTAAGATCCATTAGATCCCCTGAAATGTACAATGAAATTATCTTCCAACTCTAGGAATCCCACTGAACATTTCGTGCCTGTCGACTCAAATTTTCTGACAATATAATTACAAATTAAAAGCGAACCCATCAGTTCAGTCAGTGATTTGCTCAGAGCATCACATCACAGTCGGACAATC
Organism: Heptranchias perlo; assembly: GCF_035084215.1. Lineage (NCBI taxonomy): Eukaryota > Metazoa > Chordata > Chondrichthyes > Hexanchiformes > Hexanchidae > Heptranchias > Heptranchias perlo. The sequence goes on along the minus strand of NC_090366.1, from coordinate 3,205,552 downwards.
CATCTTCTCTCAAGTCCCCCGGTTGTAGGAGTCACTATGCTGTGCTCCAGTTCAGTTTTGGGACACATTTCACAGAAATGGTTTTGCTCTGTGGTATCAGTGTGTTTACCTTTGGATCATTGGCCCGTGAAGCAAAATGGCGCATGGGGAAATGAATCTTCAAGGAAATGCATGAGTGAGATGGAATGGTGAACCAGAAGCCAGGTTATACACCAAGTTGTGACCTCCTGAACTCAGCTGTACGACCAAAGTGAGCTGCTGAGCAGAGCCCAGTGCATCCCAGTAAGTATAGAAGAGTGAGGAACCCTGGGTCAGTGTTGAGTATCTGCAAGTGCCACCTTTCTATTTGGAAACAGCAGAAGAGCAAGGCATCTCACCTCTTGGATTGGACTCAAGCTTTTTCAGCACTTCAGGGCTTTTCATTAAACCGCTGCGCAGCTCCTGTCAGTTACGGAGAGGGGCCACGTGGCTTCAAGGAGGACAACTACTTGGTGCTGCCTGACTTCGTATTCGGCAGTACCCCCGAGTAGAAGCATTTGCTGGGAGCAGGCAGAAATTATCCCCTGTCCCTCAGGTTTTTTTTTGATACTTTTTAAACTTCATTTGAACTTATGATGAGGCATCTGATGTGGAGCGGGGGCTGATGGTGAGTCGCCCCCATTAAACTCCTTAAAGCAATAGTGAGATTGGGAAATTGATTTTCTTCCCATTTTTCCATTTTCCCCTTTACGTTGGGTTGTTTGACCAGTTTCTTTCTCTCTCTTGCCTGTTCACGTTCCTATTTAATACTCCAAGTTATTCTGACCTGTGGAGGACAGCAGGCAGTCCCCGTTAGCCCTTAACCCAGAAACCACATCGAACGCTCCTCCAATCAGTAGAGTTTCATTCTGGGGAAATCCCACACCTCTGGACTTGTGCTTCCCCAATGCGTCTCTGAGGAACATCACACCAACTTGGCAAAGGTGATTCAGTCCACTCCATGCTGTGTGATCGGGGGTAATAGAGTGAGAGAGGGATTGGCCAAGCTTTTGGTTGAGGGCGATCAAATGAAACTGGCAGGTGCTCATTATCGCCATTCCGGTTTAAATAAGCCTTGTGATCCAAGGCCTCCTCACTCAATTCACTGGTGCCTTTCACTGACAGATATCCAGTCTCCAGCACACGGCAGGCCCATCTATCAATCACACCAGGGCAGCCCTGAGCTGCTTTCTCACAGACCTGTGACTCTTGTGATTGAGTGTAATCATGGCCATAATTTCCTATGTGCACTTCAATGTTGCTGATTAAAATGGATTGCTTGATCAAATCTCTGTCCCATCGATCTGCAGCCTCCTTGCAGGTGAAATGCAAGGTTGAAACGCTCAGATGGTACATTCCCTGATATAGTCCTGGACAGACATTTTGGAGGCAGTTTTCGTTAAGTGATGAACAATGATGAATGTTTCGGGGATGCTGCACCACATGGTGTTCTTTGGGTGTCTGATCAGAATGTAGCTTTGTGCCTTCAAATAAAATATCCAGTGTTTTTGCCGGGAGTTTGTAATGATTATATCTGGCACCAACCTTCTCCCCCACATACCCTCCATCGGGGAGATCATCCTGACACTCCCATATTATCCCACAGCTGAATTCTTTTGTTTGTTTTCCCCAGATGTTTATGCCAATATTTCTCAACATGTGTTGGGAAACATTAAAGATGTCTTCTAAGGGCTGTCCCTTGTTTCTCCATTCCTTGGTCTCCCTCAATGGATTCCAACCCACTGGACTCTGCATTTCTCTGGAGAAGCTCTCCCAGTGGGGCCCACATGGAGAATCTTGATAGGCCTCCCAAATCTTTGCGAGGGAGTTGCTGGTCTTGTACAGCTGGACGGGAGGAGTGTGGCTTTTAAACTGAGGTGAAGCAGCATTTGAAAACATGTGTTTTTGTGACACTGGAATCTGCGTAAGATGCTTAGACTGGTTCAAGTCCTCATTCAGCATCTTCACTGATCCTGTTCTCAGATTCCACTCCGTATCTGACGGTCTCTTTCCAAGAGGAGGACTTTTAAAGATGTTTGCAGTGACTTCGTCGTTTCCAAACTGCTTGCATTTTTCCACATCCACCTGTGCTAATGGCTGGTATGTGTGAATGAAGTGTCCTCATCAGTTTGGGCCCTGGCCGTTACTGAGAAGGCACCACCTTATCGTTCATGAAACAAATAACTGCAGTGTGTCATTTTCTGTGGCCAGACTTCTGATAACCCTGTACCGGCTGGGAAACACCCTGATATCCTTAGTCCAGCAAAACCGTTCGAATCCTGCTTTCTGCAAGAAAGTCGATTAACCTCGTCATAAAACAAAACATTGGGTGAATGATTAACAGAATGTATAACAACTGCAGGTAAATGTAAGGAAGTATGTGGCAGTCAAAACGATCCAGATTGTAGTTACATCCTGATAACCTCAATGCTATGATATTTACAGAGGTACCAAACAATCGTAAAATAAGGTGGGTTGGCGTCTGGGCACATAAGGAGATGACTGTGCCAACTCTGATATAATTAGGATTGGTACAGAATGATGCCGGCCGTCTATGGGCTGATGGAACACTGCAATGATGGAGGAGTGAGGAGGGAGTGCAGTACACATCCTATCCTGCACTCTCCCTTTGCAAAGAATTCAGACCCAGTCAGACAAATTTTCCAATCTATTGGGTTCAACACTGAAATGGAACCAAGGCTGTGCTTCTGTCGGTTCCTGCTCTCAAAACCTGCCCAACTCTCCTGGTTCCAAATTTTTCACGTCCCCACTGTCCCCCCGCGCCCCCAACCTCCAATCCCCCAGCCCTGCATGCCACCTGCTCCCGCCCCATTTCATCCCAACCCATCCCGTTCTGTGCAGCCTCCCCTACCCTACCCCTCTCTGGCGTCACGACAGTCCATACGGGAAGCTGAGAGTTTCGTGAAAACACGTTTCAGGAGGTGGTCACCCCACAACTGTAGACAGTTCAGGGGGAGAGGGAGTGGGTGACCAATAGACAGATGAGTACGAACAGGCAATCAGTGCAGTAGTCCCCTGGGAGTGTGGCACTCACAAACCTGTGAGGGAGTTGACATCTCGGTGCAGCACAGTCAGGAGCAAATCCACAGCAACAAGGGAGACTCGGCTGCACAGGGGCCAAAGGAAACGCAATTGTTACAGGGAATTTGATAGTCAGGGAGATATACAGGCGTTTCTGCAACAGCCGACATGAGTCCCGCATGGTGTGTTACCTCCCTGGTGCTAGGCAGGGTAAAGGACATCACCAAAAGTGTGCAGAACAATTTGAGCGGGGAAGGGGAACAGCCAGAAGTCGTGGCCGATGTGGTAACCAATGACATAAGAAGGAAATGGGTCTAGTTCCTGTCGTAAGACTTTCAGGGGCTAATGAAGAAGTTAAAAAGAAGGACCTCAAAGTTAGTAATCTCTGGATTACTCCCAGTGCCACACGCTCGTGATTATAGAAATAGTTGGATAAGACAGGTTCATGCATGACTGGAGAGATGGTGCAGGTGGCAGGGTTTCAGATTCCTGGGGCATTGGGACCAGTTCTGGGCCAGATGGGATTAAAAAACATTAAATAAGGTGGCACATTCAAGGTTGACAATTGTAAACAATTTTACAACACCAAGTTATAGTCCAGCAATTTTATTTTAAATTCACAAGCTTTCGGAGGCTTCCTCCTTCCTCAGGGATGAACGGGTCATTTTCAGATTGGCAGGCTGTAATTAGTGGGATGCCACAAGGATCAGTGCCTGGGCCTCAGCTATTTACGATCTATATTAATGACTTGGATGAAGGGACCGAGTAAAATGTATTCAAGTTTGCTGACGATGCAAAGCTAGGTGGGAAAGTAAGCTGTGAGGAGGTCACAGATTCTGCAAAGGGTTATAAACAGGTCAAGCGAGTCGGCAAGAACGTGGCAGATGGAATATAGAATCATAGAATCATAGAATCATAGAAGTTACAACATGGAAACAGGCCCTTCGGCCCAACATGTCCATGTCGCCCAGTTTATACCACTAAGCTAGTCCCAATTGCCTGCACTTGGCCCATATCCCTCTATACCCATCTTACCCATGTAACTGTCCAAATGCTTTTCAAAAGACAAAATTGTACCCGCCTCGACTACTGCCTCTGGCAGCTCGTTCCAGACACTCACCACCCTTTGAGTGAAAAAATTGCCCCTCTGGACCCTTTTGTATCTCTCCCCTCTCACCTTAAATCTATGCCCCCTCGTTATAGACTCCCCTACCTTTGGGAAAAGATTTTGACTAATAGACCAAAGTGAATAACCTCACATTTCCCCACATCATAGGGGAAATGTGAATAACCTCTCATTTCCCCTATAATGTGGGGAAATGTGAGGTTATTCACTTTGGTCGGAAGAATAGAAAAACAGAATATTTTAAAATGGTGAGAAACTATTGAATGTTGTTGTCCAGAGAGACCTGGGTGACGTCGTACAAGAAACACAAAGTTAACATGCGGGTTCAGAAAGCAATTGGAAAGCAAATGGCACGTTGGCCTTTATTGCAAGGGAGTTGGAGTACAAGGTTAAGGAAGTCTTGCTGCAGATGTACAGGGCTTTGGTGAGACCTCACCTGGAGTACTGTGTACAGTTTTGGTCTCCTTATGTAATGAAGGGTTAACTTGCACAAGAGGTGGTGCAGCGAAGGTTCAATAGATTAATTGCTCGGCTGAGAGGGTTGTCCTTTGAGGCGAGATTTTTTTAGAATAGGCCTATATTCTCTGGAGTTTAGAAGAATGAGAGGTGATCTCATTTAACATATCAGATTCTGAGGGGGCTTGACAGGGTAGTTGCTGAGAGTTGTTTCTCCTGGCTTTAGAGTCCAGAACTAGGGGGCATCGTATCAGGATAAGGGGTTGGCCATTTAAGACTGAGATGAGGAAGCATTTTTTTTCACTCAGTGTGCTTTGAATCTATGGAATTCTCTACCCCAGAGGGCTGTGGATGCTGAATCACAGCTTATATTCAAGGCTGAGATCTATAGATTTTTGGACTCTAGATGAATCAACGGATATGGGAATCGGGCGGTAAAGTAGAGTTGAGGTCGACGACCCGCCATGATCTTCGTGAATGGCGGAGCAGGCTCGAGGGGCCGTATGGCCTACTCCTGCTCCTATTTATTTTGTTCAGGATCTGTTCAAGACGGACGGGTAGTACCTCAACATTGCTGGGACCAATGTCCTTGCGCGGAGGTTCTTTAGTGCTGCGTGGAAAGGTTTCATCTAATTTGGCGGGTGGATGGGCAAGAGGATGAAACTTTAGGGAGGAGGTACAAGGTGCACAGAGGACTGGGAGACACAAGTAGGACAGGAGCAAAGAATAGTTCAGAATTAGGAGGGATTAGACAGGGGAAAAATGCGAGGCAGTCCAAGATGAGTCTCGAGTGCCTGTGCGTAAATGCACATAGCGTGGTAAATAAGGTTGGTGAGCTGCAGGCTCAAGTCGCCACATGGGAATATGATATAGAGGCAATAACAAAGACCTGGCTCGAAGAAGGGCTGGACTGGCTACCTGATATTCCTGGCTACAAGTTATTCAGGAGAAATGGGGAAGGAATGAAAGGAGGGGATTGTCAGAATTAATCAAAAAACTATTATAGCACAAGAAATGGATGATTTAGTTGAGGGTTCAAAGACAGAATCTATTTGTTTCGAATGAAGGAACAATAGAGGAGCTGTTACACTACTGGCTGTATAACATATGACAAAAAATAGTGGGAAGGAGATAATGGAGCAAATTTACAGAGAAATTATAGAAAGATACAAGATCTATAGCGGAGTGATAATGGGGAACTACAATTATCCCAATATAGAGTGGGACATTAACAGTGTAAAGGGCAAAGAGGGGGAGGAATTCCTGACATGTGTACAAAAACACTTTCCGGAACAGTGTGTTTCCAGCACAATCAGGAAGGATTTAGTGCTGGATCTACTTCTGTGAAATGAATTGGGGCAGGGGAGTATGATTCAGTGGGTGAGCATTTGGGAAAACAATGATCATTATATCATTAGGTTTAGAATCGTTACAGAAAAGGACAAGGAATAATCAAGCGTGAAAATGTCTAACTGGAGGAGGGCAAATTTCAGAGAGTTAAAAATGGATCCTGTGCAGTGGATTGGAATCAGAAATTGGGAGACAAAATCATAATTGAACAATGGGAAGCCTTCAAGGAGGAGATAGTCGGGGTACAGAGTCGACACGTTCCTACGAAGGGGGTAAGGTTGGGCATCCAAATCTAGAGTCCCTGGATGACGAAAGATATAGAGATTAAAGTGAAACAGAAAAAGGAGAAATTTAAGGTTCATAATTCAGTAGAGAACCAGACTAAACATGGAAAGTACAGAGGAGATCTAAAAATGGGAGTAAGAGGGGCAAAGAGAAAGTTTGATAATAGATTAGCGGCGAACATAAAAGGGAACCCAAAATGATAAAAAGGGTATTCAAAGAAGGGTGCGACCGATTAGGAACAAAGAAGGAAATCTTCTTCTGGAGCCAGAGGGCTTGGCTAAGGTACTAAATGAATATTTCACATCGGTGTTCACCAGAGAAGAGGATGCTGCCATTTTGCAAAATAAAGGAGGAGGTAGTAATGATATTGAATACGATAAAAATAGATAAAGAGGAGGTCCTCAAAAGACTGGCAGTACTCAAAGTAGAAAAGTCAGCCGGTCCAGATGGGATGCATCCGAGGTTACTGAGGGAAGTAAGGTTGGAAATTGCGGAGGCTCTGGCCACAATCTTCCAATCCTCGTTAGATATGGTGGTGGTGCCAGAGGACTGGAGGATTGCAAATGTTACACCCCTGTTCAAGAAAGGGGAGAGGGATTAACCCGGCAATTACAGGCCAGTCAGTTCAACGACAGTGGTGGGGAAACCTTTCGCGACAATAATCCAGGCCAAAATTAACGTGCACTTGGAACATTTTGGGCTAATAAATGAAAGTCGGCATGGATTTGTTGAAGGCAAATCGTGTTTGACTAACTTGACTGAGTTTTTTGATGAAGTAACAGAGTAATGGCATTCGATATGGTGCCACATAAAAGGTTATTATGCAAAATAAGGGCTCATGGGGTTGGGAGTAATATTTGCATGGATAGAGGATTGGGTCGTGGACAGAAAACGGGTCATTTTCAGGTCGGCAGGCTGTAACTGGTTGGGTGCCGCAAGGATCGGTGCTTGGACCTCAGCTATTTACAATCTATATTAATGACTCATATGAAGGGACCGAGTGCAACGTATCCAAGTTGCTGACGGTACAAAGCTAGGTGGGAAAGTAAGCTGTGAGGAGGACACACAGAATCGGCAAAGGGATATAGACAGGTTAAGTGAGTGGGCAAGAAGCTGGCAGATGGTGCATAATGTGGGGAAATATGAGGTCGTTCACTTTGTTAGGAAGAATAGAACAACAGAATCGTTTTTAATTCGTGAGAAACTATAAAATGTTGGCGTTCAGAGTGATTTGAGTGTCCTCGTACAAGAAACACAAAAATTTAATATGCAGGTACAGCAAGCAATTCGGAAAGCAAATGGCATGTTGGCCTTTATTGCAAGGGGGTTGGAGTACAAGATTAAGGAAGTCTTGCTACAGTTGCACAGGGCTTTGGTTGTACCACAACTGGAGTACGATGTACAGAGATCCGGTCCAACGAAGGTTCACTAGATTGATTCCTGGGATGAGCGGGTTCTCTAATAAGGATACATTGAGTAGAATGTGCCTATACTCTCTGGAGTTTCGAAGAATGAGAGGTGATCTCATTGAAAGATAAACTATTCTGAGGGGGCTTGAAAGTGTAGATGCTGAGAGGTTGTTTCCCCTGGCTAGAGAGTCCAGAACTCGGGGGCATAGTTTCAGCATAAGAGTTCGGCCATTTCGCGTTGAGATAAGGAGGTATTTCTTCACTCAGAATCTTTAGAATTCTCCACCCCAGAGGGCTGCAGATGATCGGTCGTTGAGTTCATTCAAGGCTGTGGTAGATAACGTTTTGGTCTCTAGGGGAATCAAGGGATGTGGGGATCGGGCTATAAAGTGGAGTTGAGGTTGAAGTTCAGCCATGATCTTATTGAATGGCGGACTAGGCTTGAGGGGCTGCATGGTCTCCTCCTGCTCCTATTTTTATGTTTTTTAGGAGGACTGAGAGAGATGGGTGAAATTTAACACAGGGAAGTGTGACGTGATACATTTTGGTAGGAAGAATGAGGAGAGGCAACATAAACTAAATGGCACAATTTTAAGGGGGTGCAGGAACAGAGAGACCTTGGTGATCTTTGAAGGTGGGAGGATAATTTGAGAAGGCTGTTAAAAAGCATTTGGGACTCTTGGCTTTATTAACAGAGGCATAGAGTACAATCGCTTGGAAGTTATGCTAAAACTTTATAAAACACAGGTTAGGCATCAGCTGGAGAATTGTGTCCAGTTCTGGGCACCACAAATTAGGAAGGATGTCCAAGCCTTCAGAGAGGCCTTAGGCCGCAGAAGAGATTTACTAGAATGGTCGCAGGAATGAGGAACTTCAGTTATGTGGAGGGACTGGAGAAGCTGGAGTTGGTCTCCTTGGAGCAGAGAAGGTTGAGGGGAGATTTGATCGAGGGGTTCAAAATCATGAACGGTTTGGACAGGGGAATTAAGGAGAAACTGAAGGTTCAGTAACCAGAGGTAGGTTCAGTAACTGAAGGTTCAGTAACCAGAGGAATCAAGGGATGTGGGGATCGGTTTCAGGTGATCGGCAAAAGAACCAGAGGCGAAATGAGGAAACATTTTTTACGCAGTGAGCAGTAATGATCTGGAATGCGCTGTCTGAAAAGGTGATGGAAACAGATTCAGTAATAACTTTCAAAGGTGAATCGGATAAATACTGGAAGAGAAAAAATACAGGGCTCCGGGGAAAGAACAGGGGAATGGGACTAATTCGATCGCTCTTTCTAAGAGCCGACACAATAATGATGGGACGAAGGGCCTCCTCCTTTGCTGCACCGATGATGATACTGTGAGTGGGGCCAGAGGATGGACATCAGTGGGAGATTGAGGAATGTGACAGTGAGCCTAAGTCACTCCTCACCACATGTTTAGACAGGGACTGGCAAGCACCAACAACTGAATCATTAGGAGAAGCGAGACCTGGCTGAGCTGGGCTGACTCAGCACTGAGCGGGAATCAAATCTTCGTTAATGTGGTCAGTACCATACCGAGCGGTACCAGCTCCCAATGTGGCAGTGTTTGGAGAAAGGTCATATTCAATGTTACACGGCAGTCTCTCATCTTGGGAGTGCCTTGATTATCACAATCACTGGGTCACAACGCAAAAAACGACAGGTTCCCAAACACCACCACTTCATCTCAGAGCTCTCAAAATATCATTCAAAAATAAATGATTGGTTTAACATCACTGGAGATGAATTGATCGGAAATCCACAAGCCGTGCTGCCTTTCTGGGGTCTAAATGTCTCATTAATCAGCTGATCCTTTTGAGCAGAGCGTTCACTTGCAGCTGTGTTTTCAAAACGTGAATCGATACCGGAACTGGAGGGTCGGCACAACCCTGAAGAAATTGAGAAGAGATTCATTAGCTGCAATCAATTATCCAGCAAGAGCACGCACGGAAAGTTGAGGATTAAACAGGGAAAGATTCCCTCTCGGGGTCAAGTGTAATCATAGACTCTTACAGCACTGGAGGCCATTCGACCCATCGTGCCTGTGTCGGCTCTTTGAAAGAGCTATCCAATTAGTCCACTTTCACTGCTCTTTCACAGAGCCATAGAAAGGTTACAGCACGGAAGGAGGGCATTTGGCCCATTGAGTCCGTGCCGGCTCGATGCAAGAGTAACCAAGCTGGTCACACTCCCCCGTTCTATCCCAGCAGCCCTGCAATTTTTTTCCTTTCAAGTACTTATCCAGTTCTCTTTTGAAGGTCATGATTGAATGTGCATCAGCCACCCCCTCGGGCAGTGTATTCTAGATTCTAACCATTCGCTGTGTTAAAAAGTTTTTCCTCATGTCACCTTCGGTTCTTGTGCCAATCACCTTAAATCTATGTCCTCTGGTTCTTGACCCTTCCGCCAATGGGAAGAGTATCACTCTCTCTACTCTGTCCAGATCCTTCATGATTTTGAATATCTCTATCAAATCTTCTCGCAACCATCTCTGTTCCAAAGAGAACATCCCCAGCTTCTCCAGTCTATCCACGGAACTAAAGTCCCTCATCCTTGGAATCATTCTGGTAAATCCTTTCTGCACCCTCTCTCAGGCGTTCACATATTTCAAAAGGTGTGGTGGTCAGAACAGGACACAATACTCCAATTGTGGCCAAACCAGTGTTTTATAAAGGTTCGTCATGACTTCCATATTTTTGTACTCCATGCCTCTATTTGTAAAGCCCAGGATCCCGTATGCTTTTTGTAACCGTTTTTTCAAACTACCTTGCCACCTTCAACTACTTGTGCAGATATACCTCCATATCTCCCTATTCCTGTACCCTTTTACAGTTGTGCCCTCTAGTTTATATTGCCTCTCCTCGTTCTTCAAACCGATATATAGCACTCCGTATTTTTCTGCATTAAATGTCACCTGCCAAATGTACGTTCGTGCAACCAGCCTGTCTATATCCTATCGAAGTCTATCACTATCCTCCTCGCTGTTTACTCTCCTTCCAAGTTTTGCGTCAATTGCAAATGTTGAAATTGTGCCGTGCACACCCAAGTCCAAGTGATTAATATATGTCAAGAAAAGCAGTGGTCCCAGCACTGACCACGGGGTAACACCACTGTACACCTCCCTCCAGTCCAAAAAACCAACTCTTCACCACTGCTCTCTGTTTCCTGTCCATTAGCCAATTCTGTATCCATGTTGCTACTGCCCGCTTTATTCCATGGGCTTCAATCTTGATGATAAGCCAACCGTGCGGCACTTTATCTAATGCCTTCTGAAAGTCCATAAACACCAGGTCAACTGCATTGCCCTCATCTACCCTTTCCGTTAGCTCATCAAAAAACTGGATCAGGTTAGTTAAGCAAGATTGGCGTTTAGCAAAGCCAGCACCAATTTGTTAATCAATCCACCCTCGTCCAAGTGACTGTTAATTCTGTCCCGAATTATAGTTTCTAAACTTTTCCCCACCACGGTGGTTGAACTGATTGGCCTATAGTTGCTGGGTTTATCCTTACACCTTTTTTTGAACAAGGGTGTAACATCTGCAATTTTCCAGTCCTCTGGCACCATCCCCGTATCTCCGGATGTTTGGAAGATTATGGCCAGTAGCCCTGTAAATTTATCCCTTCAAGTATTTATCCAATTCTCTTTTGGAAGTTACTATTGAATCTGCTTCCACCGCCCTTTGAGGCAGTGCATTCCAGATCATCACAACTCGCTGTGTAAAAACATTTCTTCTCATCTCTTCTCTGGCTCTTTTGCCAATCAACTTCAATCTGTGTCCTCTGGTTACCGATCCTTCCACCAGTGGAAACAATTGTTCCTTGTTTGCTTCATGATTTGGAACCTCTCGATGAAATCTCTCCTTAAATTTCTCTGTTCTAAGGTGAACAACCCCAGCTTCTCCAGTCTCTCGACATAACTGAAGTCCCTCATCCCTGGTATCATTCTAGTAATCTCTTCTGCACCCTGTCTCATGCATTGACATACTTCCTAAAGTGCGGTGCCCAGAATTGGATACAATACTCCAGTGTTTTACAAATGTTTCGCATAATTTTCTTGGTTTTGTACTCTATGCCTCTTTTAATAAAGCCAATTATCCCGTATGCTTTTTTAACAGCCTTCTCAACTTTCAAAGATTTGTGAACATACACCCCCAGGTCTCTCTGTTCCTGCACTCCCTTTAAAATGGTACCATTTAGTGTAAATTGCCTCTCCTCATTCTTCTTACCAAAATGTATCATTTCTCACTTCTCTGCGTTAAATTTCATCTACCACGTGTCACTCGGGATTACAATCAGGAGTAAATTCCACACTCCCCCATTCATAACTGGGGAATACAGAGAGCATTAAATTCCACACTCTCCCATTGATAACTGGGGATTACAGTGAGCAGTTAACTCCACACAGCAATGTGGCAGATTCTGAATTGCCCTCTGAAATGGCCTAGCAAGCCACTCAGTTGTAAAATCTCGCTACGAAAAGTCATAGTAAGAATAAAACCGGACGGACCACCAGGCACCGGAAACGACAACGGCAAAACACCAAGCCCAGTCGACCCTGCAAGGTCCTCCTTACTAACATCTGGGGACTTGCGCCAAAATTGGGAGAGCTGTCCCACAGACGAGTCAAGCGACAGCCTGACATAGCCATACTCACAGAATCATACCTTTCAGCCAACGTCCCAGACTCTTCCATCACTATCCCTGGGTATGTCCTGTCCCACCGGCAGGACAGACCCACCAGAGGTGGTGTTACAGTGATATACAGTCAGGAGGGAGTAGCCCTGGGAGTCATCAACATAGACTCTGGGCCCCATGAAATCTCATGGATTCAGGTCAAACATGGGCAAGGAAACCTCCTGCTGATTACCACCTACCGTCCTCCCTCAGCTGACGAATCAGTCCTCCTCCATGTTGAGCACCACTTGGAGGAAGCACTGAGGGTAGCAAGGGCACATAATGTACTCTGGGTGGGGGATTTCAATGGCCATCACCAAGAGTGGCTCGGTAGCACCACCACTGACCGAGCTGGCCGAGTCCTGAAGGACATAGCTGCTAGACTGGGCCTGCGACAGGTGGTGAGCAAACCAACACGAGGGAAAAACTTACTTGACCTCGTCCTCACCAATCTACCTGTCGCAATTGCATCTGTCCATGACAGTATTGGTTGGAGTGACCACCGCACAGTCCTCGTGGAAATGAAGTCCCGTCTTCGTACTGAGGACACCATCCAACGTGTTGTCTGGCACTGCCACCGTGCTAAATGGGATAGATTCAGAACAGATCTAGCAGCTCAAAACTGGGCATCCATGAAGCGCTGTGGGCCACCAGCAGCAGTTGAATTGTATTCCACCACAATCTGTAACCTCATGGCCCGGCATATTCCTCACTCTACCATTACCAACAAGCCAGGGGATCAACCCTGGTTCAATGAGGAGTGTAGAAGAGCATGCCAGGAGCAGCACCAGGCGTACCTAAAAATGATGTGCCAACCTGGTGAAGCTACAACTCAGGACTACATGCATGCTAAACAGCGGAAGCAACATGCTATAGACAGAGCTAAGCAACGGATCAGATCAAAGCTCTGCAGTCCTGACACATCCAGTCGTGAATGGTGGTGGACAATGAAACAACTAACGGGAGGAGGAGGCTCTGCAAACATCCCCATCCTCAATGATGCCGGAGTCCAGCACATGAGTGCAAAAGACAAGGCTGAAGCGTTTGCAACTATCTCCAGCCATAAGTGTCGAGTGGATGACTCATCTCGGCCTCCTCCCGATATCCCACCATCACAGAAGCCAGTCTTCGGCCAATTCGATTCACTCCACGTGAGATCAAGAAACGGCTGAGTGCACTGGATACAGCAAAGGCTATGGGCCCCGACCACATTCCAGCTGTAGAGCTGAAGACTTGTGCTCCAGAACTAGCTGCGCCTCTAGCCAAGCTGTTCCAGTACAGCTACAGCACTGGCATCTACCCGACAATGTGGAAAATTGCCCATGTACGTCCTGTCCACAAAAAGCAGGACAAATCCAATCCGGCGAATTACCTCCCCATCAGTCTACTCTCAATCATCAGCAAAGTGATGGAATGTGTCGTCGAAAGTGCTTTCAAGAGGCACTCACTCACCAATAACCTGCTCACCGATGCTCCGTTTGGGTTCTGCCAGGACCACTCGGCTCCAGACCTCATTACAGCGTCGGTCCAAACATGGACAAAAGAGCTGAATTCCAGAGGTGAGGTGAGAGTGAATGCCCTTGACATCAAGGCAGCATTTGACCGAGTGTGGCACCAAGGAGCCCTCGTAAAATTGAAGTCAATGGGAATCAGGGGGAAAACTCTCCAGTGGCTGGAGTCATGCCAAGCACAAAGGAAGATGGTAGTGGTTGTTGGAGGCCAATCATCTCAGCCCCAGGGCTTTGCTGCAGGAGTTCCTCAGGGCAGTGTCCTGGGCCCAACCATCTTCAGCTGCTTCATCAAATACGTTCCCTCCACCATAAGGTCAGAAATGGGGATGTTCACTGATGATTGCACAGTGTTCAGTTCCATTCGCAACCGCTCAAATAATGAATCATTCCGAGCCCGCATGCAGCAAGACCTGGACAACATCCAGGCTTGGGCTGATAAGTGGCAAGTAACATTCGCGCCAGATAAGTGCCAGGCAATGACCATCTAAAACAAGAGAGAGTCTAACCACGTCCCCCTGACATTCAACTTTATTAAAATTACCGAATCCCAAACCATCAACATCCTGGGGGTCACCATTGACCAGAAACTTAACTGGACCAGCCAGATATATACTGTGGCAACGAGAGCAGGTCAGAGGCTGGGTATTCTGCGGCGAGTGACTCACCTCCTGACTCCCCAAAGCCTTTCCACCATCTACAAGGCACAAGTCAGGAGTGTGATGTTATACTCTCCACTTGCTTGGATGAGTGCAGCTCCAACAACACTCAAGAAGCTCGACACCATCCAAGATAAAGCAGCCCCATTGATTGGCAACCCATCCACCACACTCAACATTCACTCCCATCACCACCGGCGCACTGTGGCTGCAGTGTGTACCATCCACAGGATGCACTGCAGCAACTCGCCAAGGCTTCTTCGACAGCACCTCACAAACCCACGACCTCTACCACCTAGAAGGACAAGAGCAGCAGGCACATGGGAGCAACAATACCTGCACGTTCCCCTCCAAGTCACACATCATCCCGACTTGGAAATATATCGCCGTTCCTTCATTGTCGCTTGATCAAAATCCTGGAACTCCCTTCCTAACAGCACTGTGGTAGAACCGTCACCACACGGACTGCAGCGGTTCAAGAAGGCGGCTCACCACCACCTTCTCGAGGGCAATTAGGGATGGGCAACAAATGCCGGCCTCGCCAGCGACGCCCACATCCCGTGAACGAATATAAAAAATCTCCCACCCTTATCACTGTGGATTAAAGTGTGGAGTAAATCCCACACTCACTCCCTCTCATCACTGGGGATTACAGTGAGCATCAAATTTCCCACTCATCACTGGGGATTTCAGTGAGCAGTAAATTACACACTCTGTCTCGACTCAACACTGGGCATTACAGTGAGCAGCAAATTCCACAAAGCCCGAGTCATCACTGGGGACTTCGGTGAGCAGTAAATTCCACACTCTCTCCCACAACCTTCACTGTGTATTACAGTGAGCAGTGAATTCCACACTCCCCCACTCATCACTGGGGATTACAGTGTGGAGTAAATTACACAATCTCTCCAACTCATCACTTGCAATAACAGCGATCAACAAATTCCACACTAACTCCCACTCATCAATGGGGATTACAGTGAGCATTAAATTCACCAGTCTTACCCCACTCATCACTGGATATTACAGTGAGGAGTAAATTCCACACTCTCTCCCACTCATCGCTGGGGATTACAATGGACATTTAATTCCACACTCTCCGCCACTAATCTCTGGGGATTACAGTGAGCAGTAAATTCCACGCTCCGTCACTCATTACTGGGGATTACAGTGAGCAGTAAATTCCACACTCCCTCCTCCACTCATCTCTGTGGATTACAGTGAGCAGTAAATTCCACACTACCTCCTCCACTCATCTCTGTGGATTACAGTGAGCAGTAAATTCCACACTCTCTCCTCCACTCATCATTGAGGATTACAGTGAGGAGTAACATCCACACACCCCCACTCATCACTGGGGATTACAGTCAGCAATACATTCCACACTCGCTCACTCATCACTAGGGATTACAGTGAGGAGTACATTGCACACTCTATCCAACTCACCACTGAGCATTTACGTCCAGAATCCCTCATTACCAAAACGCCCCTCTAGAATTCAAAGTCAATGTTGATAGCACCGTCCAGGACCAGAGCAAAGTTTTCATTTGATTGTTTATTATTCGTTCATGAGATGGGGGCGTCAATGGCAAAGCCAGCATTCATTGCACATCCCTAATTGCCCTTGAGAAGTTGGTGGTAAGCCGCCTTCTTGAACCGCTACAGTCAGTGTGGCGAAGGTTCTCCCACAGTGCTGTTTGGTCGGGATTTTCAGGATTTTGACACAACGACGATGACGCAACTGCGATATATTTCCAAGTCTGGATGGCGTGTGACTTAGAGGGGAACGTCCAGGTGGTGTTGTTCCCATGTGCCTGCTGCCCTTGTCCTTCTCGGTGGTCGAGGTCGCGGATTTGGGAGATGTGCCGAAGAAGCCTTGGCGAGTTGCTGCAGTGCATCCTGTGGATGGTGCACACTGGAACAACTGTGCGCCGGTGGTGAAGGGAGTCAATGTTAAGGGTGGTGGATGGGGTGCCATTCAAGCGTGCAGCTTTGTCCTGGATGGTGTCGAGCGTCTTGAGTGTTGTTCGAGCTGCAGTCATCCAGGCAAGTGGAGAATATTCCATCACACTGCTGAGTTGTGCATTGAAGATGATGGAAAGTCTTTAAGGAGTCAGGAGGTGAGTCAGGTGTCGCAGAATACCAAGCTTCTGACCTGCTCTTGTAGCCACAGTATTTATGTGGCTGGTCCAGTTAAGTTTCTGGTCAATGGTGACCTCCAGAATGCTGATTGTGGGGGATTCGACAACGGTAACTCCGTTTAATGTCAAGGGGAGGTGGTTGGACTCTCTCTTGTTTGTGATGGTCATTGCCTGGCTTTTTTCTGGCTCTAATGTTACTTGCCACTTATCAGCCCAAGCCTGGATGTTGTCCAGGACTTGCTGCATGCGGGCATGGACAGCTTCAGCTTCTGAGGAGTTGCAAATTGAGCTGAACACTCTGCAATCATGAACGGACATCCCCATTTCTCACCTTATGATGGAGGGCAGATCATTGATGAAGCAATTGAAGATGGTTTGGCCCAGGACGATGCCCCGTGGAACTCCTGCAGCAATTTCCTGGGGCTGAGATTATTGGACTCCAACAACCACTATCATCTTCCTTTGTGCTAGTTATGACTCCAGCCACTGTAGAGTTTTTACTCTGATTCCCATTGACTTCAATTTTGCTCGGGCTCCTTGGTACCACTTCCAGTCAAATGCTGCCTTGATGTCAAGGGCAGTCACTCTCACCTCACCTCTGGAATTCAGTTCGTTTGTCCATGTTTGCACCAATGCTGTAATGAGGTCTGGAGTCCAGTGCTCCTGGTGAAACCCAAACTGTGGATTGGAGAGAAGGTTATTGGCGAGTAAGTGCCACTTGATAGCACTGTCGACGACATCTTCCATCACTTTGCTGTTGGTTGAGATTAGACTGATGGGGCGGTAATTGGCCGGATTAGATTTGTCTTGCTTTTTTTGCACAGGACATACGTGGGCAATTTTCCACACAGTTGGGTGGAGGCCAGTGTTGTAGCTGTAGTGGAGCAGT
This sequence comes from Heptranchias perlo, assembly GCF_035084215.1. Taxonomy (NCBI): domain Eukaryota; kingdom Metazoa; phylum Chordata; class Chondrichthyes; order Hexanchiformes; family Hexanchidae; genus Heptranchias; species Heptranchias perlo. The sequence goes on along the minus strand of NC_090366.1, from coordinate 3,187,985 downwards.
TTGTCTCGAGGCACTGCTAGTTCTGGAGCACAAGTCTTCAGCACTGCAGCCAGGATGTTGTCGGGGCCCATAGCCTTTGTTGCATCCAGTGCAATCATCAATTTCTTGACATCACCTGGAGTGATTCGAATTGGCTGAAGACTGGCTTTTCCAATGGTGCGATATCGGGAGGAGGCCGAGATGGATCATCTGCTCGGCACTTCTGCCTGAAGAAAGTTTCAAAAGACTTGTGGTTTCCACTTACCTGCTAGACTCTGCCGTCATTGAGGATTCGGTTGTTTAAAGAGCCTCCTCCTCCCGTTAGTTGCTCAATAGTCCACCACCATTCACGACTGGATGTGGCAAGACTGCAGAACTTTGAACTGATCCATTGGTTGTGGAATCGCTTAGCTCTGTCTATAGCATGTTGCTTCCGCTCTTTTAACATGCATGTAGTCCTGTGTTGTAGCTTCACCAGTTTGCCAACTTATTTTTAGGTCCGCCTGAAGCTACTCCTGGCATGCTCTTCTACACTCCTCATTGAACCAGGGTTGGTCACCTGGCTTGTTGGTAATTGTAGAGTGAGGAATATGCTGGGCCATGAGGTTGCAGATTGTGCTGGAATTCAATTCTGCTGTTGCTGATGGCCCACAGCGCCATTTTTCAGCTGCTAGATCTGTTCTGAAATTATCCCATTTAGGACGTTGGTAGTGCCACACAACACGTAGATGGTGTCCTCAGTGTGAAGGCGGGACATCGTCTCCACAATGGCTGTGCGGTGGTCACTCTTACCAATATTGTTATGGACAGATGCATCTGTGACAGGTAGATTGGTGAGGACGAGGTCAAGTAAGTTTGTCCCTCGTGTTGGTTCGCTCACCACCTGCCGCAAGTCCAGTCTGGCAGCTATGTCGTTCAGGACTCGGCCAGTTCATTCAGTCGTGGTGCTATCGAGCCACTCCTGTTGATGGACTTTGAAGTCCCCCACCCAGAGTACATTCTGTTCCCTTGCTACACTCAACATGGAGGAAGAACAGATTCATCAGCTGAGGGAGGGCGGAGGTTATAATCAGCAGAAGGTTTCATTGCCCATGCTTGATCTGAAAATCCCATGGCGTCCGGAGTCAATGTTGAGGACTCCCAGAGCCACTCCCTCCTCACTATATCACTGTATCGCCACCTCTGGTGGGTCTGTCCTGCCGTTCAGATAGAATATACGCCAGGATGGCGATGGAAGAGCCTGGAACGTATGATTCTGTGAGTATGGCTATGTCAGGCTATTGCTTCAGTAGTGTGTGGGACAGCTCTCCCAATTGTGGCACAATTCCTCAGATGTTCGTGAGGAGAACTTGGCGGTGCTTGGTTTGCCTTTGTTGTCTCTGGTGCCGAATGATCCGATGCCGGGTGGTCGGTCCGGTTTTATTTTTATTATGACTTTTTGTAGCGAGATTGTACAACTGAATGGCTTGCCAGGCCATTTCAGAGGGTGATTAAGAATCAATCACATTGCTGTTTGTCTGGAGTCACATAAAGTCCAGACCAGTTGGTGCAGATTTTATTTAATTAATTGAATTTAAATTACGCAGCTGCAGTGGCGGGATTTGAACTCATGACGCCAGGATTATTTGTCCAGGCTTCATGGATTACTAGTCCAGTAACATAAGCACTATACTACCGGACCCGCACTCATATTACTGTCCAGCCTTGGGCATCAGTCTCCATTTGATAGCACAGCACAGGTAAGGAGAACAGTCTCCACTTGATGGCACTGCACAGTTCTGGAGATCTGTCTCCATTTGATAGCACTGTCCAGGTGTGGAGATCTTTCTCCATTTGATGGCACTGTCCATGTGCAGCAATGATTGTCCTTTGAGGAGAGATTGATAAGAATGGGCTTATATTCTATGATGTTTTGAAGAATAGTTCAGAATTCTTGCAGGGTTTATCAGGGTAAATGTGGAAAAGTTGTTCCCCTGACTGCAGATTGCAGATCTCGGGGTCAGAGTCTCTGGATAACGGGTGAGCGATTTAGGACTGAGATGAGGAGGAATTTCTTCACTCACAGGGTTGTAAATCTTTGGAAGTCTCTACCCCAGAGGGCTGAGGATTCTCAGTCATTAAATATATTGAAAACTGAGATCGATAAATTTTTGGACCCGAAGGGAATCAAGGGATATGGCAATCGGGCGGGAAAGTGGAGTTGACTTCGAAGACCGTATATGATCTTATTAAATATTGGAGCAGGCTCGAAGGGTCGCATGGCCTACTCCTCCTCATATTTCCTATGCTCTTTTGCTCTTATGTCCAGAGATTAGTCTCCATTCTGCAGTCCATCTTCCAGTTACAGATATCAGTTTCCATTCGATAACACGGTCCTGATCTGGAGATCACTTTCTATTTGGTAGCCAAATCTCTGTCCAGAGATCGGTTCCCCTTCAGTAGCCCTGCCCAGGTCCAGAGATCAGTCGCGTTTTAATTGCACTGTCCAGGTCCAGAGATCAGTCTCCATTTGCTAGCAATCTCCAGGTTCGGAGATCAGTCTCTATTTGATAGCACTGTTCAGGTCTGAAAATCAGTCTCCATTAGATAGCCTTGCAAATGGCTGGAAATCAGTGTCCATTTCAAAGCACTTTCCAGCCCTGGCGATCATTTTCCAGTTGATTGCCCAGGTCTGGGGATATATCTCAAATTGATAGAACTTTCCAGGTACAGAGTTAAGTCTCCAATTGATAGTACTGTCCAGGTCCACAGATCGTCTCCATTTGTTATCACTGGCCAGGTAAAGGGATCAGTCTCCAATAATAGTACTGGCCAGGTACAGTTATCAGTCTCCAATTGATATCACTGCCAATATCCAGAGATCAGTTTCCATTTGAGAACACCGTCCTCGACCAGAGATCAACGTCCATTGCAGCATTTGAAAGTAGAAACAAGATGCACAAAGGATTGGGAGAGACATAAAGCACTAGAGTAACAAATTGTACAGTTTTAGGTGGGACCAGAGTAAGAGAGAATACTGGAAGGTCTAAGATATGTTTTGCGTGCATGTGTTTAAATTCACGAAGTGTAGTAAATAAGGTTGGTGAGCTTAAGGCACAAATACCCATATTGGGACCATCTGGCGATAATGGAGACCTGACTTTAACAAGGGCAGAATTGTGTCCTAAATATTCCTGGATACAAGGTGTTCAGGAAAAATAAGGAAGGAAAGAAAGGAGGCGAAATGGCAGTATTGGTTAAGGAGAATATTGCAGTGCAGGAGAGAGAGGATGTCCTGGAGGGGTCAAGGAAAGAATCTATTTGGTTAAAGTTAAGAAACTATAGAGATGCCATTACACTACTGGGTGTATTCTATAGGCCACCAGCTCGTGGGAAAGATATAGAGGAGCAAATTTGTAGAGAAATTACAGGGAGGTGCAAGAGCTGTGGAGTGGTGATAATGGGAGACTTCATCTATCCTTATACAGACTGGGATAGTAATACTTTAAAGGGCAAAGATGGTGAGAATTTTTTACGTGTGTTCAATGGAACTTTTTTGCTCAGTACATTTCCTGCTCAACGAGGAAACCGGCATTGCTGGACATGATTATAGGGAATGAGGTGGGCCAAGTGGAGCAAGTGTCAGTGCGGGAGCATTTATGGAGCACCGATCATAGTATCATCAGGTTTAGAATAGCTATGGAAAGGGACATGGACCACTCTAAAGTAAAAATACTGAATTGAAGGAAGGCCAATTTCAGTGGGATGAGAACTGATCTGACCCTTGTAAATTGGAATTAAAGATTGGCAGGCAAATCTATAATTAAATATTGGGCGGCCTTTAAGGAGGAGATTGTTCGGGTACAGTCTAGGCACATTCCCACAAGGGAGAAAGGAAGGGCAACTAAAATCTGAGCTTCCTGGATGACAAAAGACATAGAGAGTAAGATGCAGCTTACAATAGGGGGAGTATGACAGATGTCAGGTTTATTATACAAGCGAGAACCTGGCAGAATATAGAAAGTTCAGAGGGGAAGCGAAAAGGGAAATAAGAGGGGCAAAAGAGAGTAAGAGAATTGACTAGTGGCAAACATAAAAGGGAATCTAAAATTCTTCTATATGCATGTAAACAGCAAACGGGTAGTAAGAGGAGGGGTGGAGCCTTTCAGGGACCAAAATGGAGACTTACTCATGGAGGCAGAGGGGATGGCACAGATGCTAAATTAGTATTTTGTATCTGTCTTTACCAATGAAGGAGATGCTGCCAGAGTCTCATTAAAGGAAGATATAGTTGAGATGCTGGATGGGCTAATAATTGATAATGAGGAGGCAATAAAAGGCTAGCTGTACTTAAAGCAGATAAGTCACCCGGTCCGGATTGGATACATGCTAGATTGCAGAGGGAAGTTTGGGTGAAAATTGCGGTGATACTGGCTATAATCTTCCAAACATTCGTCATTACGCGTTGATGCCAGAGGACTGGAGAATTGTAAATATTACACCCCTGTTCAAAAAAGAGTGGAAGGATAATCCAAGCAATTATAAACTAGTCAGTTTAACCTCGGTGGTGGGGAAACTTTTGGAAACGATAATCCGGGACAAAATTAACAGTCACTTGGACAAGTGTGGATTAATTTGGGAAAGCCATCACACATTTCTTAAAGGCAAATCGTGTTTAACGAACTTGAAAGAGTTTTTTGATGAGGCAACAGAGAGGGTAGATCAGGGCAAAGCAGTTAATGTGGTGTATATGCACTTTCAAAAGGCGTTTGATAAAGTGCCACATAATAGGATTGTAATCAAAATTGAAGCCCATGGAATAAAGGGGGCAGTAGCAGCATGGATACATAATGCGTCAAATGACAGGAAACAGAGAGTAGTGGTGAACGGTTGCTTTTCGGAATTGAAGAAGATATACAGTGGTTCTACCCAGGGGACAGTGCTGGGACCACTGCTTTTCTTGATATATATTAATGACTTGGACTTGGGTGTAGAGGGCACAATTTAAAAATGTTCAGATGACACAAAACTTGGAAGGGTAGTAAACAGTGCAGAGTATATTGATAGACTTCAAGAGGACATAGGAAGGCTGGTGGAATTGGCGGACACATGGCAGGTGAAATTTAACATAGACAAATGAGAAGTGATACATTTTGGCAAGAAGAATGAGGAGAGGCAATATAAACTAAATGGTACAATTCTAAAGTAGGTGCAGTAACAGGAGAGATCCGGGGGTACATGTGCACAAATCTTTGCAGGTGGCAGAACAGGTTGAGTAGGCGTTTGAAAAACATAATGGAATCACGGGCTTCATAAACAGAGGCATATAGTACAAAAGCAAGGAAGTTATGTTCGAGGGATGAGGGACTTCAGTTATTTGGAGGGACCAGAGAAGCTGGGGTTGTTCTCCTTCGAGCAGAGGAGGTTAAGAGGAGATTTGATAGAAGTGTTCTGAATCCTGAATGGTTTAGATGAAGGAAATAAAGAGAAAATGTTCCCATTGGCGGAAGGGTCGAGAACCATAGGACAGAGATTTAATGTGATTGGCAAAAGTACCAAAGGCGACATGAGGAAAATCTTTTTGACGCAGCGAGTAGTTATGATCTGGAATGCGCTGCCTGAAAGAGTGGTGGAAGAAGATTCAATCATGGCGTTGAAACAGGAATTGGATAAATACTTGAAGGGGAAAAAAAAACTTGCAGATCTAAGGGGAAAGAGTCGGGGAGTGGAACTGACTGGATTGCTCTTACGTAGGGACGGCACAGGATCGATGGGCTGAATGGGCATCTTCTCTGATGTAAACATTCTATGATGCGATATGATAGCACTGTACATGTCCAAAGACCAGTCTACATTTGATAGCACTGCCCAAGTTCAGAGATCAGTGTCCATTTCATAGCACTGTCCAGGTCAAGGGATTCGTATCATTTGATAGCACTGTCCAGGCCTGGGGATCAGTCTCCATTTAATAGCACCATCCATTTCCAGAGATTAGTGCCCAATTGATAGCTCTGCGCCTGTCCAGAGATCAGTCTCCATTTCAAAGAACTGTCCAGGTCTCGACATCAGTCTCCATTTGTAGCACTGTCCAGGTCCAGTAATCAGACTCAGTTTAATCGCTTTGCATATGTCTGAGGACCAGCCTCCGTTTCACAGCACTGTTTTGGAATGGGAATCAAACTCCGTTTCAACGCACTGTCCAGATTTGGGAATCAGTGTCCATTTGATAGCACTGTCCAGGACCAGAGATCAGTGTCCATTCGATAGCACTGCTCAGGTTCAGAGCTCAGTCTCCATTTCATGGCACTCCCCATGACTGGGGATCAGTTTGCAATTGACAGCACAGTCCAGGTCGGAGGAAAATGTCCATTTAATAGCACTGTCCCGGTATGAGGATCAGTGTCCATTTGATCGCACTGACCAGATCCAGAGATCAGTCTCCATTTGATAGAATTACAAGGTCAAGAGATCAGTGTTCATTTGATGGACTACCCAGTCCAAAGATCAGGCTCCAGTTGACAGCTCTGTCCAGGTCTGGGGAGCAGTCTCCACTTGATAGCACTGTCCAGATCCGAAGATCGGACGGGTTGCACCTCAATGGAGCTGGGACTAATGTCCTCGCGAGAAGTTTCACTCGTACTGTGGGGGAGGTTTTAAACTAATTTGGCATGGGGGTGGTCACCAGGATGTAGCATTAGAAATGGAGAAACAAGGTGCACAAAGGATTGTGAGAGACAGGCAGCATTAGAGTAAGGAATATTACAGAATTATGTGGGGTCAGACTAAGAGAGAATACGAGAAGGACTATGATAGGTTTACAGTGGTGTGTTTAAACGCACGAAGCGTAGAAAATAAGCGTGGTGAGCTTCAGGCACAAATAGTCACATGGGAATATGATAGCGATATCATATCTTGGCGATGAAGGAGACCTGGCTTTAAAAAGGGAAAGATTGGGGACTAAATATTCTTGGATACAAGGTGTTCAGGAAAGATATGTTGGAAAAAAAGGAGGGGGTGGCAGTATTGATTAAGGATAATATTGCAGTGCTAGGGAGAGGATGTCCTGGTGGGTTCAAATGCCGAATTTATTTGCTTAGAGTTAAGAGACTATAGAGGTTCCACTACACTACTGGGTATATTCTGTAAGCCACCAACTAGTGGGAAAGGTATAGAGGAGCAAATTTATAGGGAAATTACAGAGAGGTGCAAGAACTCTTTTGAGGACTTCAATTATCCATATATAGACTGGGATAGTTACAGTGTAAAGGGCAAAGACGGGAGGAATTTTTGACGAGTGTTCAGAAGAACTTTCTTTTTCAGAGTGTTCCCGGCCCAATGGGGAAGGAGGCATTGCTGGATCCAGTTCTGGGGAATGAGGTGGGTCAAGTGGACCAAGTGTCAGCAGGGGAACATTTAGACAACAGGAATCATAGTATCATAAGGTTTAGATTAGTTATGGAAAAGGACACGGAGCTATCTCCAGTAAAAATACTTAATAGGAGAAGCGTCAATTTTAGTAGGTTGAGAACGGATCTGGCCCGGGGAAATTGGAATCAAAGATTGGCAGGCACAACTTTAATCGAACAATGGACGGCCTTTAAAGAGGAGATGGTTCGGGTACAGTCTCGGTACATTCCCAGGAGGGAGAAAGTTAGGGCAAGTAAAGCCAGAGCTCCATGGATGATGTAAGACGCAGAGAATGAAATGAAGCATTAAAAAGGGGGAGCATGACAGATGTCAGGTTGATAACACAAGTGAGAACCAAACTGAATATAGAAAGTAAAGAGAATTGAAAAAAAGAAATTAGAGGGGCAAAGAGAAAGTATGAGAAAAGACTGGCGGCCAACATAAAAGGTAAACCCAAACCCTCTATCGGCATATAAACAGTAAACGGGTAGCAAGATGAGGGGTGGGACCGATCAGGGACCATAAAGGAGATGTACACATGGAGGCAGAGAGGATGGCCGAGGTGCGAAATGAATACTTTGCATCTGTCATTACCAAGGAAGAAGTTGCTGCCAGAGTCTCAGTAAAGGAGGAGGTCGTTCAGATACTGGATGGGCTAAAAATTGATACAGAGGTGGTACTAAAAAGGCTGGGCGTACTTAAAGTAGATAAGTCACCCAGTCCAGATAGGATGCATCCGACATTGCTGAGGGAATTAAGGGAGGAAATTGCAGAGTTACTGTCCATAATCTTCCAAACATCCGTCGATACGGCGGTGGTGTCAGAGGACTGGTGAATTGCAAATGTTACACCTTTGTTCAAAGAAGGGTTTAAGGATAAACCCAGCAACTATAGCTAGTCAGTTTTTTCTCGGCGGTGGGGAAACTTTTAGAAACGATAATCCGGGACAATATTAACAGTCACTTGGACCAGTGTGGATTAATTAAAGAATTCCAGCACGGGTTTGTTAAAGGCAAATCGTGTTTAACGAACCTGGTAGAGTTTTTTGATAAGGTAACCAGACAGGGTTGATTCGGGCAATGCGGTTGATGTGTTGTATATGGACTTTCTAAAGGCGTTTGATAAAGTGCCACATAATAGTGTCCAGGTTCCGAGATAAGGCTCCCTTTGATGGCACTCTCGAGGTCCAGAGATCAGTGTCCATTTGATAGCACTGTCCAGAACTGGTGACCAGTCTCCATTTGGTCGCAGTGTCGAGGTCAGGGGATCGGTCTCCATTGGATGGCACTGTCCAGGTCTGCGGTTCAGTCTCCATTTGCTGAACACAGTAAGCGCAGTATAAATTCCTCTCAAAATCCTGTCCAATATTTGTTGCAAATCTGATGAGTGATTATCCTGACATATTTTGTTCCGATTTCTCCCAATTAACCTGCTGGTGATCCTGATCTTATCCCGGGGAAAGTGTGGTCTGTCTCGATGCATCTCCTGTTACCTGGTGTCCATGGCAGCGGCTGATCTAACCGTGATCCTCACTGCTGCGATACTGGACCGCATTGCCACCCTTTATTTAATTAATATATTCAGACACAGTATTACCAATTGTAGTCTCGGTGACTGTCACACTCGTGCAGCAACAGAATTTTCTGTTTGGTTAACGGTCACTTTCACCTTTGATCGATTTGTGGCCATTTGTTGCCAGAAGCTGAGAACTAAATATTGCACCGCGAGAACAGCGTGTTCTTAGTCCCACCCTCACTCAGTGGACTCCAGTTAATTTTCGGACTCAACCTGTGTTCTGCAGTCAGTTGCTCAGTCAATCAGGCCCGTTTAGTTTATCCCTCAGTAACCCAATGGCCTGTCGTTAGTCACTCAGCCATTCAGCAGCATGTAGTTGGTCCCTCAGTTGCACAAGTGCCTTTCGTTCGCTCCTCAGTCAATTCGCAGAATATGGTTGGTCTCTCACTCACTTAGCTGCCTGCCGTTATGCCCCTCAGTCAATCATTAGCCGAAAACTCCGTCCAACTCGCTGAGAAGCGTGTAGTTAGTCCCACTCAGTGGACTTCTGTGAAGTTCTTCAGTCACCCTGTGATCTACAGTTAGTTTCTGTGTCACTCAGCTGCCTGTAGTTTATCCCCGAGTCGCTCAAAAGCCTGTTCTCTATTCCCCAGTCACTTAGTGGAATGTAGTTATTCCCTCAGTCATCCAGCAGCATGTAATTTGTCACTCAGACAGTAAGCAGCTTGAAATTAGTCCCTCTGACAGATGGCACCGTGTAATTTATCCGTCATTCACTCAGCGGGCTGTCCTGAGTTTCTCATTCACTCATCAGCCTGCACTGAGGTACCACAATCACTCAGCAACCGGTAGTTAAGATTGTCAGTCATTTGGAAGCCTTTAGTTAGTCCCTCAGTCCCTCAGCTGTCTGCAGTTAATCCGCCAGACACACAGTGGCCTGTCGTTAGTCCCGCAGACCCTCAGCTGACTGTAGTTAGTCCCTCAGACATTCAGCGGCATTCAGTTCGTCCATAAGGCACTCAGCGGCCAGTAATTAGTCCATCAATCACTCAACCGCCCCTGGATAGTCCATTAGTCAGTCAGCAGACTGTCGTTATAGAATAGTACGGTTACTGCACGGAAGGAGGCCATTCAGCCCATGGAGTCCACGCCGGCTCTTTGCACGAACAATCAAGCTAGTCCCACTCCCCCGCCCTATCCCCGTAACCCTGCACTGTTGTATCCTTTCAAGAACTTATCCAGTTCCCTTTTGAAAGCCATGATTGAATGTGCCTCCACCATTCCCTCGGGCAGTGCATTCCAGATTCCAACCACTCGCTGTGTAAAAAGGTTTTCCTCATATCGCCTTTGGTTCTTTTGTCAATCACCTTAAATCTATGTCCTCTGGTTCTTGACTCTTCCAAATCCAGGTCTGGCACCACGCCTATAGGCAGGGAGGATTGGAAAATAATGTTCAGAGTCTCCGCTATTTCCTCCCTTGCTTCTTTTAACAGCCTGGGATACATTTCATTCGTGCCTGGCGATTTACCTACATTCTCACCATGTCTATCACATCCAATATTTCACACTCCTCCTCATTAAATACAATGTCTGCATCGTCCCTCTCTTTTGTGAAGACAGACACTGTATTCATGAAGAACCATACCCACATCATCCGCCTCCACACACAGGTTACCCTTTTGGTCTCTAATAGGCCCTATTCTTTCCTTAATTATCTTCTCGTCATTTATGTAATTAGAAAGCATCATTGGGCTTTATTTGATTTCACTTGCCAGTATTTTTCGTGCCTTCTCTTTTCTTTCGTAATTTCACCCCCGCACATTCTATACTCCTCGAGGCTTTCTGCAGTATTGAACTCTCGGTATCTGACAGAAGCTTCCCTTTTTTGACTTATTTTACCTGTGTACTTCTTGACATCCAGGGAGCTCCAGATTTGACAGTCCCACCCTTTATCTGAACTGGGAACGTGTCCACTCTGCATCCCTTGAATCTCCAACCTTGAAAGCAACCCACTGCTCTGACACTGATTTATCTTGAAGTCGCTGTTTCCTGTCCATTTTTGCTAAATCACATCTCAGCTTATTAAAATGGGCCTTTCCCCAATTTCGAACTTGAACTCCTGTTCGACCTTTGTCCTTTTCCATAAATATGTAAAATCTAACTGAATTATGATCACTACCACCAAAATGCTCGCGCACTGATACCCCTTCCACCTGCGCAGCTTCATTCCCTATAACTAAATACAGAACTGCTCCCTCTCTTGTTGGGTTTGCTACGTACTGGCCCTCTATATTCTTTTGCAATGATTCCATCCCAGTTAATATTCTGGTAGTGTAAATCCCCTACTATTACTGCTGTACTGATTTTGAACTTCTCTGAAATGTGCCCACAATTTGTTCTTCTCCCTCCCTCTGACTGTTTGGGGGTCTAAAGTACACTCCCAGCAGCGTGACTGCCCCGTTTTTTGCTCATTAGCTCAACCTATGTGGTCTCATTTGATGATCATTCTAACATATCATCCCTCCTCACATCTGCAATTATTTCTTTAATCAATATTGCCACCTCCCTCCTTTTTTATTCCCCTGTCTATCTCGTTTGAAAACCCTGTAACCAGGAATGTGGAGCTCCATTCCCGCCCCTCTTTAAGCCATGTTTCAGTGACAGCTATATTGTACTGCCACATGCCTATCTGAGCACTCAGCTCATCTGCCTGATTCACGATTCTCCTTGCATTGAAGTATATAACATTTATGACTCCTTTGTTGTCTATTTTCTAACCTTTGTTTCCACCGCTTTCCAAACTCACCTACTGCCAATCTGCCTTCCATTTCCAGCTCTGCTTCTCTCCTTTCTGAATCCACGCTCCGGTTCCCAACCCCCTGCCAAGCTAGTTTATACCCTCCCCGACAGCACCAGCAAACCACCCGGCCCTGTTGAGGTGCAACCCATCCGGCATGTACAGGTCTCACATGCCCCAGAACGGGTCACTATGTCCAGGAATATAAAGACCTCCCTCCTGCACCATCTCTCCAGCCACGCATCATGGCTGATCTTAAACCTCAACTCACTTTCCCACCCGATTCAATTATCCCTTGATTCCCTAGAATCCAAAAATCTGTCTATCTCAGCCTTGAATATACACAACGACTGAGCATCCACAGACCTCTGGAGCAGAGAATTCCTATGATTTGGGGTTTGAATGGCATGTTAGCCTGTATTGCAAAGTGGTTAAGAGTAAGGAAGTCTTACTAAAATTGCACACGACTTTAGTGACACCTCACCTGGAGTACTGTGTACAGTTTTGGTCTCCTTTACTGGGGAAGAATATACTTGCCTTCGTGGCGGTGCAAGGAAGGTTCACTGGATTGATTCCTGGGATGAGAGGGTTGTCCTATGATGAGAGATTGAGTAGAATGGGCCTATGCTCTCTGCTGCTTGAAAGAATGAGAGGTGATCTCATTAAAACGTATAAGATTCTGAGGGGGCTTGACAGGGTAGATGCTGAGAGGTTGTTTCCACTGGCTGGAGAGTCCAGAACTAGGAGTCATAGTCTCAGGATAAGGGGTCCGCCAATTAAGACTGTGATGAGGAGGAATTTCTTAACAAAGAGGGTTGTGAATCTTTAGAATTCTCTCCCTCAGTGGGCTTTAGATGGTCAGTCGTTGAATATGTTCAAGACTGAGATAATTTTTTGGACTCCAAGGGAATCAAGGGATATGGGGATCGGCGGAAAAATGGAGTTGAGGTCGAAGATCAGCCATGATCTGATTTAATGGTTTTGCAGGCTCGAGGGACCGTATGGCCGACTCCTACTCCTATTTCTTATGTTCATATGTTCTAGGACACCCAGAGGCATTGATAAACACATCTGACCTATCAGAACGATCGGTAAACACTCTGGGACCTACCAAAGGGATGGTATACGTATTGGAACCGATTAGTGGGTGGCTCAACACAATGGAACCTATCAGGAGAATTGATAAACACACTGGGAGCTCGCAGAGTGATCGATAAGCTTACAAGGACCTATCACACGTTTTAATAAACACACTGGGACCTCTCAAAGGTTGCAAAATCACACTGGGACCCCTCAGATGAATTGATAAACACATTGGGTACCATCAGAGGGACGGTTAAATACAATGGGATATATTTGAGGGTTGGTAAAGCATAATGGGACATGTCCGAGTCATGGTTGAACTCACTGGGTCCTATCAGAAGGATAGATTAAAATGCAGGTACCAATCAGAGGGATTGATAAACATACTGGGACCTAGCAGAGGGACTGATAAACACACTGGGACCTATCAGAGGGATTGATACATAGACAGGAACCTATCAGAGTAATGGTAAATACATTGAGACCTACCATTGGGATTGATAGACACACTTGGAGTGATCAGATTGACTGATAAACACAATGGAACTTATCACAATGATTGATAAACACAATCTGATCAATCAGAGAGATTGACAAGTATACTGGGAACTATCAGAGGGATTGTTAAATATAACTGGATCTATCAGAGGGATGGATAAACACAATGGGAGCGATCAGGTTGATGGTAAAGCATCGTGGGACATGTCCTTGGGATGGCTAATCTCGCCAGGGCCTTTCAAAGGGGTTGCTGAACAGACAGGGACCGATCAGAGGGATTGATAAGCTCACGGGGAACTATCAGGACGACTGAAAATACAATTGGTCCTATCAGGGATTGTTTCACCAGGTCCGAATGGGATGCATCCTAGGTCACTGTGGGAAGTAAGGGTGGTAATTGCGGAGGTACTGTCCATAACCTTCCAAACGTGCGTAGGTAAGTGGGTGGTGCCAGAGAACTGGAGAATTGCAAATGTTACACTCTTGTTCAAAAAACAGTGTAAGGATAAACCCAGCAACTACAGGCCAGTCAATTTAACCTCGGTGTTGGGTAATCTTTTAGAAACGATAATCCTCGTCAAAATTAATAGTCACTTCGGCAAGTGAGGAAAATAAAGGACAGCCAGCACGGATTTATTAAAAGCGAATCTTGTTTAATTAACTTAATTGATATTTTTGATGAGGCAACGGACAGGGTTGATGAGGGCAAGGCGGTTGATAGGAATGCAGGAATGTCGGAACAGGATCAGGCCATTCAGCCCCTGGAGCCTGCTCCGTCATTTGATAAGATCATGGCTGATCTGAGATCGAACTCCATATACCTGCCTTTGGCCCATATCCCTCAATAACTTTGGTTGACAACAAGCTATCTATCTCAGATTTAACTTGAGCAATTCAGATAGCATCAATTGCCATTTGCAGAATAGAGTTCCAAACTTCAACAACCCTTTGTGTGTAGAAATGTTTTCTAATCTAACTGCTGCAAGGTCTGGCTCTGATTTTTCGATGTGCCCCCTCCTCCTAAAATCCCCAACCAGCGGAAATAGTTTCTCTCTATCCACCCTATATGTTCTCCTGAATATCATATAAACTTCGATCAGATCGCCCCTAAACCTTCTAAACTCTGGAGAATAGAACTCCAATTTGTGTAATCTGTCCTCGTAACTTAACTCTTGAACTCCGGGTATCATTCTAGTAAACCTACGCTGCACTCACTCCAAGGCCAATATGTCCTTCCGAAGGTGCGGTGCCGATAACTGCTCACAGTGCTCTGGGTGCGGTCTAACCAGGATTTTGTGTTGCTGCAGCATGACTTCTGCCCCCTTGTACGCTGGTCCTCTAGATTTCAAGGCCAGCATTCCATTAGCATTATTGATTATTTCTTGCACCTGTTCATGACACTTCACTGATCGATGTACCTGAACACCTCAGTCCATTTGGACAGCCACTGTTTTTAACTTGTTTACAATTTAGAAAGTACCCTGTTCTATCCTACTTTAATCCAAATTGGATGACCTCACACTTGCCTACAATGAATTCCATTTTCCACAGTTTTGCCCATTCACCGGATCTATCAATATCCCTTTGTGATTTTATGTTTTCATCTAAACTGCTTACAATGCCAGCAATCTTTGTTTCATCGGCAAACTTAGATATGAGACTTTCTATGCCTTCACCGAAGTCGTTAATAAATATTGTGACCAATTGAGGCCCCAAGACAGATCCCTGCGGGACTCCACTCGTCACATCCTGCCAATGTGAGTACCTACCCATTAACCCTACACTCTGTCGCTTTTCGCTCAGCCAACTTCCGAACCAAGTCCGTACTTTTCCCTCGATTCCATGGGCTTCTATCTTAGCTAACAGTCTCTTAGGTGGGAATTTACCAAATGCCCTCTGGAAGTCCAAATAAATAACATCCATTGACCTTCCCCTGTTCACTACTTTAGTCACCGCTTCAAAAAATTCAATCAGGTTTCTCAGGCACGCCCTACCTTTCACAAATCCATGCTGGCTATCTCTGATTAACTGAAAATTCTCGAGATGTTCAGTCATCTTATCCTTAATTATAGAGTGCAGCATTTTCCCCACAACAGATGTGAGGCGAACTGGTCGATAATTCCCCGGTTTCCCTCTCTCTCCTTTCTTAAAAAAGCGGAGTGACATGTCCAATTTTCCAATCTAGAGGGACATTTCCTGAATCTCGGCAATTTTGAAGGATTATAGTTCGGGCATCTGCAATGTGCTCACCGACTTCCTTTAAAACCCTGGGATGGAAACCATCTGGTCCTGGGGATTTGTCACTCTTTAGTGCTATTATTTTCTTCATTATTGTTGCTTTATTTGTGTTAATTTTATTGAGTATTATTCAATATTAGTTTTCTTGTGATTTCCGGCATGCAATCCTCTTATTCTGCTGTGAATACTGACGCAAAGTAATTATTCAACATGTCCCCATCTCCCCATTGTCAATGACAATATCTCCACTTTCAGTTTTTCAGGGGCCAACACTGTTCCTGACCACCCTCTTTTTCCTAATATAACTGAAAATGTTCTTCATATTGTTTTTGATATCCCTTGCAAGTTTCTTTTCATACTCTCTTTTTGTGGCTCTTACAATCTGTTTTGTGACCCGTTGTTGATCATTGTATCTTTCCCATTCGCTAGGATCTGAGCCATTTTTGCCTTTTTGTATGCCCTTTCCTTATGTCCTATAACGTCCATTAGCACTTTAGTTGTCCATGGCTGTTTTTTTTTTGCCAAGTAGAGTTCTTGCCCCTCAGGGGTATAAACCGATTATGTATCACCTTATATGTTTCTTTAAACATTTCCCACTGCTCATCAGTCGTTTTACCCAATAGCAGATTTGCCCATTTTACTGTGGACAGTCACTGTCTCATCCCATTCAAGTTGGCCTCACCCAAGTTTAGAATCTGAGCAGCAGATTCACTTTTTTTCCTTTTCAAACAGTACCTTGAACTCGATCTTGTTATGATCGCTATTGGATAGATGTTCACGCACTGTTAAGCTATTAACTAAATCTGGTTCATTACTCATTACTAAATCTAGTATGGCTTGCCCCCTTTTTGCCTCTAGGACATACAGTTGTGGAAAACTATCCCGGCCACACTTAGGAAATTCACTACCTTTCTGACAGTTGCTAGCCTGATTTTCCCAATCTGTGTGAAGGTTAAAGTCCTCCATTAAGACCAAGATGACATTGTTACACGCTTGTGTTATCTCTGCATTTTTACAATCAAGCACTTCAGAGCTGCTGCCAGGTGTCCGATACACGACTCCAACGATAGTCTTACATCCTTTCCTATTTCTCAATTCAATCCATAAGGTCTGTGTTGGCTGCTTACCCCTCGTTATATCCTCCTTTATCATTGAAGTGATTTCATCTCTAATCCGTAAGGCTACTCCTCCCCCTCTTCCATTTTCCCTATCTCTCCTGTCGACCTTATAACCTGATGTATTTAGTTCCCAATCTTGAACATTCTGCAGCCATGTCTCAATCGAAGTCATACTCCCCAATTTGAATTTGAACTTTTCGTTCATTTAATTTATTCCTTATACTCTGCGCATTTGTATATAAAACTCTTCGTTGGGCCACACAACGCAGCCTGATCTTCATCTGTAATGCTGGGTTAATCACTTTACACCTTTTAGTTTTCACTTGATCTGTAGTGCCTCTAGTGCACTTTCTTTCTGCTGCTCTACGCTTCTCCCTTTCACTTGTTCTTCAACAACTATTTGTACTGCTTGTATTGTAAATTTCCCCTGGGTTCTCCCAGGGGATGTTGTCGATATGGACTTAAAAAGACGTTTGATAAAGTGCCACATAATAGGCCTGTCAATACAATTGAAACCAATAGAATAAAATGGACAGGGGCAGCATGGATACGAAATTGGCTACGGAAATAGTGTCGTGGTGAACGGTTGTTTATCAGATTGGAGGGACGTGTTTTGTGGTGTTCCCAACGGGTCGGTACGATGAAAACTTCTTTTTTGATATATATTAATGAATTCGCTTGGACTTGAGTGTACAGGGCACAATTTCAAAACTTGCAGATGAAACAAAAATTGGAAATGTAGTGAACAGTGAGGAGGATAGTGATGGAACATCGGCAGGCTGGTGGAATGGGCGGAAACATGACGGATGAAATTTAATGCAGAGAAGTGCGAAGTGATGCATTTTGGCAGGAAGAACGTGGAGATGCAATATAAGCTAAATGGTACAATTCTAAAATGGGTGCATGAACAGAGAGACCTGGGTGTACAAATCTTTGAAGGTGGCAGGACAGGTTGAGAACGCTGTTACAAAAGCATATGGGATCCTTGGCTTTATAAATTGAGGCATAGAGTACAAATGCAAGGAAGTAATGATGTGTCTAATTCAGGGCACCGCACTTCAGGAAATATGTGAAAGCATTCGAGAGGGTGCAGAAGGGATTTACTCGAATGATTCCAGGGATGAGAGGCTAGGAGAAGCTGGGATTGTTCTCCTTGGAGCAGATAAGGTTGAGAGGAGATTTGATGGAGGTATTCAAAATCGTGAAGGGTTTAGAAGAAGTCAATAATGAGAAACTCTTCCTTTTGGCGGAAGGGTCGAGAACCAGAGAACAGAGATTTAAGGTGATTGGCGGAAGAACCAAAGGCGAGATAACGAAAGAGATTTTTACGCAGCGAGTAGTTATGATCTGGAATGCACTGCCTGAAAGCGTGGTGGAAGCTGATTCATTCGCGGTTTTCAAAAATGAATTGAATAAATACTTGAGGGAAAAAATTGCATGGCCATGGGGAAAGAGCGGGGAATGGGTCTAATTGGATTGCTCTTACAAAGAGCCGGCACAGGCTCGATGGGCCGAATGACCTCCTTCTGGGCTGTAACCATTCTATGATTCTATGGTTCAATGATAATCACACTGAGACCTCTGAGAGTGATTGATGGACACACCGAGGGCTCTCTGAGAAATTGATAAACACACTGGGATCTATTTGAATGATTGATAATCAAACTTAGGCCACTCAGAGGAATTGATAATCACACTGGGATCTATCAGAGTGATTGATGAACACACTGGCACCTGTCAGAGTGATGGTTAAATAATCTGGGACCTTTCAAAGACACTGATAAGCCTACTGGGACCGATCAGAAGTATGTGTAAACATAGTGGAGCCTATCAGAGGGGTAAATAAACAAACTGGATCTATCAGAGGGATTGAAAAATATACAGGCACATTGTAGATCGATTGATAAAAGAACTGACAACGCTCGGAGGGATTGACAAACGCACCTGGGGCCTATCAGAGGGATTGAATACCTCACTGGTTATTAGAGGGATTGATAAATCGACTGGGTCCTCGTAGAAGGTTTGATCAACACAATGGGACCTGTCAGATGAATTGCTAAACCAATGGGAGCTCTCAGAAGGATGGATAATCACAGTGGGGCCTATCAGATGGATTGATAAACACAGTAGAACATATCAGAGGAATTGATAAACAACGTGTGACTATCAGCGGGATTTATCAACACGGTGGGATCTATCAGAGGGATGGTAAAGCTTATTGGGATATATCAGTACGATGGTGAAATACACTTAGACCTATCACGAGGATTGATAAATACAGAGGGCGCTATCAGAATGATCGTAAAATGCACTGGGACCTATCAGAGGGCTTGATAAGTTTACGGGGACCAATCGGAGGGATTGATAAACACACAGGGACAGAGAAGAACACTGGGATCTATCAAAGGGATCTTTAAACAAAGTGGAAACTATCAGATGGATGGTTAATCATATTGGGACGTTTCACAGAGATGCGAAAGCATATTGGTTTATTGTCAGCGTCGGTGAGATAAATACTTGACAGTGTTTCTGAGATCAGTATTGTGTCTGGGTTTGATATTGTGAGTGAAGGTGAGGTCAGTAATATGACTTTGTTGGATATTGATAATATGGATGCGATCAGTGATGTGCTCGGATGGATATGTACAGTGTAGGTGAGATCAGTGATATATCGGGGTTGGATATTGGCAGTTTAGGTAATTGACTCATAGAATCATAGAAATTTACGGCACAGAAGGAGGCCATCGGCTCATCGTGTCTGTGACGACCTGAAAAAGCTACCGTGCTCAATTCCACTTGCTGGACCTGACAAGTGCATATCCGGGTATTTTTAAATGTGATGAGGGTTTCTGGCTCGACCACCCTTTCAGGCAGTGAGGTCCAGACCTTCCCCACCCTCTGGGGGAATACATTTCTCCTCAGCTCCCCTCTAATATTCTTCTACCAATTACTTTAAATCTATGTCCCCTGGTTAGTGACCTATCTACTTGGCGAAATAGGTGCACAGACGAATCATGGAAAATTTACAGCACCGAAGGAGACCATTCGACCCACTGTGTCCGCGCCGGCCGAAAATGAGCCATTCAGCCGAATCCCACTTTCCAGCACTTGGTCCGTAGCCCTGTAGGTTCCGGCACGTCGGGTGAACATCCAAGTGCACTTTAAATGAGTTGAGGGTTTCTGCCTCAACCACCCGTTCAGGCGGTGAGCTGCAGACCCCCGACAACCTCTGGGTGAATAAATTTCAACTCAGCTCCCCTCTCATCGTCCTACCAATTATTTTAAATCTATGTCCCCCGGTTATTGACCTCTCTGCTAAGGGAAATAGGTCCTTCCTATCCACTCGATCTGGGCCCTCAAAAGTTTGTATACCGCAATTGAATCTCCCCGCAGCCTCCTCAGTTCCAAAGATTCAATCCATCCTTCCCTCATAGCTAAAATTCTCCAGTCCTGGCAACGTCCTCGCAAATCCCCTCTGTAACCCTCTCTTGTGCAATTACATCTTTCCTGTGATGTGGTGACCAGAAATGTAGGCGATACTCAAGCTATGGCCTAACTAGTGTTTTATAAAGTTCAAACTTTACTTCCCCCCCCCTCTAATATTCTCTGGCTTGGCTATGAAAGGAAAGTAATCCATACGTTTTTTTATTCGTTCATGGGATGTGGGCATCGCTGGCAAGAACGGCATTTATTGCCCACCCCTAATTGCCCTTGAGAAGGTGGTGGTGAGCCGCCTTCTTGAAAAGTAATAATCCGTGTGTTGAAGGTTCTCCCACAGTGCTGTTCGGAAGGGAGTTCCAGGATTTTGACCCAGCGACGATGAAGGAACGGCGATATATTTCCAAGTCGGGATTGTTTGTGACATGGAGGGGAATGTGCAGGTGGTGTTGTTCCCATGTATCTGCTGCTCTTGTCCTTACATGTGGTAGAGGTCGCGAGTTTAGGACGTGCTGTCGAAGAAGTTGATGCCGCGCATCCTGTGGATGGTAGACACTGCAGCGACTGTGCGCCGGTGGTGAAGAGAGTGAATGTTTAGGCTGGTGGATCCGGTGTCAATCAAGTGGGCTGCTTTGTCCTTGATGGTGTCGAGCTTCTTGAGTGTTGTTGGAGCCGTACTCATCCACGCAGGTGGAGAGTATTCCATCACACTCCTGACTTGTGCCTTGTAGTTGGTGGAAAGGGTTTGGGGAGTCAGGAGGTGAGTCACTCGCCACAGAATACCCAGCCCCTGACCTGTTCTCGTAGCCACAGTATTTTTGTGGCTGGTCCACTTAAGTTTCTGGTCAATGGGAATGTTGATGGTGGAGGATTCGGCGATGGTAATGCCGTTGAATGTCAAGGGGGGTGTTTGGACCCTCTCTTGTTGGAGACGGTCATTATGTGGCACATGTCTGTAGCGAATGTTATTCACCACATATGAGCCCAAGCCTGCATGTTGTTCAGGTCTTGCTGCATGCGGGCTCGGACTGCTTCATTATCTGAGGGGTTGCGAATGGAACCAAACACTGTGCAATCATCTGCGAACATCCCCATTTCTGACCTGATGATGGAGGGAAGGTCATCGATGAAGCAGCTGAAGATGGTTGGGACTGGGACCCTGCCTTGAAGAACTCCTACAGCAATGTCCTGGGGCTGAGGTGCTTGGCCTCCAACAACCGCTGCCATCTTCCTTTGTGCTAGGTATGACTCCAGCCACTGGAGAGTTTTCCCCTGATTCCCATTGACTTCAATTTTACTAGGGCTCCTTGGTGCTACACTCGGTCAAATGCTGCCTTGATGTCAAGGGCAGTCACTCTCACCTCTCCTCTGGCATTCAGCTCTTTGTCCATGTTTGGACCAAGGCTGTAATGAGGTCTGGAGCCGAGTGGTCCTGGCGAAACCCAAACTGAACATCGGTTAGCAGGTTATTGTTGAGTCAGTGCCGGTTGATAGCAACGTCGATGGCACCTTCCATCACTTTGCTAATGATTGAGAGCAGACTGATTGGGCGGTAATTGGCCGGATTGGATTTGTCCTGCTTTTTGTGGTCAGGACATATCTGTGCAATTTTCCACATTTTCGGGTAAATGCAAGTGTTGTCGCTGTCCTGGAAGAGCTTGGCTAGAGGCGCAGCCAGTTCTGGAGCACAACTCTTCACCACCACAGCCAGGATGTTGTCGGGGCACATCGCTGTTGCTGTATCGAGTGAACTGAACCGTTTCTTGATATCACGTGGAGTGAATCGAATTGGCTGAAGACTGGCTTCTGCGATGGTGTTGATATCGGGAGGAGGCCGAGATGGTTCATCCACCCGGCTCTTCTGGCTGTCGATTGTTGCAAACGCTTCAGCCTTGTCTTTTGCACTCACGTCATCATTGAGGATGGGGATGCTTGCAGAGCTTCCTCCTCCCGTTAGTTGTTTAATTTTCCACCATCATTCAAGGCTGGATGTGGCAGGACTGCAGAGCTGTGATCAGATCCGTTGGTTGTGGAATCGCTTACCCCTGTCTTTGGAACCACGTTGCTTCCGCCGTTCAGCATGCATGTCGTCCTGAATTGTAGCTTCACCAGGTTGGCAGCTCATTTTTAGGTACGCCTGGTGCTGCTCCTGGCATGCTCTTCTATATTCCTCATTGAACCAGGGTTGATCCCCTGGTTTGTTGGTAATGGCAGAGTGAGGAATATGCCAGGCCATGAGCTTACAGATTGTGTTTGAATGTTGCTGCTGGTGGTGGCCCACAGCGCCTCGTGGATGCCCAGTTTTAAGCTGAAAGATCTGTTCTGAATCTATCCCATTTAGCACGGTGGTCGTGCCACACAACACGTTGGATGGTGTCCTCCGTGCGAAGATGGGACTTCATCTCCACGAGGACTGTCCGGTGGTCACTCCTACCAATACTGTCATGGACAGATGGATTTGCGACAGGTAGATTGGTGAGGACGAGGTCAAGTAAGTTTTCCCCTCGTATTGCTTCACTCACCACCTGCCGTCGGCCCAGTCTCGCAGTGATGTCCTTCAGGACTAGGCCAGCAGTGGTGCTCCCGAGCCACTCTTGTTGATGGACATTGAAGTTTCCCACGCAGAGTCCATTCTGTGCCCTTGCTACCCTCAGTGCTTCCTCCAAGTGGTGCTCAACATGTAGGAGGGATTATTCATCAGCCGAGTGAGGGCGGTCGGTGGTAATCACCAGGAGGTTTCCTTTCCCATGTTTGACCTGATGCCATGAGATTTCATGGGGTCCAGAGTCAATGTTGAGGACTCCCAGGGCCACTCCTTCCTGACTGTAAATTACGGTACCGCCACCTCTGGTAGGTCTGTCCTGCCGGTGGGACAGGACATACCAAGGGATGGTGATGAAAGTGTCTGGGACATTGGCTGGAAGCTATATTTCTGTGAGCATGGCTACGTCAGGCTGTTGCTTGACTAGTCTGTGGGACAGCTCTCCCAATTTTGGCACAAGTCCCCAGATGTTAGTGAGGTGGACTTTGCAGGGTCGACTTTGTTTAGGTTTGCTTTGTCGTGTCCGGTGCCTCGTGATCCCTCGGGTTTTATTCTTGTTGTGACTTTTTTATCGAGATTTTGCAACAGGAGTGGCTTGCTAGGCCATTTCAGTGGGCAATTAAGAATCAACCACATTGCTGTGGGTCATGGAGTCACATATAGGCCAGACCGGGTAATGGCGGCAGGTTTCCTTCCCTAAAGGGCATTCGTGAATCAGAGGGGTTTTTAGGACAATCCGGTGGTTTCATGGCCACCATTACCGACACTAGTATTTTAATTGCAGACTTTTATTTAATTAATTGAGTTTAAAATCCCCAGCTACCATGGCTGGATTTAAACTCATGACTCTGGATTATTAGTCCAGAACTCTGGGCTTCTAGTTCAGTAACATAACCACTATGCTGCCGTACCCACGCATGCCTTCTTAACCACCTTGTCTTCCTCTGCTGCTACCTTCAAGGATCTGTGGACATGCACTCCAAAGGTCCCTCATTTCCTCTGCACCTTTCAGTATCCTCACATTTATTTCGTATTCCCTTGTCTTGTTTGCCCTCCCCAAATGCATTCCCTCACACTTCTCTGGATTGAATTCCTTTTGCCACTTTTCTGCCCACCTGACCAGTCAATTGACATCTTCCCGCAGTCTGCAGCTTTCCTGCTCACGATCAACCACATGGCCAATTTTTGTATCATCTACAAACTTCTTAATCATGCCCCCGACATTTTAGTCCAAATCATTAACATGTACCACAAAAAAACAAGGGGCTTAGTACAGATCCTGCAGAACCCCACTGGAAACAGCCTTCCAGTCATAAAAAACGACCGCCGACCATTACCATTTACTTCCTTTCAGCAAATTGTGGATCCAACTTGCCGCTTTCCCTTGGATCCCATGGACTTTTACTTTTTTGACCAGTCTGCCATGTGGGACCTTGTCAAAAGCCTTTCTAAAATCCATGTCGGCTACATCAAATGTGCTACCATAATCGATCCTCCTTGTTCCGTCCTCAAAAAAATGAATCAAGTTGGTCAGACGCAACCTTCCCTTAACAAATCCATGTTGACTGTCCATGATTAATCCGACCAATAGATGAGATCAGTGATGTGTCTGGGCAGGATATCGACAGTGTCGGTGAGGTCATTTATATCCCTGAGGTGGACATTGACAGTATAGCTGAGTCATTGATGTGACTGGGGTGGATATTGACAGTGTAGGTGAGATCAGTGACGTGACTGGGTGTGGATATTGACAGTGTCGGTGAGGTCGCTGATGTGACTAGGGTGGATATTGACAGTGTATGTTTGGTCATTGATGTGACTAGGGTGGATATGGACAGTGTATATGACATAAGTATTGTTACGGGGTGGATGTTGACAGTGTAGGTGAGGTCATTGATGTGACTGGGGTGGATATTAACAGTATAGGTGAACTCATTGAAGTGACTGGCTTCGATATTGACAGTGTAGTTGAGATCAGTGATATGGCTGTGTTGGAAA
Source organism: Heptranchias perlo (assembly GCF_035084215.1). Lineage (NCBI taxonomy): Eukaryota > Metazoa > Chordata > Chondrichthyes > Hexanchiformes > Hexanchidae > Heptranchias > Heptranchias perlo. Next base: position 3,163,393 of record NC_090366.1, on the reverse strand, counting down.
TTGGCAGTGTAGGTGAGGTTATTGATGTGACTGTGTTGGATATTGACTGTGTAGATGAGGGCAGTGATGTGCCTGGTTTGGATATTGACAGTGTAGTTGAAGTCATTGATGTGACTTGTTTTTTTATTGACATTGTAGATGAGGTAATTGACGTGCCTGGAGTGGATATTGACAATGTCGTTGAGGTCATTGATGTGACTGGAGTGTATATTGACAGTGTAGATGAGGTCAGTGATGGCTCTGTGTTGGATATTGACAGCGTAAGTGAGGTCATTGATGTGACTAGAATGGATATTGACAGTGTAGATGAGGTCAGTGATGTGTCTGGGTAGGATATTGACATTCTCGGTGAGTTCATTGATGTGACTGGGGTGGATATTGACAGTGTAGGTGAGATCATTGATGTGACTTGGGTGGATATTAACAGTGTCGTTGAGGTCAGTGATGCATGTGTTGAATATTGACAGTGTAGTTGAGGTCAGTGATGTGTCTGGGCTGGAAATTGACACTGTAGGTGAGGTCAGTGATGGCTCTCCGTTGGTTATTGGCGGTAAAACTCAGATCAGAGACATCTCTGGGTTAAATATTGAGAGTGTAGATGAGATCAACAATATATCCGGTTGGGATATTGACAGTATAAGTTAGGTCAGTGATGCGTCTAGGATGGATATTGACAGTGTTGGTGAGGTCAGTGATGTGTCTGTGTTGGCTATTGACAGTGCAGGTGAGATCAGTGATGTGTCTGTATTGGATATTGACAGTGTAGGTGAGGTCAGTGATGGGTCTCAGTTGGATATTGACAGTTTAGTTGAGATCATTGATGTGTGTGTTGGATATTGACAGGGTAGATGCTGACAGGATTGTTCCCTTGCTGGAGAGGCTCGAACTAGACGGCATACTTTCGGGATAAGGCGTCGGCAATTTAAGACTGAGATAAGGAGAAATTTCTTCACTCAGAGGGTTGTGATTTTTTGGAATTCTCTACCTCAGAGGGCTGTGGATGCTCAGTCGTTGAATGTATGAAAGGCTGAGATCGATACATTTTTGCACTCTAGAGGAATCAATGGATATGAGGTTTAGGCGGGAAAGTGGAGTTGAGGTTGATGATCAGCCATGATCTTAATGAATGGAGGAACAGTCTTCAAGGTCCGAATCGCCCACTCCTGTTCCTATTTCTTATGTTCTTGTGTCAGTGTTGTGTCTGAGTTGGATGAAAGTGCAGGTGCGATCAGTGATACAGACACTTTTTCTGCATCTTTCTCTCTGTCTCTCTGCCTGTCTCTCTTTGTCCCTCTGTCCCTCTTTCTCTTTTTGTCCCTCTCTCACCCTTTCTCTTTCTCTTTGTCTCTCTCATTCACCGTCTCACTGTTTCTGCCTCTCTCTCTCTCTGTCTCAGTCTCACTATCTCTGTCTCCCTCTCTCTGTCTCAGTCTCTCTGTCTCTGTTTCTCTCTCCGTCTTCGTCCCTCTATCTGTCTCAGTCTCTGTCTCTCTCAGTCTCTCTGCTTCTCTCAGTCTCTCTGTCTCAGTCTCTCTCTCTCTGTCTCAGTCTCACTGTCTATCTTTTTCTCTGTTTCGGTGTCTCTCTCTGTCTCTCTCTCTGTCTCAGTCTCTCTTTGACTGCCTCAGTCTCTCTGTTTCAGTCTCTCATTCTCTCTATCTCAGCATCTCTCTCTCTCAGTCTCATTCTCTCTCTCTCTGTCTCTCTCTGTCTGTGTCTATTCCTCATTCTCTCTGTCTGTCTCGAGCCCTCGCTCTCTCACGCAGTTTGTCTCTATCCCTCACCCTCTGTCTCTCTATTCTTCTCTCTCTCTCTCTCTCTCTTTCTGTCTCCCTCTCGTGTATCGGTACCTCTATGTGGTCCAGCAGCTCTTGTCCTCTTGCTAGCGGTTCTCTATTTTACCGCAGTTGTTCTACGCTGTCCAATCTCTCTCTTTCTGGTTTCTAATGGTCCCTGTGTGCTGGCAATGTATTTCAGTGTATGTGTTAATGTTTCCCTATATTGCCGCTGTTTTCTGTCTTTTAACGTCTGCGTGTAGATTGCAGAAGCCGGGCTGTGTTCAAACATCATGTTTTTAGGATTCAGTCAGCATTCCCCGTGGAATTCTTTCCGCTTCGCATTTCCACCTTTAATGGTGAAACGGGCAGTTAAACGAGCCGGTTAATCAGCTGAATGTACAAAATTATCAGGTGGTGTTTAATGGACAGGAATTTAATGACTGGATTTCGCAAGATTCCCCATCTGTTGTACACTCATTTAAATATAATGTTATACAATACTCTTGACAGCACTTACCAATCTGCTGTGTGCAACTGACTGCAGTCAACATGATGTAATCGCTCCTCCCTCTCCCCGCATCGCGGGGGTTTCCTCCTCTAGAAATAGAAGCTCTCGTCAATGGATCGTATGAGAGCGGCTGGGACTAGGAGTGGGACTGGATGTGGGAGTGGGAGTGAGAGGGGCTGGGAGTGGGACTGGGAGTGAGAGTGAGAGGGGCTGGATGTGGGAGTGACTGGGACTGGGAGCGAGAGGGACTGGGACTGGGAGCGAGAGGCTGCAGCACAACCGACTCACGCCATGGACTATAGACTGTTAATAATGATATTCTATCCTCTAATTGCTGCTGTTTCTATCCCACGTAAGTGACTGTGTGTTGCTGCTGTTGCTGATAATGTAAGATTGTGGTTTTCACCTGTTTGTCCTATTTGTGATATCAGTTCAACCAATGCCACATTTCCCATGATCACTGAACTCCTTTACACAAAGGATACTAATGGGAATCTCCAGTGCAAGTGCCGTTGCCCCGCATATCTGTCTGACAAACTCTGATCCAGACCGCCCATTCGCTCCAGATGAAAGGTTCATGACTGGGTCTGAGCTCCGCACTGACTGCAGGAAACGGAACCTGACAAATGCACTTTCTGTTCAGTCTGTGCCGGTCACTTGTTCCACCTGTTTCAGTTTCGCGCATGCTTCCTTCCCGCTCTGTTCTTGTTTAATACAATAACTGGAAGCCACAGATTGCAATAACATAAGCCAGATTCGATTATCTCGCCAGTCATTGCTTTGAAACTTTTTAATATTGTGATTAACGGGCGTTGTTACGGTTATATTGAGCAGTACAGATTGACCGAGTTCCTCCCATCTCTTTCTGTCTTCTTTTTCTGACTCTCACTCTGTCTCTGCTTCTCTCTCTCTCCCCCTCTCTCTCTCTTCCCTGTCTCTATTTCACTGTGTGTATATTTCTGTCTCGCTTTCAGTTTCTCTCTCTCTCCCTCGGCCTCTGTATGTATCTCTCTGTGGGGCTCTCTTTGTCTCTGCCTATCTGTCTCTCTCTGTGTGGGTCCGTCTCTGTCTCTATCTCTCTCTAACTCTCTCTCTCTGTCTTGCACTCTGTCTCTATTTTTTTTCTCTCTCTCTGTCTCCCATTCTCTGTCTCGCTCTCTCTCTCTCTGTCTGTCCCGCACTATTTTCTATTTTTTTCTCTCTCTGTCTCTCTCATTCTGTCCATTTCAGTCTTTTTCTGAATCTCTCTCTGTCTGTCTTTTTATTTTTCTCTCTGTCCTCTGAGTTCACTCCCCTCCTATCCTCCCTTCATCGACACCCTCTATATAAACTCCCCAATCGATATTCTCAGTCACACTCTCTGCCTTGCCATCTCACGTGGCCTCTCTCCTCCCATCATGTATAAGGTCATCTCTAATAACTTTTTTTAACCCTTTCATCCTCCCAACCCTACTCCCTTCAGTGTTTCCACTGGGAAAAAACATCTCCCTCACGTTACTTGCATCGGCACTTTCAAATTCCTAACTGTTTCACCGTTGGCCCTCCATTCAACACGACATTTCTGCAACTACCGAACTGCTCAATCACACCCTCACCTTCACATTTGGAGCCCTTGTCCCCAGTAAAACCATTACTCTCTCTCACCCTGGTCATCTCCCCCTAGTACGGTCCTCATCTCCAGTCCCTTATGTCCAAGGGATACGAACTTGAACGATTATGGGGGACAAATGGTTTATCCATTTATCGCCACATCTCTCTGTTCCTGTACCCCTTTTAGAGTTGTGCTCTCTAGTTTATATTGCCTCTCCTCGTTCTTCCCACTGAAATGTGTCGCTTCGCATTTTACTGCATTACATTTCATAAACTGTCACGTGTCTATCGGTGCCCTCAGATCATCTGCCTTATTCACTAAACTCCTTGAGTTGAGGTATATAACTTTAACCACTGCCAAGCTCTTTTGTTGTTTATTTTCTAACCTTTGTTTCCTCTGCTTTCCAAACTCCCTGACTGATTTTCTGCCTTCCATCTCCAGTTGTGATTCTGTCACACCTGGATCCACACTCAGGTTCCCATCCCCCTACGAAGCTTGTTTATACCCTCCCGAACAGCACTCGCAAACCTCCCAGCATAGGTATTGGTCCCGGCCCTGTTGAGGTGCAACCCGTCCGGCCTGTACGGGCCCCACCTCCCCCAGAACCGATCCCAATGCCCCAGTAATCTAAAGCCCTCCTTACTGCACCATCTCTCCAGCCACGCATACATCTGTTCAATCCTCCTATTTCTATACTCACTAACGCGTGGCACCGGGAGCAATCCAGAGATTACTACCTTTGATGTCGGGCTTCTTAATTTATGTCCTAACTCCAAAAATATGCCTGCAGGACCTCATCCCTCTTTCCACCTATGTCGTTGATACCAATGTGGGCCATGACCTTTGGCCGTTTACCCTCTCCCTCCAGAATGTTCTGCAGCCGCTCAATGACATCCTTGGCCCTGGCATCAGGGAGGTAACAAACCATTCTGGAACCACGTACGTGGCCACAGAAACGCCTCTCTGCTTCCTTAACTATAGAAACGCCAATCACTATTCATGTACTGACTCGGAGCTCAGTACTAGGTCCCTTGCTATTTGTGGTATATTTTAATGATTTGGATTTAATTGTAGGGCTCGTGATTAAGAAGTTTGCAGATGATACACAAAATGGACTTGTGGTTGATAGTGAGGAGAAAAGCTGGAAGCTGCAGGAGGATATCAATGGACTGATCAGGTGGGCAGAAAAGAGGCTAATAGAATTCAATCTGGAGAAGTGTGAGGTAATGCATTTGGGGAAAGCAAACAAGGCAAGGGAGTACACAAGAAATGGGAGGATACTAAGAGGTGTAAAGGACGTGAGGGAACTTAGAGTGCAGGTCCACAGATCCCTGAAGGTAGCTGGACAGGTAGATAAGGAGATTAAGAAGGCATATGGAATACTTTCCTTTGTTAATCAAGAAAAAGAAAATAAGAGCAAAGCAGTTGTGCTGCAACTGTATAAAACAATGGTTAGGCCACAGCTTGAGTGTTGCTTACAGTCCTGGTTAACACATTACAAGAAAGATGTGATTGCACTGGAGAGAGTTCAGAGGAGATTTACGAGGATGTTGCCAGGAACGGAGAATGTTAGCTATGTGGAAAGATTGGATAGGCTGTAGTTGTTCTCTTTGGAACAGGAGAGTCTGAGGGGTGATTTAATTGAGGTGTACAAAATTATGAGGGGCCTATATAGACTGGATAGGAAGGACCTAGTTCGCTGAGCAGAGGGGTCAATAAACTGGGGGCTTAGATTTAAAGTAACTGGTAGACGTATTAGGGGGGAGCTGAGGAAAAATCTTTTCACCCAGAGGGTGGTCGGGATCTGAAACTCACTGCCTGAAAGTGTGGTAGAGGCAGAAATCATTAACTCATTTATAAAGTACCTGGATGTGCACCTGAAGTGCCGTAACATACAGGGCTACGGACCAAGTGCTGAAATGTGTGATTAGGCTGGGTGGCTCATTTTAGACCGGCGCGGACATAATGGGCCAAATGGCCTCCTTCCCTGCTGTAAATTTTCTCTAATTCTATACTACCTCGTCCCTAACTTCATTTAAGATGCTCGTTTACAATCCATTTGGATCAGGTGTGTTATCCTCTCTAAGCTTGATTATTTTGTCATTTATCTCCCCCATTTCTAGCTTAAATATCTTTATATATTTTTCGATCTCTTCTTCTAATGTCATGTCAACCTCGCTGGGAAATACTGAAGCAAAGTGACGATTCAATATTTCTGCCATTTCGCTGTTAATACCTGTGAATTTATGGTTTGCATCCGTTAGTGGCTCCATTCCGATCCTGATCTTTCTTTCGTTATTTATGTGTTCGTATCATACTTTCCTATTAATTTTTATATTCCTTGATAATTTAATTTCGTAGTTTCTCTTCACTTCACGAATTGTTTCTTGACTTATTTAATAACCTCTTCGGATTTCCTTTTGTCATCCTCTCCTGTATTATCGATGTACTTAGTGTATGTGTTTCTCTTTAGTGTCAATTTTAACCTTGCCTCTTTATACATCCATGGTGTTTCATTACTGGCTAGTTTGTTCGTGTTTTTTTGAGGAAAATGTTTCTCCTGAACTCTACTGACCACTGTTTTAAGCATTTCACACTGTTTTTTCTATCTCTTTGTCTGTCAAAAAAAATTCCAGTTTACCTCCCCTAGTTCCATTTTCCTCCCCTCAAAATTCGCTTTGTCTCTAATCTATTACTTTGGTCTTTGTCTTACTTATGTCTTTCTCAATCATTACTTTAAACCTTATTATGTTATGATCGCTCTTGCCTAGATGTCCCCTGCACTGACTTCTCTTATATGTTCCGGTTCATTTCACATTATTGGATCCAGCAGTGATTCCTCTCTTGTTGGGCATCTCACATACTCGGTAAGAATGTAGTCCTGTACTCACTGTAAAACCTCTATTCCCCTTCCCCTACCTCTTCTTGCCAGTTTATTTGAGTGGAGTTGAATTCTCCCATGATTCATTATTTGATTTTTTTACTCATTTCATAGATTTGTCTCCATATTTCTTCCTCCATATGGATTATGTTTCTGTTTTAATAACAGTTATATCCCATTTTACTAATGCCATGATGTTGTCTGATCAATGCAGCTACCCCACCTCCCCTGCTTCCTTCCCTATGCTTTCCAAATACGTTATATCCTGCAATATTTAACTGCCGGTCCTATTCTTTATGTAGCCATGTTACAGTTATCCCTACTACAACTGGCTCCTCACCATGAATTATTACCTCCAGTTCCCCCGTTTTGTTTTGGATGCTATCCACACTGCTGTACAGGCAATTTAATTTGTTTTCACTGATTGTTGCCTTCACTTTATTTATAATTGTCATTTTCTCCTGATGTTCTATAACTGCATGTTGCAATATAAAGGGAATGTAGCAACAAAGAGACCTGGGGGTGTACGTGCACAAATCTTTTCAGGAGGCAGGAAAAGTTTATAAGGCTATTTAAAAAAACATACGGGATCCTTGGCTTTATAAACAGGGAGGTAATGCACAAAATCAAGAATTCATGCTGAATCTTTATAAAACACTGTTTAGGCCTCAGCTGGTGCATTGTGTTCAATTCTAGGCACCACGCTTAGAAAGGATGTCAAGGCCTTAGATAGGGCGCAGAGGAAATTTACTGGAATGGTACCAAGGATGAGGGACTTCAGTTATTTGGAGAGAGTGGAAAACCTGATGTTGTTCTCCTTAGAACAGTGAAGGTTAAGGGGGGATTTGATATAGGTATTCGAAATAATAAACGGATTTGATAGAGTAAATAAGGAGAAACTGTTTCCGGTGACAAAAGGATCGGTTACCAGAGGTCACAGATTTAACGTAATCGGCAAAAGAAGCAGAGGCGAGATGACCAGAAGTGAGTTGTTTTGATTTGGAATGCGCTGCCGGAAAGGACGGACAAATGTAAGGTGATTAGTGTTTTGACCCCACCCAGCCTGTCAATATCCATTCACTCACTCATTCTGGTGGACTGGTGTCTCTTATTTGCTAATACTTTGTTAACCTCATTTTTGCTAAATTTGTCTCCATTTGATAACACTGTCCAGCTCTGGGGTTCAGTCTCCATTTAAATGCACTGTCCAGGTCTGGGGTTCAGTCTCCTTTTGATGGCACTGCCCAGGTCTGGGGTTCGGTCACCATTTGCTGAACACAGTAAGCTCAGTGTAAATTCCTCTCAAAATGCTGTCCAATCTTTGTTGCCTATCTGATGAGTGATTATCCTGATCTTTTTTGCTCTGATTTCTCCCAGTCAACCTGCTGGTGATCCTGATCTTATCCCGGGGAAAGTGTGGTCTGTCTCGTTGCATCTCCTGTTACCTGGTGTCCATGGCAGCGGCTGATCTAACCGTTATCGTTACTGCTTTGATACTTGACCGTATTGTCACCCTTTATTTCATTAATATATTCATAAACAGCATTACCATGTGTGGTCTCGGTGACTGCCTCACTCATGCAGCCACAGACTGTTCTGTCTGGTTCACCGTCACTTTCACCTTTGATCGATTTGTGGCCATTTGTTGCCAGAAGCTGAAAACGAAATATTGCACCGCGAGAACAGCGGCTGTGGTTCTCGGAACAGTGAGTGTGTTGAGCTGTTTCAAGAACATCCCGTGGTATTTTCGATATCGAGTTATATATCTCTTTTCCATGCCGGTATTTTGCCTGGTGAGGTTCAGCTACTATACCTCACCCCTGTGGAAATCATTCGACTACGTTCATCGTGCGTTAACTCCACTTCTCCCGTTCGTGTTGATTCTGCTCCTCAACGCTCTGACGGTCAGACACATTTTACTGGCTAGTCGTGTGCGCAGGGGGCTCCGAGGGAATCGTGATTCGGAGAATCGCAAGGATACAGAGATGGAGAACCGCAGGAAATCCATCGTTCTGCTCTTCAGCATATCTGCAAGCTTCATACTGCTCTGGATGACACAGGCTGTGTCCACCATCCACGAACGAATTGTGTTAAATCACTTCACTGATCAAATCTTCGGCAACCACCTTCCAGGCGGTTTAGGATACATCGGGCCAATACTGCAACTCCTCAGTTCCTGCAGTAACACCTGCATTTACGTCTTGACTCAAAACAAATTCAGACAGGAGTTTAAGACTCTGCTCACTTATCCCTTTGTTCTCATTGTCCAGTTGGTTAAATAAACCGCTCTCCTGCACTAGAAGTGAAGTGGTCTCACATTCCATCCCAGAAATCCCATCCCAGCTTCTGTTCCTGGAGACACAAAACATCACAGAAACTATTGGAATCATGTTCCATCTTAAAGCTAATCCAACAATACCTGGCTTCGAACTCACTAAACGCTGACTGACAGCATTGTGAATAATTGTTGAGCACGATTCTTAGCTTGACTGGAAATCTTTAAACTTTGATGAAAAACAATTATACAAAAAGAGACACGGAAAATGTATCCACAGTGTCATCATAAGTGAGACTTCTCTGCGGCCTCTAGTTTGACCCGCCCCTCCCCTCTCACTGATCCGCCCCTCCCCCTCACATGCCCACCGACCCAACCCTCCCTCGCCCCACCCCGTGTCTCACCACGCCAACCTCACATGCCCCCAACCCACCCCAATCCCCTCACATGCCCCCAACCCACCCCACACCACTCACCTGCCCCCAACCCACCCCACCCCACTCACATGCTACACAACCCACCCCATTCCCCACACATGTCCCCAACCCGACCAATCCCCGCCCCTCCCCCGTCCCACAATTCCTACCTCACATGCCCCCAACCCACCCCATTCCCCTCACATGCCCCTAACCCACCCCACCCCACTCACATGCTACACAACCCACCCCATTCACCTCACATGCCCCCAACCCACCCCATTCCCCTCACATGCCCCTAACCCACCCCACCCCACTCACATGCTACACAACCCACCCCATTCACCTCACATGCCCTCAACCCACCCCACTACACTCACATGCTACACAACCCACCCCATTCCCCACACATGTCCCCAACCCGACCAATCCCCGCCCCTCCCCCGTCCCACCACTCCTACCTCACATGCCGCCCAACCAAACCCTCCCCCCTCACATGGCCCCAATCCAACCATCCCCCTCACAGGCACACCAACCCACCCATCCGCCTCACATGCCTCCCCGACCCGCCCCTCCACCTCACATCCGACCAACCCTTCCCCCCCAGTCCGACCCCTCCTCCATCACATGCCCCTCCCAAACCCCCCCTCCCCCTCACATGGCCTCTGCCCCTCCACCTCCAACTGACCACGCCCCATGTAGGATAACTGGATAAGAACCACGTCCATGTCTGGTTGGTAACAATGAACGAAGCAATTGTTCTGTTAAATATCTGTGTTAGTTTTTATTCTACAATATTAATTTCCAGCTGGAATAATATGTACAGAAAAGCATTCTTTGTTCCCATGAACACAATTCATGTTGGCAAAGTGGCTGTTCATTTGACATGTACAAACAGAAGAAAACGTAAAACCGAGAATGTAGATTCTGTAACTCCAACTATCAAATCCATATGTGCATATCCGATCCAATAGGGCTCACACAATAGATTTGTGCCTTGTCAATAGGGCACACTGTTAAAATCCATGAGATCCCCTGAGATATCCAATTAAATTATCCTCCAGCTCTAGGACTCCCACTTATCTTTTTGTGCCTGTCCAATCACATTTTCTGATAGTATAATTACAAATGTTAGAGGGAACCCATCAGTTCAGTGAATGAGTTGCACAGAGCATCACATCACAGTAGGGCACTTCATCTCCTCTCAAGTCCCCCGGTTGAAGCAGTCACTATGCTGTGCTCCAGTTCCGCTTCGGGAGACATTCTACAGAAACTGCTTTGTTCCGTGGTATCACTGCGTTTACCTTGAATGATTGGTACGTGACGCAAGATGGCACAGAGGGAAATGAAGCTTCAAGGAAATGCAGGAGTGAGATGGAACGGTGACGCTGAACCCAGGTTACACCCCACATTGTGACCTCCTGCAATCAGCTATAACAACAGTGTAAGCTGCTCAGCAGAGTCAAATGCTTCCCAGTAAGTATGGGAGAGTGAGGAACCCTGGGGCAATGTTTTGTATCTCCAAGTGCCCTCATTTCTATTTGGAAGCAGCAGAAGAACAAGGCACGTCACCACTTGGACTGGAGTCAAGCTTTTTCTGCACTTCAGGGGTCTTCATTAACCCGATGCTCAGCTGCTGTCAGTTCCGTGGAGGGGCCACGTGGCACCAAGGATGACAAGCACTTGGTGCTGCCTGACTTATTGTTCAGCAGTACCCGGGGGTAGAAGCATTTGCTGGGGGTATCAGAAATTATCCCCTGTCCCTTACGGTTTATTTGTGATGCTTTGAAAACTTTCTTTGACCTCATGGTAAGGCACCTGATTTAGATCAGGGACTGATGCTGTGTCGGCCCCAATAAACTCCTTCAAGCAATAGTGAGATTGGGAGTTTGATTTTCTTCCCATCGTTCCCTTTTCCCCTTTATGTTGGGTTGTTTGTGCAGTTTCTTTCTCTCTCTTGCCTGTTCTGGTTCCTGTTTTATACTCCAAAGGTAGCCTGACCTGGGGAGGACAGCAGGCTGTCCCTGCTGGCACTGAATCCAGAAATCACATCTAACCCTCCTCCAATCAGTAGTGTTTCATTCTGGGGAAATCCCACACCTCTGGACTTGTGCTTCCCCAAGTGCGTCTCTGAGGAACATCCCACCAACTTGGCAAAAGTGGTTTACTTTACTCTAAGGTGTCTGATGGGGGGTAAGAGAGTGAGAGAGGGATTTGCGAAGCTTTTGGTTGAGGGCAATCAAATGAAACTGGCCGGTATTCATTGTCGCCATTCCAGTTTCAATAAGACTTGTGATCCAAGGCCTCCTCAATCAATTCACTGGTGCCTTTCGCTGACAGATATCCAGTCTCCAGCACAGGGCAGGCCCATCTATCAATCACACCAGGGCAGCCCTGAGCTGCTTTCTTACAGGCCTTTGTACACTACACTGTTGCTGAGTAAAATGGATTACTTGGTCAAATCTCTGTCTCATCGATCTTCAGGCTCCTTGCAGGTGAAATGCGAGGGTGAAACGCTTAGATCGTGAAGATCTAATATGTGGTACAGTCCCTTATATTTTCCTGAACAGACTTTTTGGAGACCATTTTCCTTATTTGATGAACAATGATGAATGTTATGGGGATGCTGCTCAGAATGTAACTTTGTGCCTTCAAATGAAATATCCTGGGTTTTTGCTGGGAGTTTGGAATGATTATATCTGGCACCAACCTTCCCACCCACATCCCCTCCCTCGGGAGATCATCCTGACATTCCCATATTGTCCCACAGTTGACTGATTTTGCTTGTTTTCCCCAGATGTTTATGCCAATATTTCTCAACTTGTGTTGGGACACATTAAAAATGTCTTCTAAGGGCTGTCCCTTGTTTCTCCATTCCTTGGTCTCCCTCACTGGATTCCAACCCACTGGACTCTGCATTTCTCTGGAGAAGCTCTCCCAGTGGGGGCCATTCGGAGAATCTTGGTAGGCCTCCCAAATCTTTGCGAGAGAGTTGCTGGTTTGGACAGCTGGACGGGAGGAGTGTGGCAGCAAAACTGAGGTGAAACAGCGTTTGGAAACGCGTTTTTTTATGACACAGGGACCTGCGTAAGACTCTTAGACTGGTTCACGTCCTGATTCAGCATCTTCACTGATTCTGTTCTGAGATTCCACTCCGTCACTGATTTCCAACAGGAGGACGTTTAAAGATGTTTGCAGTGACTTTTGTCGTTTCTGCTCGCATTTTTCCACATCAATGGGTGCTGATGGCTGGTATGTTTGAATGAAGTGCTCTCGTCAGTTTTGACCCAGGCCTTTACTCAAGAGTCACCACCTTATAGTTGATGAAACAAATAACTCCTATCTGTGACTTTCTGTGCCCAGACTTCTGATAACCCTGGACCGGCAGAGAAACAACCTGAAATCCTCAGTCCAGCAAAACCGTTCGCATCCTGCTTTCTGCAAGAAAGTCTATTCGCCTGGTCATAAAACAAAACATTGTGTGAGTGATCAGCAGAATTTATAACAAACGGCAGGTAAATGGAAGGAAAGATGTGACAGGAAAAAAGATAAAGGTTATAGTTAAATCCTGATAACCACAACGCCATGATATTGACAGAGGTACCAAACACTCGTTGAATAAGATGGGTTGGCGTCTGGGCACAGAAGGAGATGACTGCGCCAACCCTGATATAATCAGGATTGGTACAGAATGATGCAGCAGACAATGGGCTGATGGGATAAATGGGATGCAACATTTCAATACTGTAGGAGTGAGGAGGGAGTTCAGTCAAGGCCCCATCCTTCACTCTCCCTTAAAAAGTAGTAAAGAGACAGTTGGACAAATTTTCCAATCTATTTGGTCAATGCTGAACTGGAACCAAGGCTGGGCTTCTGCTGGTTACTGCTCTCAAAACCTGCCCAGCTCTGCTGGGTCCAAACTTTGCCTATCATGCACCGCCCCGCCTCCCAACCCCCAGTCCTGCTGGCAGGTTAAAGGACATCACCAAAAGGGTGCAGCACATTTTCACGGGGGAAGGGGGGCATCCAGAATTTTTGGCCGATGTGGGAACCAATGACTTTGGAAGGAAAAGGTTGTTCATCCTCTCGTCAGAGTTTCAGGGCCTAAGGAAGAAGTTTAAATCGGCGGACCTCAAAGGTAGTGATCGCTGGATTACGCCCAGTTCCAGACGCTAGTGAGTATAGGAATGGTTGCATAAGGCAGATTAACACGTGTCTGGAGAAATGGTGCAGAAGGAGGGTTTCAGATTCTTGGGGCATTGAGACCAGTTCTGGAGCAGGTGGGAATAAAAGGCATTTAAAAAGGCGCCACACAAAAGGTTAACTACCAGTGCCACGTGCTAGTGATGATAGAAACAGGAGAATAGACCAGATGAATGCGTAGATGCAGAGGTGGTGTAGGAGGGAGGGATTTAGATTCCTGGGACATTGGGACCGGTTCTGGGGAAGGTGGGACGTGTACAACAGGAACGGGTTACACCCGAGCAGGACCGGGACGGATGTCCTCGCGGCGGTGTTTCCTCGTGCTGTTGGGGAAGGTTTAAACTAGATCGCAGCCAGAGCAGGAAGACAGAGGATTGGGAAACAAAGATAGAAAAAAAAGATAGAAGGGGCAGAAGCAATAGTGGAAGGCAGAGAAAACAAGGACGAATAACAAATAGGGCCAAAGTGCAAAATAAAACTCAGATGACTAGCAATCTTAAAAGACAATCTAAAGGCATTGTGTCTTAATGCGTGCATCATTCGCAATAAGCTAGAGGTATTCAATGTTTAGGAAGGAAAGGGAAAAGGGGAAAGGAGGTGGGGCAGCATTGTTTTTAAAGGACGAATATCAATGCAATCGTGAGGAATTATATTGGCTCAGAAAATCACAATGTGGAATCTGTGTGGGTGGAGCTAAGAAACACAAAGGAGCAGAAAACGTTGGTGAGAGTTGTTAATAGGGCACTAAACAGTAGTGGGGATGTAGGGGGGGCATTAAACAGGAAATTAGAGAAGCCTGAAAGAAGGGCACAACTATAATCATGGGTGACATTAATCTATATATAGATAGGTCAAACCAAATTAGCAATAATACTGTGGGGGAGGAATTCCTGTAGTGTGTACGTGATGGATTTCTAAACCAATAGGTTGAGGAACCAAGTAGAAAACAGCGAATCTTGGACTGGGTAGGGTGCAAGGAGAAAGGATTAATTAACAATCTTGTTGTGCGGGGACCCTTCGGGAAGAGCGACAATAACATGATAGAATTCATCATTAAGATGGAGAGTGAAGTCGTTGAATCCGAAACTAGGGTCCTGAATCTAAATAAAGGAAATTACAAAAGTATGAGGTGCGAGTTGGCTGTGATAGATTGGGGAACTTTACTAAAATGGATGACCTTGGATAGGCAATGGCTAATATTTAAAGAACGTGTGTAGGAATTACAACAGTTATTCATTCCTCTCTAACGCAAAGATAAAACAGGAATAGTGGCTCAACCGTGGTTGACAATAGAAATTATGGATAGTATTAGATCCAAAGAGGAGGCATATAAATTTGCCAGAAAAAGGGGCAAACCTGAGGATTAGGAGCAGTTTAGAATTCGGCAAAGGAGGACAAAGAGAATGATTAAGAGGTGAAAAATAGAATATGAAAGTAAACTAGCAGGGAACATAAAACTTACTGTAAAAGCTTCCATAAATATGTCAAGAGAGAAAGATTAGTGACGACAAATTTATGTCACTTACAGTCAGAAATGGGGGAGATTATAATGGGGAACAACGAAATGGCAGAACAATTGAACACATAGTTTGGTTCTGGCTTCGCGAAGGAGGACACAAATGACCAACGGTCTAGCGAAAGGGAGGAACTGAAGGAAACCAGTATTATAAAAAAAATAGTGCAAGGGAAATTAATGGGGCTAAAGGTTGACAAATCCCCAGGACCTGATGATTTACATCCCAGAGTACTAAAGAAGTAGCCGTGGAAATGGTGGATGCATTGGTGAAGATCTTGCAAAATTCTATAGACTCTGGAACAGTTCCTGCAGATTGGAGGGTGGCAAATGTAAAACCACGATTTAAAAATGGAGGGAGAGGAAAAAACATGGAATTTCAGACCCGTTAGCCTAATATCAGTAGTGGGGAAAATGCGAGAGTCTATTACAAATGATGTGATAACAAAATACGTGGAAGGCATTAACGGGATTGGACAAAGTCAGCATGGGTTTATGAAAGGGATATCATGCTGAACAAATCTACTGGAGTTTTTTGAAAAAGTAACAAATAGAATAGATAGGGGAGAACCAGTGGATGTGGTGTTCTTGGATTTTCAGAAGGCTATTGATAAAGTCCCACACAAGAGGTTCGTGTGCAAAATTAAGCACATGGGACTGGGGAAATATACTGGCGTGGATTGAGAATTGGTTGACAGACAGGAAACAGAGAGTATGAATAAACGAGACTTTTTCCGGGTGACAGGCAGTGAACAGTGGGGTACCGCAGGTGTCAGTGCTTGGGCCCCAGCTGTTCACAATATATATCAATGATTTGAATGAGGGAACTAAATGTATCATTTCCAAGTTTGCAGACGACACAAAGCTGGGGTGGAATGTGAGCTGTGAGGAGGATGCAAAGAGGCTCCAATATGATTTCGACAAGTTGGGTGAGTGGGCAAGAACATGGCAGATGCAGTATGACGTGGATAAATGTGAGGTTATCAAAATTGGTTGCAAAAACAGAAATGCAGATTTTATCTGAATTGTGATCGAGTGGGAAAAGGGGAGGTGTAACGAAGCCTGGGTGTCCTTATACACCAGCCGCTGAAAGCGAGCATTCAGGTGCTGCAAGCAGTTCAGAAGGCGAGTGGCATGTTGGCCTTCATTGCAAGGGAATTTAAGTACAGGAGCAGAGATGTCTTACTGCAGTTATACGGGGCCCTGGTGAGACAACATCTGGAGTATTGTGTGCAGTTTTGGTCTCCTTATCTGTGGAAGGATATCCTTGCCATGGAGGGAGTACAACGAAGGTTTACCAAACTGATTCCGAGGATGGCAGGACTGAAGTATGAGAATAAATTGGGTCCACTAGGCCTATATTCCCTAGCGTTTAGAAGAATGAGAGGTGATCTCATCGAAATGTATACAATTATGACAGGACTTTACAGACTAGATGGAGGGAGGATGTCCCCGATGACTGGGGAGTCCAGAACCACGGGTCACAGTCTCAGGATACGGGGTATGCCATTTAGAACCGAGATGAGGAGATTTTTCTTCACCCAGAGGGTGGTGAAACTGTGGAATTCTTAACCACAGAAGGCAGTGGAGGCCAAGTCACTAAATATAGATATAATAGGAGATAGATATATTTCATAATGCTGAAGGGTCAAGGGATATTGGGGGAAAAGCGGGAACAGGGTACTGAGTTGGACGATCAACCATGATCATTTTGAATGGCCGAGCAGACCCGAAGGGCCGAATGGCCTACTATTGCTCCTATTTCCTTTGTCTCTATTTTTCTATGGCGTTATGCTCATGAGGTTGAGGGTAACATATTAGCATGGATAGATTATTGGTTAAGGGGCAGGACACAGAGAGTAGTGATAAATGGGTCATTTTCAGATTGACATGCTGTAACTAATGTGGTGCCGCAAGGATCGTTACTTGGATCTCACCTATTTACAATCTATATTAATGACTTTGATAAAGGGACCAAGTGTAATGTATCCAAGTTTGTTGATGACACAAAGCTAGGTGGGAAAGTAAGCTGAAAGGAGAAAACAGAGTCTGCAAAGGGATGTGGACAGATTAAGCGAGTGGGCAATAAGGTGGAAGATGGAGTATAAAGTGGAGAAACGTGAGGTTATTCACTTTGGTAGGGAGAATAGAAAAACTGAATAGTTTTTCAATCTTGAGTAACAATTAAACGTTGATGTCCAGATAGATCTGGGTGCCCTTATACATGAAACACAGGAAGTTAGCATGTAGGTACAAGCAAATGGCATGTTGGCCTTTATTGCAAGGGAGTTGGAGTGCAAGAGGAAGTACGTCTTGCTACAAATGTAAAAGACTTTGGTGAGACCTCACCTGGAGATGTGTGTATAGTTTTGGATTCCATATCTAAGGAAGGATGTACTTGCCTTAGAGGCGGTGGAACGAAGGTTCACTAGATTAATTCCTGGGAAGAGAAGGTTGTCCTATGAGGAGAGATTGAATCGAATGGGCCTAAACTTACTCGAGTTATGAAGAATGAGAGATGATCTCATGAGAACACATAAGCTTCTGAGGGGGATTGACAGGATAGATGCTGAGAGGTTGTTTCCCCTGGCTGGGGAGTCTGGAACTAGGGGCTCATAGTCTAAGGATAAGGGGTCGGCCATTTAAGACTGAGATCAGGAGGCATTTTTACACACTGGACGTTGTGAATCTTTGAAATTCTATACTTGAGAGGGCTGTGGATGCTTAGTCGATAGATTTTTGGACTCTCGGGGAATCAAGGGATATGGGGATCGGCCGGGAAAGTGGAATTGAGGTCGAAGATCAGCCATGATCCTATTGAATTGCGGAGCAGGCTCAAAGGACCATTTGGCCTACTCCTGCTCCTATTTCTTATGTTCAGGATCTGTTGAAGACGGACGGGTTGCACCTCAACAGAGCTGCGACCATTGTCCTTGTGGGGATGTTCATTCGTGCTGTGGGGGAAGTTTTAAACTAATTTCGCAGGGGGCTGGGCACCAGGATGAGATATTAGGGTGGACAATCAAGGTGCACAGAGGACTGGGAGGGACAAGCAGCACTAGAGTAAAGAATAGTTCTGAAATAGGAGGGATGAGACAGGGGGAAATGCAAAGCAGTCAAAGATGAGATTGGACTGCATGTGCGTAAATGCACACAGCGTGGTAAATACGGTTGGTTCGTTGCAGGCTCAAGTCGCCACAAGGGATTATGATATAGAGGCAATAACAGAGACCTGGCTCAAAGAAGGTTTGGACTGGGAACTTAATATTTCTGGCTGCAAGGTCTTCAGGAAAAATAGGGAAGGAATGAAAGGAGGGGGAGTCGCAGTATTGATCAAAGTAACTAGTATAGGTGCTGGAGAGGGATGATGCAATTGAGGGGTTAAAGATAGAATCTATTTGGTTCGAATAAGGAACAATAGAGGAGCGATTACACTAGTGGGTGTATACGACAGGCCACCAAATAGTGGGAAGGAGATAAAGGGACACATTTGCATGGAAATTACAGAAACATGCAAGAACTATAGAGTAGTGATAATGGGGGACTACAATTATCCTATTTTAAACAGGGAGAGTAACAGTGTGAAGAGCAAAGAGGGGGTGGAATTCCTGAAATGTGTACAAGAGACCTTTTTGGAATAGTATGTTTACAGCGCAACCAGGAAGGAAAGAGTGATGGATCTCGTTCTGGGAAATGAAGAGGGCACGTGGAGCATGTTTCAATTGGGGAGCATTTCGGAAACAGTGATCATAATATAATTAGTTTCAGAATAGTTGTGGAAAAGGACCAGGAATAATCAAAAGTGAAAATGCTTAACTGGAGGAGGGCAAATTTCAGTGAGTTGAAAAAGAGATCTGGCCCATGTGGATCGGAATCACAAAATTGGCAGGCAAAAAAGTAATTGAACAATGGGAGATCCTCAAGGAGGAGATGGTTCGGAACAGAGTCGGCACATCTCTACGAGGAAGAAAGGAAGGGCATTCAACTCTATAACTCCCTGGATGACAAAAAATATAGAGATTAAAAGGAACCTGAAAAGGACACTCATGACACATTTTAGCTTCATAATTCAGTAGAGAACTATACTAAATATCGAAAGTACAGAGGAGATCTAAAAAAGGAACAAGAGGGGAAAAGAGAGAGTTTCAGAATACATTAGCGGCTAACATAAAATGGAACCCAAAAATAATAAGAAGGGTTGTCGAAGGAAACATGCGACCAATGAGGGACAAAAAAGAGATCTTCTTGTGGGGACAGAGGGCGTGGCTGAGGTACTAAATGAATATTTACTGGAGAAGAGGATGCTGCCCTTTGAGCAGTAAAGGAGGAGGCAGTAGTGATATTTGAGAGGATAAAAAATAGAAAAAGAGGAGGTATTTAAAATTGGCAGTACTCAAAGTAGAAAAGTCACCTGGTCCAGAGGGGATGCATCCTCGGTTACTGAGGGAAGTAAATGTTGAAATTGCAGAGGCTCTGGCCACAATCTTCCAATTCTCCTTAGATTTCGGGACGGTGCCAGCGGAATGTAGAATTGCAGATGTTACAACCCTGTTCAAAAAAGGAGAGAGGGATAAACCCGGCAATTACAGATCAGTCAATCGAACGACGGTGGTGGGAGACCATTCAAGACATTAATCCAGGACAAAATTAATTGGCACTTGGAAAAGTATGGGCTAACAAATGAAAGTCAGGACTGATTTGTTAAAGGCAAATCGTGTTTGACGAACTTGCTTGTGTTTTTTGATGATCTAACAGAATAATGACATTCGATAAGGTGACTCATTAAAGGATGTTGTACAAAATAAGGGCTCATGGGGTTGGGGGTAATATATTAGCATGGATAAAGGATTGGTTAACGGACAGAAAACGGGTCATTTTCAGGTTGGCAGGTTGTAACTCGTGAGGTGCCGCAAGGATCGGTGCTTGTGCCTCAGCTATTTACAATCAATATTAATGAATTAGATGAAGGGACTGAGTGTAATGTATCCAAGTTTGCTGATGATACAAAACTAGATGGGAAAGTAAGCTGTGAGGAGGCCAGAAAGTGTGTGCAAAGGGATATAGACAGGTTAAGTGAGTGGGCAAGTAGTTTGCAAATGGAATATAATATGGGGAAATGTGAGGCGATTCACTTTTGTAGAAAAAATAGAAAATCAGAATATTTTTTAAACGGTGAGAAAGTAGTAAATGTTGGCGTTCAGAGTGATTTGGGTGTCCTCATACAAGAAACACATAAATTTAGTCTGCAGGTGCAGCAAGCGATTGGGAAGGCAAATGGCATCTTCGGCTTTATTGCAAGGGGGTGTGAGTACAAGAGTAATGAAGCCTTGCTACAGTTGTACAGGGCTTTGGTAAGACCTTGCCTGGAGTACTGCGTACAGTATTGGTCTATTTATCTACGGAAGGGTGTATTTGCCTTAGAGCCGGTGCAAAGAAGGTTCACCAGATTGATTCCAGGGAGGAGAGAGTTTTCCTATGAGGAGAGATTAAGCAGAATGGGCCTATACCCTCTGGATTTTAGATTAATGAGAGGTGATGTTATTGAAACATATAAGATTCTGAAGGGGCTTGATAGGGTAGATGCTGAGAGGTTGCTACCCCTGGTTGGAGAGTCCAGAACTAGGAGGCATAGTATCAGGATAAGGAGTCGGCTATTTAGGACTGAGATAAGAAGGAATTTCTTCATTCAGTGGGTTGTGAATCTTTGGAATTCTCTACCCCAGAGGGCTGTGGATGCTCAGTCATTGGGCATATTGAAGGCTGAGATAGACAGATTTTTGGACTCTCGGGAAATCCAGGGATATGGGGGTCGTGTGGGAAAGTGGAGTTGAGGTCGAAGGTTAGCCATGATCTGGCTGAATGGCGGAGCAGGCTCAAGGGGCCGTATGGCCTACTCCTGCTCCTATTTCTTATGTTTTTAGGAGGACAGAGACAGACTGGTGAAATGTGCAGACTCGGGGCAGATGAAATTTAACGCAAAGAACTGTGAAGTGATACATTTTGATTTGAAGAATGAGGCGAGGCAATATGAACCAAATGGTACAATTTTAAATGGGGTGCAGGAACTGAGAGACCTGGTGGTGTATGTACACAGATCTTTGAAGGTGGCAGGACATGTTGAGAAGGACGTTAGAAAAGCATATGGGATCCTGGGCTTTATCAATAGAGGCAAAGAGTACAAAAGCTCCGAAGTTATGCTAACACTTCATAAAATACTGGTTAGGCCTCAGCTGGAGTATTGTGTCCAGTTCTTGGCACCATACTTTAGGAAGGATGTGAAGGCATTTGAAAGTGTGCAGAAGAGATTTACTAGAATGGTTCCTGGGATGAGAGATTTCAGTTGCATGTAGAGACTGGAGAAGCTGGGATTATTCTATTTAGAACAGAGAAGGTCAAGGGGAGATTTCATAGAGGTGTTCAAAATCATGAAGAAAACATGAATGGCCTCCTCCTGTGCTACAACCATTATGATACTGTGAGTGGGGCCAGGTGATGGACGTCAGTGGGAGATTGGGGAATGTGACAGTGAGCCTAAGTCTGTCCTCACCAGATGTTCAGACAGGGACTGGCCAGCACCAATCACTGAATCTT
Source organism: Heptranchias perlo (assembly GCF_035084215.1). Classification (NCBI taxonomy): domain Eukaryota; kingdom Metazoa; phylum Chordata; class Chondrichthyes; order Hexanchiformes; family Hexanchidae; genus Heptranchias; species Heptranchias perlo. The sequence goes on along the minus strand of NC_090366.1, from coordinate 3,141,637 downwards.
ACGGAGAACCGAGACCTGGCTGAACTGAGCTGATTCAGCACTGAGCGTGAATCAAATCTTTATTTATGTGCTCAGTACCATAGCGAGCGGTGCCAGTTCTCAATGTGGCAGTGTTTGCAGAAAGGTCACATTCTAGGTTCCACGTCAGTCTCTCAGGTTGGGAGTGCCTTGATTATCACAATCACTTGGTCACAACAGAAAAAAAACTATAGGCTCCCAAAGACGACCACTTCATCTCAGAGCACTCAAAATATAATTCTAAAATAAATGATTGGTTTACCATTACTGCAGATGAAAGAATCGGAAATCCACAAGCCATGCTGTCTTTCTGGGACATAAATGGTCCATCAATCAGCTGATCCTTTGGAGCCGATCATTTATTTACAGCTGTGTTTTCATAACGTGAATCGACACCGGAACTGGGACGTCGTCTCAGCCCTGAAGAAATTCAGAAGAGATTAATTTGCTGCAGTCAGGTATCTGCAAGAGCACGCACTGAACGTTGAGGAGTTAATCGGGAAAGATTCCCTCTCGGGGTCAAGTGCAATCATACACTCTTACAGAATTGTGCCGGCTCTTTGAAAGAGCGTATCCATTAGTCCCCTTCCCCTGCTCTTTCATAGAGTCATGGAAAGGTTACAGAACGGAAGGAAGCCATTCGGTCCATCGAGTCCGCGCCGGCTCTTTTCACAAGCAACCAAGCTGTTCCCACACCCACGCCCTATCACCATAGCTCTGCAAGTTTTCTGTTCCATTCAAGTTCTTATCCAGTTCCCTTTTGAAAGCCATGATTGAACCTGCCTCAACCACCCCCCGGGCAATGTATTCCAGATTCTAACCACTCGCTGTGTGATGAAGATTTTCCTCATGTCACCTTTGGTTATTTTGCCAATCACCTTATATCAATGTCCTCTGGTCCTTGACCCTTTCGCCAATGTGAACAGTTTCTCTCTATACTCTGTCTGGACCCTTCATGATTTTGAATACCTCCATCAAATCTCCTCGCAACCTGTTCTGTTCCAAGGAGAACATCCCCACATTCTCCAGTCTATCCACATAACTATATTCCCTCATCCCTTGAATCGTTACATTAAATCTCTTGTGCATCCTCTCTAAGGGCCTTACATCTTTCCTAAAGTGCGGTGCTCAGAACTGGACACAATGCTCCAATTGTGGCTGAACCATTGTTTTATAAAGGTTCATCATGACTTCCATACTTTCGTACTCCATACCTCTATTTCTCAAGCCCAGAATCCCGTATGCATTTTTATCCGCTTTCTCAACCTGTCTGTCCTGCCACCTTCAACGATTTGTACACATATACCCCCAGATCTCTCTGTTCCTGTACCATTTTAGGGGTGTGCCCTCTAGTTTTTATTGCCTCTCCTCTTTCTTCCTACCAAAATTTATCACTTCGTGTTTTTCTCCGTTAAATTTCATCTGCCACGTGTCTGTCCATGCCACCAACCTGTATATGTCCTCTTGAAGTCTATCACTATCCTCCTCACTGTTTACTACCCTTCCAAGCTTTGTGTCATTTTCAATTTTTGAAATTGTGCCCTGTACACCCAAGTCCAAGTCATTAATATACGTCCAGAAATGCATTGGTCCCAGCACTGACCCCTGGGGAACAGCACTCTACACTTCCCTCCAGTCCAAAAAAACTGTTTACCACTAATCGCTGTTTCCTGTCCCTTAGACAATTCTGTATCCATGTTGCTGCTGCCCCCTTTATTTCATGGGCTTCAATCTTGATGATAAGCCTAACGTGAGGCACTTTATCAAACGCCTTTTGAAACTCCATATGCACCACAACAACTGAATTACACTCATCTACCCTCTCTGTTACCGCAAGATTTGCCATTAACAAATCGGTGCTGGCTTTTCCTGATCAATCCACCCTCGTCCAAGTGACTGTTAATTCTGTCCCGGATTATCGTTTCTAAAAGTTCGCCCACCACCCTCAGCCCCACCACCACCACTGAGGTTAAACTGATTGGCCGATGATTTCCGGGTTTATCTTTACACTATTTCTTGAACGAGGGTGTAACATATGTAATTCTCCAGTCCTATGGCACCATCCTCGTTTAGACCGGTGTTTGGAAGATTATGGCCAGTAGCCCTGTAAATTTTTCCCTTCAAGTATTTATCCTATTCCCTTTTGAAAGTTACTGTTGAATCTGCTTCCACCGCCGTTTCAGGCAGTGCATTCCAGATCATCACAACTCGCTGTGTAAAAACATTTCTCCTCATCTCCCCTCTGGCTCTTTTGTCAATTGACTTAAATCTGTGTCCTCTGGTTGTTGATCCTGTTACCAGTGGAAACAATTGCTCCTTGTTCACTTCATGATTTTAACACCTCTATCTCCCCTTAACATCCCTGTTGTAAGGAGAACAACCCCAGGGTCTCCAGTCTCTCCATGGAACTGAAGTCCCCCATACCTGGTGCCATTCTAGTAAATCTCTTCTGCACCCGCTCTATGGCCTTGATATCCTTCCTAAAGTGTGGTGCCCAGATTTGAACACAATACGCCATCTGGGGCTTAACAGCCTTTTATAAATGTTTCGCTTAACTTCATTGGTTTTGTGCTCTGTGCCTCTATTAATAAAGCCCATGATCCCGGATGTTTTTAACACATTCTCAACTTTCAAAGATTTGTGTACATACAGCCCAGGTCTCTTTGTTCCTGCACTCTCATTAAATTGTAACATTTAGTTTAAATTGTCTCTCCTCATTCTTCCTACCAAAATGTATCATTTCACATTCTCTGCGTTAAATTTCATCTGCCACGTGTCTACTCATTTCACCAGTCTGTCTCTTTTCTCCTAAAGTCTGTTGCTGTTCTTCACATTGTTCGTTATATTTCCAAATTACGATTCATCTACAAACTTTGAAATTATACCCTCTCTGTTCTTGCACCCACTTTAAAATTGTATCGTTGAGTTTATATTTCCTCTCCGTATTCTTATTACCAAAATGTATTACTTCACTGCCGATGTGAGGCCTATAGTGTTATGCCTCCCTGGAGCAAGGGTAAAGGGGACAGCCGAAAGTCATGGTCCATGTGGAAACCAATGACATCGGAAGGAAAATTGTTGCGGTCCTCCAGACAGAGTTCCAGGAGCGAGGGAGGAAGTTAGCGAGCAAGAATTCACAGGTGACAAACTCTGGATTACTTCGAGTGTGGGAATAGTTTGATAAGGGAGCTTAGGGCGTGGCTGGATCAATGGTGCAGAAGGGAGTGCTTCTGATCCCTGAGGCATTCGGACCAGTTTTGGGGCAGGAGGGAACTCTACAGGCCGGACAGGTTGCACCTCAAAAGAGCTGTGAACAATATCCTTGCGGGGAGGTTCACTCGTGTTGTGGGAGATGGTTTCAACTAATCTGTCAGGAGGATGGGCACCAGCATGAAGCATTAGGGAGGAGAAACAAGATGCACAGGGGACTACGAAAGATAAACAGCATTGGAATAAAGAGTAGTTCAGGAGTCGGAGGGATCAGATGTGGGGGTGGGGGGTGGGTGGGGAATGCGAGGCAGTCTGAGATGTGTTTGGAGTGTCTGTGCGTAAACGAATGAAGCGTGGTAAATAAGATTGGTGACGCAGGTCGCCACGTGGACTTAATATTCCTGGCTACAAGGTATTCAGGAATGACAGTGAAGGAAAAGGTGATTGGGGTGTCAGTATTGATCAAAGATACTGTTAGAGTACGAGAAAGGGATGATCTCTTTGTGGGGTCAAATACAGAATCTATTTGGGAAGAATTAAGGAACAATAGAGGAGCTATTCCACTCCTGGGTGTATGCTTTAGGGCACCAAATATTTGGAAGAAGATAGAGGAGTAAATTTGCAGGCAAATTGCAAAAAGATGCAAGAACTATAGAGTAGTGATAATGGGGGACTTCAATCAACCAAATATAGAATGGGATAGTTACAATGTAAAGGGCAAAGAGAGGGATGAACTTCTGAGGTGTGTTCAAGAGAACTTGTTGGAACAGTGTGTTTCCAGCCCAGTGAGGAAGGAAGCAGTGCTGGATCTATTTCTGGGGAACGATGTGGGGCAGTTGGGGACATGTACTAGTGTGGGAGCATTTGAGAAACACTGATCGCGATATCATTAGATTTAGAATAGTTATAGAAAAGGGCAGGGAGCAATCAAATGTGAAAATACGGAACTGGAGGAGGGCAAGTTTCAGTGAATTGAAAGGCGATCCGGCCCAGATGGATTAGAATCAAAAATTGGCAGGCTAAACAGGAAATGAGCAATGGGAGGCCTTCAAAGAGGAGAATGTTCGGGTACAGAGTCGGTACTTTCCCACGAGGGGGAAAGGAACAGCAAACAAATCGAGAGCTCCCTGGATAACTAAAGATATAGAGATTAAAATGAAACAGAAAAAGGAGGCTTATGATAAGATGTCAGGTTCATAATTCAATAGAGAACCAGGCTGAATACAAAAAGTACAGAGGAGATCTAAAAGAGTGAGAGGGACAAAGAGAGAGTATAAGAATAGATTAGCAGGTAACATAAAAGGGAACCCAAAATTCGTTCATAAACATATAAATAGTAAAAGGCTTGTTAAAGGAAGGGTGGGCCTGATTTCGAACAAAAAAGCAGATCTTCCTGTGGAGACAGAGGGTATGGCTGAGGTACTGAATTGAATGTTTCGCATCGGTCTTCAGTCGAGAAGAGGATGCCAAAGCCACAGTAAAGGAGGAGGTAGTCGAGAAATTGGACAGCATAAAAATAGATAAAGAGGAGGTACTTAAAAGATTGGCAGCGCTCAAAGTAGAAAGAGCACCTGGTCCATATGGGATGTATCCTCGGTTACTGCTGGAAGTAAGGGTGGAAATTGCAGAAGTTCTGGCCACAATGTTCCAATCCTCCATGGATATGGGAACGGTGCCTGATGGCTGGAGGATTGCAAATGTTACACCCCTGTTCAGAAAAGGAGAGTGGGATAAATTCGGTAACTACAGGCCAAGTCAGTCTAACATTGGTGACGTGGAAACTTTTGGAGACAAAAATCCGGGACAAAATTAATTGGTACATGGAAAAATATGGGTCAATAAATGAAAGCAAGCACGGATTTGTTAAAGGCAATTCGTGTTTGACGAACTTTATTGAGGTATTTTCTGGAATCTTACAGCACAGAAGGAGGCCATTCGGCCCATCGTGCCTGTGCCAGATTTTTGAAAGAGTTGTCCAATTTAGTCCCACACCCCAGCTTTTCCCCAAAAATCTGCAAATGAGTCCTCTTCAAGTACATGTCTATTTGTTTTTTAAGTTCCTAATGAATCTGCTTCCACCACCCTTTCAGGGAGTGCGTTCCAGTTCTTAACAGCCCTCTGTATGAAAAAAATCTCTCCTCATTTCCCCTCTAGTTCTTTTGCCAATTATTTTAAATCTATGTTGTCTGATTACCGACCCATTTGCCAGGAGAAACAATTTCTCCCTATTTGCTCTTTCAAAACCTTCCATAATTTTGAACACCTCTCTTAGGTCTCCCCTTAACCTACTCTGCTTTGAGAACAATCACAGCTTTTCCAATCTCTCCACATAGCTGAAGTCCCTCATCCCTGATACCATTCTAGTGAATCTCTTCTGCACCCTCTCGAAGGCCTTGACATCCTTCCTAAAGCGTGGTGCCCAGAATTGTACACAATACTCCAGCTGAGGCCGAACCGCTGATTTGTAAAGGTTTTGCATGACTTCCATTTTAATTCAATGCCCCTATTTACAAAGCCAATTATGCCATACGCTATCTTAACTACCTTATCGACTTGCCCTACCAACTTCAGAGATTTGTGAATATCCACCCCCAGGTCCCTGTGCTCTTGCACCGCCCCCCACCCCACTCAAAATAGTACGATTCAGATTATACTGCATCTCCATGTTCTTCCTCCCAAAGTGCATGACTTCACACTTATCCGCATTAAATTGCATCTGCCATATGTCTGCCCATTTCACCAGTCTATCTCTGTCCTCCTGATTTCTGCTGCAAGCCTCCTCACTATTTACTATGTTGTCAAGTTTTGTATCATCTGCAAACTTCGAAATTTTACTCCCTCTACCCAAGTCCAGGTAATTTATATTTAAGAATAGAAACAATGGTCTTAATACCGACATCTGTGGGACTCCACTGTATACTTCACTCCAATCAGAAAATAATCCGTTCACCACTACTCTCTGCCTCCGATAGCTTAGCCAATTAAGCACCCAAGTACCCAACCTTTTCTGCACCCTCTCTGAGGCCTTCACATCCTTCCTAAAGTGCGGTGCCCTGAATTAGACAAAATACTCCAGCTGTGGCCGCACTAGTGTTTTTTAAATTTTCAACATAACTTCCTCGCTATTACCCAGGATCCCGTAAGCTTTTTAAACCGCTTTCTCAACCTGTCCTCCCGCATTCAGAGAACAGCTGAGAGGAGCGGATCGGAGCGGAGGGAGCGCCTGATAAAAGGCGGGATTTCAGAGCGCTGAGAACAGCTGAGATGAGCCGAGCGGAGCGGAGGGAGCGTCCGATAAAAGGCGGGATTTCAGAGCGCTGAGAACAGCTGAGAGGAGCCGAGCCGAGCGGAGGGAGCGTCCGACAAAAGGCGGGACTTCAGAGCGCTGAGAACAGCTGAGAGGAGCCGAGCCGAGCGGAGGGAGCGTCCGACAAAAGGCGGGACTTCAGAGCGCTGAGAACAGCTGAGAGGAGCCGAGCCGAGCCGAGCCGAGCTGCGACCGAGTTCGAAGTGACGTCAGGAATCAGATCGGGAGGCGACACAGGGGAGGCACCTGATTGGGGAATAGGTTCAGGTGAGTATTTCCACTTATCGACAGGAACTGAAGTAAAAGGAAAGGGAAGGTCTGCAGGTCATCAAGGAAGTAGCGTTTATTTTTTATGAATCAAGGTCCCTAGTGTAGTTAACATTCTTTAAATTGAGAACAATTTAAAGGAGTAAACTCCTTAAAGGGAGTGGTAAGTAGTTTTTCTTTCCTTTTTTTTCTCTTGACATTGCAGTTGTTGTTAAGCTAACTTAAGGGTTAAGTCATGGCAGGCGATCCCAGAGCCGTGTCATGTTCCTCTTGTGAGATGTGGGAATTCAGGGCTCCTTCCTGTATCCCTGATTCCTTCACCTGCGGGAAGTGCGTCCAGCTGCAGCTATAGTTTGACCGCTTGACGGCTCTGGAGCTGCGGATGGACTCACTTTGGAGCATCCGCGATGCTGAGAAAGTCTTGGATAGGACGTTCAGTGAGTTGGTCACACCGCAGATAAAAATTACTGAGGGAGACAGTGAATGGGTGACCAACAGACAGAGGAAGAGTAGGAAGGCAGTGCATGGGGTCCCCTGCGGTCATCTCCCTCCAAAACAGGTATACCGTTTTGGATACTGTTGGGGGAGATGGCTCACCAGGGGAAGGTGGCAGTGGCCAGGTTCATGGCACCGTGGCTGGCTCTGCTGCACAGGAGGGCAGGAAAAAGAGTGGCAGAGCTATAGTGATAAGGGACTCGATTGTAAGGGGAATAGACAGGCGTTTCTGCGGACGCAACCGAGACTCCAGGATGGTATGTTGCCTCCCTGGTGCAAGGGTCAAGGATGTCTCGGAGCGGCTGCAGGACATTCTGGAGGGGGAGGGTGAACAGCCAGTTGTCGTGGTGCATATAGGCACCAACGATATAGGTAAAACAACAGGATGAGGTCCTACAAGCTGAATTTAGGGAGTTAGGAGTTAAACTAAAGTGTAGGACCTCAAAGTTAGTAATCTCAGGATTGCTACCAGTGCCACGGGCAAGTCAGAGTCGGAATGACAGGATAGCTAGGATGAATACGTGGCTTGAGAGATGGTGCAAGAGGGAGGGATTCAAATTCCTGGGCCATTGGAACCGGTTCTGGGGGAGGTGGGACCAGTACAAATTGGACGGTCTGCATCTGGGCAGGACTGGAACCAATGTCCTAGGGGGAGTGTTTGCCAGTGCTGTTGGGGAGGGTTTAAACTAATGTGGCAGGGGGATGGGAACCGATGCAGGAAGTCAGTGGGAAATAAAATGGTGACAGAAGCATAAGGCAGTAAGGGAGAGTGTACAGAACATGACCGGACAGATGGTCTGAGAAAGCAGGGCAAAGACCAAGGGAAGTCTAGATTAAACTGCATTTATTTCAATGCAAGAAGTCTGATTGGCAAGGCAGATGAACTCAGGGCATGAATGGGTACATGGGACTGGGATGTTATAGCTATTACTGAAACATGGATAAGGGAGGGGCAGGACTGGCAGCTCAATGTTCCAGGGTACAGATGCTATAGGAAAGATAGAGCAGGAGGTAAGAGAGGAGGGGCAGTTGCGTTCTTGATTAGGGAGAACATCACGGCAGTAGTGAGAGGGGATATATCCGAGGGTTCGCCCACTGAGTCTATATGGGTAGAACTGAAAAATAAGAAGGGAGAGATCAATTTGATAGGATTGTACTACAGACCCCCAAATAGTCAACGGGAAATTGAGGAGCAAATATGTAAGGAGATTACAGACAGCTGCAAGAAAAATAGGGTGGTAATAGTAGGGGACTTTAACTTTCCCAACATTGACTGGGACAGCCATAGCATTAGGGGCTTGGATGGAGAGAAATTTGTTGAGTGTATTCAGGAGGAACTTCTCATTCAGTATGTGGATGGCCCGACTAGAGAGGGGGCAAAACTTGACCTCCTCTTGGGAAATAAGGAAGGGCAGGTGACAGAAGTGTTAGTGAGGGATCACTTTGGGACAAGTGATCTTAATTCCATTAGTTTTAAGATAGCTATGGAGAAGGATAGGTCTGGCCCAAAAGTTAAAATTCTAAATTGGGGAAAGGCCAATTTTGATGGCATTAGACAGGAACTTTCAGAAGTTGATTGGGAGAGTCTGTTGGCCGGCAAAGGGACGTCTGGGAAGTGGGAGGCTTTCAAAAGTGTGTTAACCAGGGTTCAGCGTAAGCACATTCCTTATAAAGTGAAGGGCAAGGCTTGTAGAAGTAGGGAACCTTGGATGACTCGGGAGATTGAGGCACTGGTCAAAAAGATGAAGGAGGCATATGACATGCATAGGCAGCTGGGATCAAGTGGATCCCTTGAAGAGTTTCGAGATTGCCGGAGTAGAGTTAAGAGTGAAATCAGGAGGGCAAAAAGGGGATATTATATTGCTTTGGCAGATCAGGCAAAGGTGAATCCAAAGAGCTTCTACAAATACATAAAGGGCAAAAGGGTAACTAGGGAGAGAGTAGGGCCTCTTAATGATCAACAAGGTCATCTATGTGCGGAACCACAAGAAATGGGTGAGATCCTGAATGAATATTTCACATCGGTATTTACGGTTGAGAAAGGCATGGATGTTAGGGAACTTGGGGAAATAAATAGTGATGTCTTGAGGAGTGTACATATTACAGAGAGGGAGGTGCTGGAAGTCTTAACGCGCATCAAGGTAGATAAATCTCCGGGACCTGATGAAATGTATCCCAGGACGTTATGGGAGGTTAGGGTGGAAATTGCGGGTCCCCTGGCAGAGATATTTGAATCATCCACCGCTACAGGTGAGGTGCCTGAAGATTGGAGGGCAGCAAATGTTGTGCCTTTGTTTAAGAAGGGCGGCAGGGAAAAGCCTGGGAACTACAGACCAGTGAGCCTGACATCTGTAGTGGGTAAGTTGTTGGAGGGTATTCTGAGGGACAGGATCTACAGGCATTTGGAGAGGCAGGGACTAATTAGGAACAGTCAGCATGGTTTTGTGAGAGGAAAATCATGTCTCACGAATTTGATTGAGTTTTTTGAAGGGGTAACCAAGAAGATAGATGAGGGCTGTGCAGTAGACGTGGTCTACATGGACTTCAGCAAAGCATTTGACAAGGTACCGCATGGTAGGTTGTTACATAAGGTTAAATCTCATGGGATCCAAGGTGAGGTAGCCAATTGGATACAAAATTGGCTTGATGACAGAAGACAGAGGGTGGTTGTAGAGGGTTGTTTTTCAACCTGGATGCCTGTGTCCAGCGGTGTGCCTCAGGGATCGGTGCTGGGTCCGCTGTTATTTGTTATTTATATTAATGATTTGGATGAGAATTTAGGAGGCATGGTTAGTAAGTTTGCAGATGACACCAAGATTGGTGGCATTGTGGACAGTGAAGAAGGTTATCTAGGATTGCAACGGGATCTTGATCAATTGTGCCAGTGGGCCGATGAATGGCAGATGGAGTTTAATTTAGATAAATGTGAGGTGATGCATTTTGGTAGATCGAATCGGGCCAGGACCTACTCCGTTAATGGTAGTGCGTTGGGGAGAGTTATAGAACAAAGAGATCTAGGAATACAGATTCATAGCTCCTTGAAAGTGGAGTCACATGTGGATAGGGTGGTGAAGAAGCCATCCGGCATGCTTGGTTTCATTGGTCAGAACATTGAATGCAGGAGTTGGGATGTCTTGTTGAAGTTGTACAGGACATTGGTGAGGCCACACTTGGAGTACTGTGTACAGTTCTGGTCACCCTATTATAGAAAGGATATTATTAAACTAGAAAGAGTGCAGAAAAGATTTACTAGGATGCTACCGGGACTTGATGGTTTGACTTACAGGGAGAGGTTAGACAGACTGGGACTTTTTTCCCTGGAGAGTAGGAGGTTTAGGGGTGATCTTATAGAAGTCTATAAAATAATGAGGGCCATAGATAAGGTCGATAGTCAAAATCTTTTCCCAAAGGTAGGGGAGTCTATAACGAGGGGGCATAGATTTAAGGTGAGAGGGGAGAGATACAAAAGGGTCCAGAGGGGCAAATTTTTCACTCAAAGGGTGGTGAGTGTCTGGAACGAGCTGCCAGAGGCAGTAGTAGAGGCGGGTACAATTTTGTCTTTTAAAAAGCATTTGGACAGTTACATGGGTAAGATGGGTATAGAGGGATATGGGCCAAGTGCAGGCAATTGGGACTAGCTTAGTGGTATAAACTGGGCGACATGGACATGTTGGGCCGAAGGGCCTGTTTCCATGTTGTAACTTCTATGATTCTATGATTCTATATACCCCAGGTCACTCTGTTCCTGCACCCACTTTAGAATTGTACCATTCAGATGATATTTCCTCTTTGCGTCCTTCCTGCCAAAATGTATCACTTCGCAGTTCTCTGCTTTAAATCCCATCTGCCATCTGTCCGCCCTTTCCAGCAGCCTGCCTGTGTTCTCTTGAAGTCTTTAACTATCCTCCTCACTATTTACTACACTTCCAAGTTATGCGTCATCTACAAATTTTGAAATTGTACCCTGGACAACCAAGTCCATGTCACTGACATATGTCAAAAAAAGCAGTGGTCCCAGCACCGACCCCTGGGGAACACCACTGTATAACATCCTCCAGTCTGAATAAACAACTGTTCACCACTACTTTCTGCTTCCTGTCACTTAGCCAATTTTGTATTCATGCTGCCACTGCCCCTTTTAATCCACGAGCTTCAATTTTATTGACAATTCCATTTGGGGGAACTTTATCAAACGCCCTTTGAATGTGCATATACACATCATCAGCCGCTTTGCACATATCAACCTTCTCTGTGACCTCATCAAAAAACTCAATCAAGTTAGTTAAACCAGATTTGCCTTTAATAAATCCATGCTGGCTTTCCTTTATTAATCCACACTTGTCCAAGTGAAGATTAATTTTGTCCCGCATTATCGTTTCTAAAAGCTTCCCCACGACCAAGTTTAAACCGACTGGCCTGTAGTTGCTGGGTTTAGCCCTACACCCTTTTTTAAACAAGAGTCCTCTGGCACCACCCCTATATCTAAGGAGGATTGGAAGATTACGGCCAGCACCTCTGTAATTTCCACCCTTACTTCCCTCAGCAACCGAAGATGCATTCCTTTCTGACTGGGTGACTTATCTACTTTAAGTACAGTCAGCCTTTCTAGCACCTCCACTTCATCAATTTTTAGTTCATCCAATGTCCCACCGATCTCCACTTTTACGGTGACTTTGGCAGCATCTTCTTCCTTCATAAAGACAGATGAATAGTCTTCATTAGTTCCTCAGCCATACCCCCTGCCTCCATGCACAGATCGCCCTTTAGGTCTCTAATCGGCCCCACCCCTCCTCTTACTACCCATTTACTATTTGTATGCCGATAGAAAACGTTTACGTTTACCAACGGTTTATCCTATTACTCTCTCCTTGCCCTTCTTATTTCCTCTTTTACTTGTCCTCTGCACTTTCTATTTTCAACCTCGTTCTCAGTTGCATTATCAACCTGACGTCTGTCGTCTTACTCTCTTTCTCTTTCATCATCCAGTGAGCTCTGGCTTTGGTTGCCCTACCTTTTTCCCCCCCTGGGAATGTACCTTTCCAGCACCCGAAACATTTCCTCTTTAAAAGCCGCCCATTGTTCGATTAGTTTTGCCTGCCAATCTTGGATTCCAAATTTACCCTGCACAGATCCTTTCTCAACCCAGAGAAATTTGCCCTCCTCCAATCAAGTATTTTACTCTGGATTGCTCGTCGTCCTTTTGCATAACTAATCTAAACATTATGATACTATGATCACTGTTCCCGAACGTAGTAAGACATCTCAAGGCGCTTCACCGCAGCGAATTCATACAAAATTTGACACTGAGCCACATAATGACAGATGACCAAAAGCTTGGTCAAAGAGGTTGGTTTTAAGCAGCATCTTAAAAGGAGGAGGGAGAGGTGGAGAGGTTTAGGGAGGGAATTCCAGAGCGACGGGCCAAAACAGCTGAAGGCACTGCCGCATATGTTGGAACGATGGAAATCAGAGATGCGCAAGTGGCCAGAATTGGAGGATTGTTTTAGGGCTGTTAGAGGTCACAGAGAAAGGCAGGGGTGAGGCGATGATGGGATTTGAACACATGGATAAGAATTTTAAAATGATGGCGTTGCTGGTCATGGAGCCAATGGAGGTCAGCGAGCACAGGGGTGTTGAGTGAACAGGAATTGGTGCAAGTTAGTATATGCGCAGCAAAGTTTTGGATGAACTCAAGTTTATGGAGAGTGGGAGATATGATATTCGCCAGGAGACAATTGGAAGAGTGACGTCAAAAGGTAACAAACGCATGGATGAGGGTTTCAGCAGCAGATGAACTGGGGCAGGGGTGCGTACGGGTGTCATTCCGATAGTGGGAGTGGGCAGAATCGGGTGTTGTACTGACGAATCCTACAAAAATAGGCATTGGGTATGAAGAGCGCGTCCCGCAGCTCCCCTCGTGCTACTGAGAGCCTGCGAATAATAAGCAAACTCCCCTGGATGGTCCACTACCACGAAATGTGATTGCCTGGCCTGACTCCCGACTCGGTGCTGCTGACAGCTCCTGTGAACCAGGGCGTTGGGACAGGAGCCAATATGCGCCTCCCCACGAGCTCTCTGCCGCAAAGTATCAGTGCACAGAGACACAGGCCAGGGTTCTCTGCTTCTCATCACACCCGCCCCGGGCGTTCGACGGCAGAAGTGAGAAACCCCGTCCCAAGAGCGAGATAACCACATTTATCACATTGTTAAATGGGTACTTGGACTGAAATGAACGACACTTAACTTTCTGTGGCGAGTTTAGTTCATATTTATCGCGCAAATACTGCAACTTTACGACGTTCACCACATTTCTATGGTGAGATAGACAGCGAGGTTCGTTTTTTGCTAAGCAAACGGCGGAGCGGTGTAACTCGGACTGCGTCTTTTGGATATTTGAGTGTAACCACACACCTGTCCCTCACCTGAAGTTCAGAACCATTTGCACAGAAATATCGTCAAGAGCCATTCGCCTCACCAGTAATTTGACAGCAAATTCTGGCCAGTGGAGTCATATTTTTTAATAATAGCAGCAATTCGAATTCCCAAATTATGTTACCAGTGTAGTAAAAGAGACAATATCTTGAAGAAATATTACAACTGGAAGATAGCATTGTTTTGCACCAATAGTAATGATCGATAGCAATGATTAACACATGAACCCAAAATGTCCATGTTAAACCAAGCTTATTCACCTCATTTCGACACTGAAACTCAATGCTGCCACCAACATTTTTACCAGAGTTCCCATTCCTTACTACTAGCCCTACATCACACACTGACATTGTTGCTGATGCTATTAATACTACAGTTCCAGTTGTTTCTCAGCAAGTGTGTCTCATACAGTGCTGCCCACTGTTCCTCTGTTGATACTACAGATGCTGTTCTTCACAACTGATCCTGTCTCACACACCGAGACTGGGCGTTACCAATTGTATTAATATTGCCGCACTGGGTATAATTTTGTACCTGCCTCACACGCTGACCGAACTGTAGGTCACTTCACGGCATTAATACTTCAGCTTATCGTCTTAAATGACCCCGCTTCACAAATAACCTGGAACATAGGAACAGGAGGAGGTTATTCAGCTCCTCGAGCCTGTTCCTCCATTCAATTTGATCATGGCCGAACTGCAACATAACTCCATCTACCCGCCTTGGTTCCATAACCCTTAACGCCCTTGCCGAACAAAATCTATTTCTTTTCATTCGTTCCTGGGATGTGGGCGTCGCTGGCGAGGCCGGCATTTATTGCAAATTCCTAATTGCCCTTGAGAAGGTGGTGGTGAGTCGCCTCCTTGAACCGCTGCAGTCCGTATGATGACGGTTCTCCCACAGTGCTGTTAGGAAGGGAGTTCCAGGATTTTGACCCAGCCACGATAACGGAACGGCAATATATTTCCAAGTCGGGATAGTGTGTGACTTGGAGGGGAACGTGCAGGTGCTTTTGTTCCCATGTGCCTGCTGCTCTTGTCCTTCTCGGTGGGAGAGGTCGCGGGTTTGGGAGGTGCTGTCGAAGAAGCATTGCCGAGTTGCTGCAATGCATCTTGTGGATGGTACTGACTGCAGCCAGTGTGCGCCGGTGGTGAAGGGAGTGAATGTTTAGGGTGGTGGATGGGGTGCCAATCAAGCCGGCTGCTTTAACTTGAATGGTGTCGAGCATCTTGAGTGTTGTTGGAGCTGCATTCATCCAAGCAAGTGGAGAGTATTCCATCACACTCCTGACTTGTGCCTTGTAGATGGTGGAAAGGCTTTGGGGAGGCAGGAGGTGAGTCACTCGCCGCAGATTACCCAGCCTCTGACCTGCTCTCGAAGCCACATTATTTATATGGCTGGTCCAGTTAAGTTTCTGGTCAATGGTGAACCCCAGGATGTTGATGGTGGGGGATTCTGCGATGGTAACGCCGTTGAATGTCAAGGGGAGGTGGTTGGACTCTCTCTTGTTGGAGATGCTCATTGCCTGGCACTTATCTGGCGCGAATGTTCCTTGCCACTTATGAGCCCAAGCCTGGATGTTGTCCAGGTCTTGCTGCATGCGGGCTCGGACTGCTTCATTATTTGAGGGGTTGTGAATCGAACTGAACACTATGCAGTCATCAGCGAACATCCCCATTGCTGAACTTATGATGCAGGGAAGGACATTGATGAAGCAGTTGAAGATGGTTGGGCCTCGGACTCTGCCCTGAGGAACTCAAGCAGCAATGTTCTGCGGCTGAGATGATTGGCCTCCAACAACCACTACCATCTTCCTTTGTGTTAGGTATGACTCCAGCCACTGGAGAGTTTTCCCCCTGATTCCCATTGACTTCAATTTTACTAGGGCTCCTTGATGACACACTCGGTCAAATGCTGCCTTGATGTCGAGGTCAGTAACTCTCACATCACCTCTGGAATTCAGCTCTTTTGTCCATGTTTAGACCAAGGCTGTAATGAGGTCTGGAGCTTAGTGGTCCTGGCAGAACCCAAACTGAACATCGGTGAGCAGGTTATTGGTGAGTAAGTGCCGCTTGATTGCACTGTCGACGACACCTTCCATCACGTTGCTGATGATTGAGAGTAGACTGATGGGGCGGTAATTGGCCCGATTGGATTTTTCCTGCTTTTTGTGGACAGGATATACCTGGGCAATTTTCCACATTGTCGGGTGACGCCAGTGTTTCAGCTACACTGGAACAGCTTGTCTGGAGGCGCAGTTGGTTCTGGAGCACAAGTCGACAGCACTACAGCTGGGATGTTGTCTGGGCCCATAGCCTTTGCTTTATTCAGTGCACTCAGCCGTTTCCTGATATCATGTGGAGTGAATCCAATTGGCTGAAGACTGGCTTCTGTGATGGTGGGGACATCGGGAGGCGGCCGAGATGGATCATCCTCTCGGCAATTCTGGCTCAGTGTGATAAACTTATGTGCCAGAGTCCGGGGATAGAAGCTGCTTGTGAGGCTCACCGAATGAGATCCTGAACTCAGCACAGGCCAGGGATGGAACCTAGGCCTTTTCTGCAATGTGAGGCTCAATACCTCAGATGAATTCACATACCTGAGGCTTGCGCTGGCCCTTCCTGATCTGCGTTGCGCTAAGTATTATACCTAGTGAGATCAGCTAAATCGCCACAGGTTGCGGATGGTATCTGTCCCTGCACCGGCTTTAAAATTGTACCATTTAGTTTTGTATTGCCGCTCCTCATTAAGAATTTGTCACCGCTCAGCCACAGAGAGCTCAGGAGGATAGTAAGTGGGTGCCCATGAGGCAGGATAGGAAGAGGCAAGCAGTGGAGGAATCCTCCGCAAATGGGGCACTCACAAAATGGTTAATAGCACTTAATTTGGCCAAAAGATTAAACAGGGGGGAACAGCGGAGTGTAGAAATGCAGTTGTCATAATGGGATTTGATATTCGAGGGGGACAGACCACCGTTTCTGCAACCGCCAACTTGGGTCTCGCATTGTGTGTTGCCTCCCTGATGCCAGGATAAAGGACAAAGACTCATAGAATCAGAGAAAGTTACAGCACAGAGGGAGGCCATTCGGCCCATCGTGTCCGTGCCATCCGAAGAAGAGCTATCCAGCTTAATCCCAATTTTCTGCACTTGCATCGGAGTCCTTCAGGTTATGGAACTTCAAGTGCACATTCAAGTACTTTTTAAGTGAGTTGAGGGTTTCTGCCTCGACTACCCTTTCAGGCAGTGAGTTCCAGACCCCCACAACCCTCTGGGTGAAAAAAATCCTCCTCACCTCTCCTCTCATCCTTCTTACAGTTACTTTAAATCTATGCTTCCTGGTCACTGACCCCTCTGCTAAGGGAAACTGCCTTCCCTATCCACTCTATCTAGTCCAGTCATAATTTTGTATTCCTCAATTAAATCTGCCCTTAGCCTCCTTTGTTCCAAACAAAATAACCCAGCCTATCTAATTATTTCTCATAGCTAAAACTTTACAGCCCTGGTAACATCCTCGTAAATATCCTTGTAACATCTCGAGTGGAATCACATCTTTCCTGTAACGTGGTGTTCATCACTGCAGAATATTCTGTGAGGGGAGGAGGACAGCCAGATGTCTTGGTCCATATTGGAACTAATGTTACAGGAAGGAAAAGGGTCGAAGTCCTGCAGTCAGAGATTCAGGAGCTCGGAGGAGACTGTCGAGCAGACTTATGGGTTTTGCCATGCATGTGTGTAAATGCACGGAGCGTGATCAATAAGGTTGATGAGCTGCAGGTACAAGTTGCCACGTGGTATTATGATATAGTTACAATAACGTACACATGCCTCAAACAAGGGCAGGAACAAAATATTACTGACTGCAATGCATTCTGGAGATATAAGGATGGAGAAAAGAAGCGGGGGGGGCGGTCGCTGTATCGATCAAAGATACATTTATTGCCTTGGTAAGGGGTGATGTGCTTGTGTATTCAAAGACCGAATCTACTTGGCAAGAGTTAAGGGGTATATCAGGAATTGTTACACTGCTGGGTGTTTATTATGGACCATCAAATAGTGGGAAGGGGATGGAGGAGCAAATCTGCAAACAAATTAAAAAAAAAAAAACAACAGAGTGGTGATAATGGAGGACTTCAATTACCCGAATAAAGACTGGGATAAAAATAATGTAAAGGGCAAGGAGTGGAGGAATTCCTGAAATGTGCATTGGAGAACTTTCTCAATCAGTATGTTTCCAACCCAACAAGGACGGAAGCAGTTCTGGATCTAGTTCTGGGAAATGAAGTAGGGCAAGTGGAGCATGTTTAAGTGGGGGAGCATTTGGGAAAAAAGTGATTATAATATCATTAGTTTTAGAATAGTTCTTGAAAAGGACACGGAACAATCAAATGTGAACATACTTAACTGGAGGAGGGCTAATTTGACTGAGCTGTAAAAGGATCTGGCCCAGGTGGATTAGACTCAGTAAATGAGTAATGTTGGTCTTCGAAGAGGAGATAGTTCAGGTACAGACATTCCTATCAGAGTGAAAGGAATGGCATCCAAAGCAAGAGCTCGCTGGATGACAAAAAAATATAGAGATTAAAATTTAACACTGAAAGGAGGCTTGTTATGAATGTTAGACACGTAGTAGAGAATTAAGCAGAATATAGCAAGTGGAGAGGAGAACAGAAAAAAGAATGTGAAAATATCAGCTGGTAACATAAAAGGGAATACTAAATTCTTCTATAAACGTATAAATAGTAAAACGATAGTCAAAGGAAAGGCGTTGCGGATTATGGAGCAACAATTAGATCTTCTTGTGGAGGCAAGGCTTGGCTGAGATACTATATGAATACTTTGCACCTGTCATCAGAAAACAAGAAGATTTCAAAGTCACAGTAAAGGAGAAGATAGTAGAGTAATTGGATTGAATAAAAGTAGATAAACAGGAGTTAGTTAAAAGATTGGCAGCGCGCAAAGTAGAAAAGTAACCTGCTCCAAATAGTACACATTCTAGTGAAGCAAGGGTGGAGATAACAGAAGCATTGGCCACAAATATTCAAATCCTCCTTAGATAGGGAGGTGGAGCCAGAGGACTGGATGATTGAAAAAATTATGTCCCTATTCAAAAAATAGGAGATGCATAAACTCAGCAACTTCAAGCCAGTCAGCCTAACGTCGGTGGTTGGGGAATTTTAGAGACAATAACCCCAGACAAAATTAATTGTCACTTGGAAAACACTTGGGTTGATAAATGAAAGTCAGCACAGATTTGTTAAAGGAAAATCGTGTTTGACTAACTTGCTTGAGTTCTTTGATGAATGTAACGGGGAGTGTTGATCAGGGTAGTGCGGTTGATGTTGTGTGTATGGACTTTCAAATGGCCTTTGGCAAAGTACGACTTAATTGACTTGTTAGCAAAATTTAAACCCGTGGTATTAAAGGGACAATGGGACGTGGATACAAGAGCTAAGAAAGAGTTCCATTTATGTAGCGTCTTTCAAGACCTCAGGACGTATTGGTGAACGGTTGTTTTTCAGACTAGAGGGAAGTATACTGCAGTTTGAAAAATTCCAGAGGTCAGTATTAGGATCACTGCACTTTTTAATATATTAATGACCTGAATTTCGCTCTTAAGGGTACAATTTTAACGTTTGAAGGTGAAACAAAATTCGGAAATATAGTTAACAGTAAGGAGGATAGTAAATCGTGAGCAGGAGAGAAAAAAACTTCAGGAGGACAAAGACAGACTGATGAAATGGGCAGCTACATGGCAGATGAAATTTAATGCAGTGAAGTGTGAAGTGATGTATTTTGATGAGAAGAATGAGGAGAAACAATAAAAACAAAACAGTACAATTTTAAAGAGGTCTAATGGTATGATGGTGTTATGTTAAATAGGGTGTAGGAACAGAGAGACCTGGAGGTGTGTGTGCACAAATATTTGAAGGTGGAAGGACAAGTTGAGAAGGCTGTTAAAAAAGCTTGTAGGATTCTGGGCTTTATTAATAGCGGCTTCGAGTACAAAAGCATGGACGTTATGTTAAACCTTTATAAAACAATTGTTCGGCCTCAGCTGGAGTATTGTGTCCCATTCTGGGCACCACACTTTAGGAAGGATGTCAAGGTCTCAGAGAGGGTGCAGAAGAAATTTATCAGATTGGTACCAGGGATGAGGGACTTCAGTTATCTGGAAAGATTGGAGAAGCTGGGGTTGATCTCCTTACAACAGAGAAAGTTAAAAGGAGATTTCACACAAGTGTTCAAAATCATGAACGGTTTGATCGAGTAAATAGGGAGAAACAGTTTCTAGTGGAAGAAGGTTCGGTAACCAGAGGACACAGATTTAAGGTAATTGGCAAAAGAGCCAAAAGGAGCAATGCGGAGAATCTTTTTAAAACAACACGTTTTAATGATGAGGACTGCACAGCTGACAGGGTAATGGAAACAGGTTCAATATTAACTTTCAAAATGTAATTTGATAAATACCTGAAGGCAAAAGATTATCAGTGCTATTGGGAAAGGGCAGGGGCGTGGGACGCAATGGATAGCTCTTTCAAATAGCTAGCACAAGCACGATGGGCTTAATGGCCTTCTTCTGTGCTGTGACATTGTGTGATTCTGTTGTTCTTTCTTTCATTCCTTCTCAAGCTTTCCCATTTTTTCTGCTCTCTCTTCTTCTCTCTTTCTTCACTTTCACAAAGCTTCCTTCTTCCTCTTTCCCGCTTTCATCTTCCACATTCTCTCTCTTTGCTTACTTTCCTGTGTATTATCTTTGCTCCCTTCTTCCTGATTTCGCAATGGTTCTTCATTGTCGATATCATTTTCCACATTTCCCCTGACTATTCTTTCTCTCTCTTTCTACTTCTTTCCTTCTTAAGGAGGATAAGAGGAAGGTGGAAAACATCATAGGAGGGAAGAAAGGAAGGGGAGAAGAGGGCGAAGGAGTGGAGGTGATCAGGACGAAAAGCCCAGAGATACATAACGACAAAGTGATGGAGACAGAAACGTGGTCAGATGGAGAAATACTTTGGTGCAAAAAAATAACGAGTGATAGTGGGAAATAAAGGGATTGAAACTCAGAATTAAGGCAGGAAAGATAAAATAAATGAGAAACAGAGAGGGGATGGAAATATAATACAAATGATCAGAGTTGGAGACAGTTATAAAAAGAGAAAACGGAAACAGAGGGGGCAAGGGGAAAACACAGGGATGTAATCACTAAAATGGACTCAGCCAGAAACGCACAGGGAAGGATAATGCACAAAAATAGGGAAGAAGACAGAGAGTCAAAGAGACAGAGGGCCATTAATATAGGAATAGAAAAAAAAAACGACACAAATAAGGAAGAACTGAAAAAAAAGTGGATTCAAAAGCTTTTCAGCAACCTGTCTGCACAAATTACTACTTGAAAAGGAAGGGGTTGCACTGAGTAATCGAACTCGATGGACTGTCCAAGCATCTCAGCTGGGAGCTGCTCTTTTTTCATCGGTTTTTAAAACTGAGTGTTTTGTTTTAAATATTGAATAATTCTAAAATCCTGTTAAATGCTTTAAAATAAAATGCTGTAAACTGTAGACTGGCTCTGTCTAATTACTATTGATCAAATCTCATTCCGGAAGATACACATGGATTGTTGCACTAAATAGTTGAACTGACTCTTAACAGAAGAGTTTAGTTGGAATTCAACAAAATGGCGAAGCTGTCAATCAATATAATGTTGTTCCCTAAATACAAAGGCACAACCACTGAACATATTTATGATCTCGCAAAATTCCATGTGCAATTTAGGGGAGATAAGTCGAGGGCTAAATATGTGTTAATGAACTGGAAACAGTCTGTTTTCAGCTCACTTGTTTTTATTGTTTAAATAATTTAACAATTATTGTAACCGGATATTTCACCATGCTCTTGAACTGCTCTCTGAACTTGGTCTGTGTCACCCCATAGATAAATGTATTTGTGCAGCAATTTACATTCCGCAGCATATGTCCGAATTCTCGAAGAATATATAAAGTATCAGAGTAATCTGAGGGATCTATTCCTGTAATGGTGTAATATAAGAAATCGACAACATACATGAGCCACAAAAGTATGAAGCTGCCGGATATGGTGAAGAGTAAAATCACAGACCATCTCCTGCTCTCCATCTCTGGGTCATTGCGATTACCTCCCTTGCTCAGACTCCTCAATCCCTTACGAACCCGACTGGCGACTAAAATATATCTGACGGTCAGAGCGTTGAGCAACAAAATTAAAGTGAATGGGAGCAATGGAGTTAAAACCGTATCAAACCAGTCAAATACCACCCATCCTGGATCATTAAAATAGCTTGATTTCGGATAACAGAACCAAGCTACATTGTCGAATATCTCCCCGGGTTCATATGCGAAGTTGAAGGTAACGTTTTTCATAAAGAACAGAATGCAGGTTGTTCCTATAACCACAGCCGTCGTTTTGTGGGTGCAATATTTAGTTTTCAGCTTCTGGCAACAAATTGCGACAAACCGATCAAAGGAGAAAGTGACTGTGAACCAGACAGAACAGTCTGTGGTCGCACCACGCAGGACAGCGATAACACTACACACAGGAGTGATGTCCAGGAAACATAGTGGGAAATAATGATAATTGATCTGATACAATATGACCTCAGTGAAAATGACCAGTAGATCCGACGTTGCCATGGCCAACAGGTAGCGAGTGACATTCTTGGAGAGCCCACATTTTCCCCTAGGCAGGATCACAATCGCCACTAAATTAATTGTAAGAGAGAAGGGGAAAGTGACAGGAAATTACAGATCAAACTCAATGAGCCATTCTGCAGGCCCGAGCCCAGGCAGTACATGTATGAGTTTAGGGAAATCCCAGTGTTCTCAAACAAGGTGTTGCGTTGTCAGCCGTGTTAGTGCTGGCACTCTTACGTCAGAGTCATGAAAGTGATGAGTTTCGAGTCCCACATCCAGAGAGTACAGTACCAGATCTAGGCTAGCACTAATCGTCGCATTGCTGGAGGTATGGTTTTTTTGGATAAGAAGTTATACCGCCCTCACAGGTGGGCGTTAATGACCCCACGGCAGTATCCAAAGAGTGGGATAGTCCGCCCCAGTGTTCTGGAGAATATTTATCCCTCAACCAACATCACTAAGACAGATTATCTAGTTATCGTCCCATTGCTGTTTGTGGGATCTTGCTGTGTGCAGGTTGGCTGCAATTTGTCCACATTACAACAGTGGCAACACTTCAAAAGTACTTCATTAGGTGTCGGACGTCCTCGGGTCTTGGAAGGTGTTTAAATAAATTCAAGCCTTTTTTATCCTTTCGAGGGCCATCCGCCTATTGTTTGTAGCAGGGCCACTGTACAGGGATTACGAGTAGGAAAGTGGGAGGGTTCATTCAACTCAGGCCAGAGCCAATAAGGCTCCCTAATCCATCCTTAAACCCTTTTTGGCAGCATTCCCTCAGCAATGCACTGAACTTCCAGCCTGGATTATGAGCTCAAGTGTCTGGAGTGAACCCAGGACCTTTTGATTCATCGGCGTGTGAATGAACAATAGAGATAAGGCTTACACCGAATAGGATACTTCTGGGATTGAAGAAAGTGAGGTCATACCGAACTTTTAGATAATCCAAGCCAACAGGACTGGAGGACACAAATTCAGGGGTACGAATTGACAAATTCATGCCCGACTCTAGAAAGTATATCTTTGCACAGTCAGAAAATTAATCTGAATGCAGATAGTTAAGACATAACCTTGCTCTTTGTCCCTGGATATAATTTTCAATACGTAAGCTTGCGACAGATTGAAATTAACAAAACAGGAAGACAGCTCCATCGAATTGAGAGAAGTCACTATAAACGAACATTTAAAAAGTTTATTCGAGATATGAGTTCAAAATGGATTGATCCACTCCATTTATTGCCCCAGATTCAGTTCAATTCTACAATGACAGAAACTCTCAGTAATAAATGGTCAACATAGTCAGGTGTCTCAATCCGGTTATTGACCCTCACTCAGTACAATTTTACAGTTACTGATACTCCCAGTAATACGTGGTCAGTTTCTTTTCTGAGTCAGAAGTTTGTGGATTTATTTCCCACTCCAGCGACTTGAGCAAAAATAACGGCTGACATTTCCCACACTACCGAGGGAGTGCTGCACTGTCGGAGATGCCATCTTTCGGATGAGACATTACACCGAGATCCCGTCAGACCTTTCGGGTGACCTTCCATGGCACTATTTCGAAGAAGAATGGGGGAGTTTTCCCCGGTGTCCTGGCCCATATTTAATCCTCAACCAACATCAGTAAAACAGATTATCTGGTAATTATCACATTGCTGACTGTAGGACCTTGGTGAGCTCAAATTGTCTGCCACGTTTCCTGCACGTCAAAATTAGTTCATTGGCTATAAAACGCTTTGAGACTTCCTGAGGTAATGAAAGGCGCTGCATAAATTCAACCCGTTCTTTTTTTGGTCACTGGGTTTGTGTCTTGCACTCAGTATAGTTCGACAATGACAGATGTTGCCAGCAATACATGGCAACTGGGTTTCGGTGACCACAGTGATTGATCAAGACAGAGACTGAACCTTTAACGCTGTGAATTGCTAACAGATTGAAGTTTTTCAACTGGGAATTTGGTGAGTGTGGGAATTAGGTTCAGAGGGCAAAGGAGGTGCTTAGTCAACTGGAGGAGCTCGAGCTCCGGGTTTATGAGCTTGAGTAATAGCTGGCGTCACTGCAGTGCATCCGTGAGGCTGAACTACGTGGATAGCACGTTTCTGGAGGTGGTCATCGCACAGTTTAAGAGAGTGCAGGCAGAGAGGGACTGGGTGACCGCCAGACCGACAAGGAGGACCAGGCAGGTATTGTAGGAGTCCCCTGAGTGCATCTCACTCTCTAACCAGTATTCAGTTATGAATGCTGGTGAGCGAGAGGGTTCCTCTGGGGAGTGCATCCAGACCCAAGACCTTAGCACCAAGGTCGCTTAGCTGCGTGGGGTGGCGGGAGAATGGTCAGGAGAGCAACAGTGATCGGGGATTCTGCAGTTCGGGGAGCACACAGGCTTTTCTGCTGCCGCAGACGTGAATCCAGGATGATATGTTGCCTTCTTGGTGCCACGTTCAATGATATCACTGAGCAGTTGCAGAATATTCTGGGGATGGGGGGGAGGGGTGAAGAATCAGAGGTCGTGGTCGATATTGTTCTCAACAACATAGGTATAAAGAGGGATGAGGTCCTACAGGCAGATTTTAAGGAGTTTGGAAAGAGATTAACAAGCAGGACCTCAAAGGTAGCAATCTCCGGATTACTCTCAGAATCACAAGCCGGCGAGTATAGAAATAGAAGGAAAAATCAGATGAATATGTGGCTGTAGACATGTTGCAGGAGGAGGGCTTTAGATTCCTGGGGCAGTTCTGGAGCAGGTGGGAGCTGTACAGACTGGACGGATAGCACCTCGATGGAGTTGGGACCAAAGTCCTCAAGGAGAGGCTCGCCAGTGGTATGGGCGGGGTGGGGGGGCGTGAAGATTAACCATTTTATTCGGGCGATGGACACCAGGATGTAGCATTGGAAAGGAGAAACAAGTTGCACAAATGATTGGGAGAGAAAAAAGAGCACTAGAATAAGAAATAGTCCGATATTATGTTGAATCAGACTAAGAGAGAGTTAAAGAAAGTCCACAATTTGATTGCAGTGCATGTGTGTAAACGCACGTGGCGAGGTAAACAAGGTTGGTGAGCTGCAGGCGGAAATAGCTAAATGGG
Source organism: Heptranchias perlo (assembly GCF_035084215.1). Classification (NCBI taxonomy): domain Eukaryota; kingdom Metazoa; phylum Chordata; class Chondrichthyes; order Hexanchiformes; family Hexanchidae; genus Heptranchias; species Heptranchias perlo. The sequence goes on along the minus strand of NC_090366.1, from coordinate 3,116,161 downwards.
AATATGATGTCGTGGCTCAAAGAAGGGCAGGATTGTGTACTAAATATTCCTGGATACAAGGTGTTCAGGAAAGATAGGGAAGAAAAGTGTCGCAGTACTGATTAAGGAGAATATTGCAGTGCTGGAGAGGTCAAGGAGAGAAAGGTTCCATTGTTCTATTGGGTGTATACCATAGGCCACCAGAATATCGAGGAGCAAATTTGCAGCGAAATTACAGAGAGGTGCAAAAGCCATACAGCAGTGATAACTGGGGACTTCAATTATCCTAATATAGACAGGGATAACAATAATAATATCAGGGGCACAGGGGGGGGGAGCAATTTTTGAAATGTGTCCAGGATTACTTTGTTATCTAGTACGTCTCCAGCTCAATGAAGAAGGAGGCATTGCTGGAATTGGTTCTAGGGAATGAGGTCGGCAGAAGCGGAGCAAGTGTCAGTGCGGGAGCATTTAGGGAGCAGCGAACATAGTATCATGAGGTTTAGAATAGCTATGGAAAAGGACATTGACCACTTTAAAGTAAAGATACTCAAATGGA